>NC_045445.1:63292911-63403149 GCF_002776525.5 Piliocolobus tephrosceles | reverse complement strand
ATATATGTGTGTGTGTGTATATATATATATACACACACACACACATATACTGAATATATATAATATGTATTTTATATATATAATTTATTTTTTGAGATGGAGTCTTGCTCAGTCACCCAGAGTGGAGTGCAGTGGCACGATCTCGGCTTACTGCAACCTCCGCTTCCTGGTTTCAAACAATTCTCTGCCTCAGCCTCCTGAGTAGCTGAAATTACAGGGCCGCAACTACACTTGGCTAATTTTTGTATTTTTGGTAGAGACATTGTATTTCTTATTCTCTAAGGTTTGATTTGTTTCTTTGAAATATCTTCCATGTCTGTGTAAGATAGTTATAATTATTTTGTCTAATCTCCTAATTCTAAAATCTGTGCCAAATCTGGGTCGGTTTCAATTGATTAATTTATCTCTTTACAATGGGTTAAACGTTTTTGAGTCTTTGCATGCTTAAGACATTTTTATTGGTTGATGTATAAATTGTGAATTTTACATTATTCAGTGCTAAATATTTGTGAATTCTTAGAAGCATTTTTGAGCTTCATTCTAGAACACAGTCAACTTACTTGTAAGAGTTTGATCCTCTTGAGTCTTGTTTTTAAGGCATTTTAGGCAGGCTCAGAATAATGCTTAGCTTAGGGTTATTTCCCGTGACTCAAAAAAGACGCGAATGAGTACTCCTTCCAATTTTCCGTGAATCAATGACTTTTTTGTCTGTCTTTTGGAAACAGAAACTATTTTTGGTTCTGTGTGACCACTGAGTACTGTCACCTCTATTCGTTTTTTACAATTCTTTTTCCACCCTAAGGTGGTTGCCTTTATGAATGACAGTTTTCAGCTGACAATTCAAGAAGGACTCTTTGCAGATCTGCAGATATTTTTTTTTTCTTTTCTGCTTTCTCCTTTCCAGCACTCTGACTGAAAAAAAATTGAGATGCCTTAACCTTTGTGGATTCTATCTCCCACTCAGAAAGCCTGCTTTGCTCTTTCTGGGGTCTGGAGACTTACGCAAAGCAGTAACTGGTGTAATCAGAGTCTCATTTGTTTATTTATTTATTCAGATCACTGTCTTATTTATTCAGATCACTGTCCTTTGTTGCCTGATGTACAGTGTCTTGTAAAACTGTTGTTTTATGTATTTGTCAGTTTTTTGGCTGCTTCATGTATGAGGGTAATTCTGGTTTCTGTACCTCCATCTTGGCCAGAAGTGTAAATTAACACGTCTAATTTTATTGTATACATTTTTTATAATATTACTTTCTTATTCAGGTTTATTGTTGACTAATTTGTGAGAGACTCTCTACAACATCTTTTATAGTCAGAATTCTTTTAGTATTGCATATGTGACTAAGTAGGTGATCATTAAAGTCCCTTGACAGGCATTCATTTAAGTTTCTTATATTTATTCCTTGGTAAACATCTATTGTGCGTCTACTGTTGTAGGTTCTATGGAGATTATAGAGACACAATAAATTTACATCCTCTTTCAAAAAGCTTATATTCTCATACTCATTAAACAAAACACATTAGATATAAATAAGGCTTATTAGAGAGATATGAAAAATATGCACAGAGTTACAAAAATTCAGAGCTACTTTTTTCTGTGCAAAACCTAAGCAGACTTTCCACATCCCACAATATTATCATTTGAGATATGCATTTATTAACATATTTGAATAAAATTACTTCTACAAAATTGATGATAGGCCCGGCGCAGTGGCTCACGCCTGTAATCCCAGCACTTTGGGAGGCCGAGGTGGATGGATCACGAGGTCAGGAGATCGAGACCATGGTGAAACCCTGTCTCTACTAAAAATACAAAAAAGTTAGCCGGGCGTGTTGGCGGGAGCCTGTAGTCCCAGCTACTAGGGAGGCTGAGGCAGGAGAATGGCGTGAACCCGGGAGGCGGAGCTTGCAGTGAGCCGAGATCGCCCGCTGCACTCCAGCCTGGGCGACAGAGCAAGACTTGGTCTCAAAAATAAATAAATAAATAAATAAATAAATAAATAAATAAAATAAAATAAAGTAAAATAAAATTACTTCTGCAAAAATGATAATTGCTTGTTGGTTTTTGTATACAAAAGAAACGAATGTGCTTATTTCACATTGCATGCGTATATCAAAACCTCTCATGTACCCCGTAAATATATACACCCACTATGTACCCACAAATATGTTTTAAAATTTTTTTAAAAGAAATGGGCCAAACTATTAGCAATTACTCTATTCTTTTGGTGAATTAGGGTTCTTTAGAGAAACAAAACTGATAGGATATAGACAAATAGAGAGATGGACAGATAGATAGGCAGAGATAGATGAGAGAAGGTTTACCATGAGAAATGATTCACATGTGTGTGGAAGCTGAGAAGTCCCACAATATACCACCTTCAAGCTCAAGAACCAGCAAAGCTGTTAGCTAAGTCCAAGTTCAAAGGACTGAGAACTTGGGTGGCTGCTGGTGCAAAGCTTAGATGAGAAGATGGGTGACCCAGCTCCAGAAGAGCTAACAATTTCACCTTTCTTCTGCCTTTTTGAAAATCTGAGTCCTGAATAGATTTGGTGCCTGCTCATATTGGATGAGTGCAGATTTTTCTTACCCAGTTTGCTCACTACGATGTGAATCTTTCCCCAAAACACCTTCACAGACATAACCAAAAATAACACTTTACCAGTTATCTATATTTCTCTTAACCCTGTCAGGTTGACACCTAATATTAACCATCACACATCCACTCGTCATCAACTCGGCACCCATACACATCTCCTTAAATGATAATTAATCTCCAGATAAAGACAATAACAATCCCATAGTTCCACCCAACATTACACAACTACCCTGCTTACAATCATAAATGTACAAATATCTTCACCAGAAGAGAAGATAAAGTCCTTGAGTGACATTTACTCTTCTGATATCCCTTAACTTAAATATTATAATTTAAAGTTAATATTACTTAAATCCAGATATAAAGTCAATAAATCTTAAGTTTCATGATAAAGGAATAATGGAGAAAAAAACAAAGATACTTGATTAATAGATGTATATATATATATATATATATATATATATATATATATATATATATATTTATACATACACACGTAACATAATGGCATTCTTATTAAAAAGAAGGACATACTCATGATAATTACAGTCTTCAGTAGTGTAACTGTTCATATGGTCTTAGTTGGTATTTGTAACTATTTTTTTCTACTATATATTCTGTATTCCCTTTGCCTCCAGGAAGCACCTCAGCAAGTGGTAGTTTTATTAACCTAGTAGGGCAATCCAAATCTTCATTTCTTAAGGATCTGAACTATTTACGGTCCTGCCTAGATTATGTTTTTGCAGTTTCCTATTGACCTTCATCACAGGGCATGGTAGCACTAAGAGACACCCTAAAGAATCTACTGTATTCTAGGAATACTCTTTCTTATCTCCATTGTGGAGAAATAGTTCAATTTCTTTTTGATAGTCTGAATCAATTACCCCAGCCAATACCATACCTCATTTGACTTACAGACTGAAAGGCCTGAGGAACTGGAAATAACTTAGTGACACTCTTAACTTCCAGTTCAATGGAATCACTATTGTGCCCCCCAGTGAAAGTGTTTCTTCTTCTGGAACTAAGATCCCTAAGCCGGCAGAGCATATGAAAACAGAAAGCAAAAATTTTGTAGTTGGTCACTAGGAGTAATTGTGAGTTGTGTCATGCCCATTTCTACATCTTGATTCCCAGACCAGTGAATTCTGGTAATGGGAAAAACAGTATCATATATTGGACACTGATTTATGGCATATATCTCCTTCTGGAGAACCTTGGCCCAGGTCTCCTCGATATTACCACTTAGCCAACAGTGTTACTGAATATTGAATTGTTATAACAAATATTATTAATAATTAATATTTTCAAAAATTATTCCATTGTTGTATCAAGCCAGCTGCTTTGATATGGTGAAGAACATTGTAATACTAGTAAAGTTCACGAGCATAAACCCATTACCACACTTTTTTGACTGTGAAGTTAGTTCCTTGGTCAAAAACAATACTGTATGGAATACCATAATTATAGATAAAGCATTCTATAAGTTCAGGGATGGTAGTTTTGGCAGAAACATTGAATACATAATAGGCAAATTTATATTCAGAATAAGTGTCTATTCCAGTGTCCTATTTCATTTACATTTGTCTAAAGAAATACCTGAGGCTGGGCAATGCATAAAGAAAAGAGGTTTATTTGGTTCACTGTTCTGCCAGCTGTATAGGATGCATGGCAGAAACATGTGCTTCTGGCTAGAGCTTCAGGAAGTTTCCACTTATGGTGAAAGGGAAAAAAAATAAATTGATGTGTGCAGATCACATGGTGAGAAAGAAGCAAGAGAGAGAGGGGATAGAGGTGCCACTTTTTTTTTTTTTTTTTCTTTTTTAATGATCATATCTCACAGGAAGTAAAAGAGTGAGAAGTCACTCATTACTGCAATAATGGCACCAAGTCTTTCATGAAGAATCCACTCACATGACCAAAACACCTCACACCAGGCTCTACCTTCAACACTGGGGATCAAATTTCAACATGATATTTTGAGGGGGCAAATATCTAAACTATATCATTCAGTACATGCAAAATACTGGCCCTTCCACGACGGCAGTGGTCTAATGTAATCAACCTACCACCAGGTAGCTGGCTGATCACCCTGGAGAACGGTGCTATACTTGGGGCTCATAATTGGCCTCTGCTGTGACAGATTGGTTACTCAGCAATCATCATAGCCAGTTTGTCCATGGTGAATGGAAGTCCATGTTGCTGAGCCCATGCAGAAACTCCATCTCTGCCACCAAGGCTGCTTTGTTTATGAGCTCATTGGGTGATAACAGAGATGACTGGGAACAAGGCTTATTGGTATCAACAATATAGGTCATATTTGATTATTAAACAATCAACTTGATATTAAAATTTTTCTCTGCTGAGGTCATGTTTTGTTAAGCAGTCATATGAAACATAAACGTCTTTGTGTTCTTTGTCCATTCAGAGAGGTCTACCCACATACCTCTTCCCCAAATACCTTTGTAACCAGTTTCTCAATCAAGTTCTTTCCCAGTTCCTGACCATCCAGCCAACACTTTGGCTGTAGTCCAGGTGTTGGGTAAGGAATTTCATATCTGGCCATTTTCCTTTCCAAGCAAAGTACACAATCTCGTGCACTGACTGAAGTCCTGCCCACTTACAAGATTTTCCTCCACCACTGTCCTTCAGGAATATTCCAGAAAGGGGCTATAGTACTTTAGCTGTTAACTTTGGACTGGTGCCTGAATATTAAGCAGAAAGATCTGCGAACCAGCCCAAATTTCTTCTTCTGTCAACTAATCATAGGGGGTATTAGTTTCTTTGTGTTGCTACACAGGGATATCTGAGGCTGGTTAATTTATAAAGAAACTAAGTTTATTTGGCTCACAGTTCTGCAGGCTATACATGAATCATAGTGCCAGCATTTGCTTTTGGTGATGGTTTCAGGAAACTTACAGTCATGGTGGAAAGCGAAGGGAAGCCAGTGTGTTACATGGTGAGAGAGGAAGTAAGATAGAGGAGAAGGGGTTGCCAGGCTGTTTTAAACAACCGGATCTCACGTGAAGTCCTAGAGTGACAACTCACTAATTACCGCGAGGACAGCACCAAGACACTCATGAGGGATTCACCTCCATGATGCAAACTCTTCCATTAGGCCTCACCTCCAACATTGGGCACCACATTTCAATGTGAGATTTAGAGGAAATATACATCGAAACCATATCATAGGGTACTCCCCATAACACTATAGGTGAAAGATGGGAGAAAGAAGTCAGTGTAGCAGGAGTAGGAATCATGGACATTTAAGCCGCTTCTACATTTAACTTACTTGTAGCCTTTACGTACTACTCAGGCCTGATATATATGGAAGAAAAATGGGTTAATTTAATTTTGCAACTTCATTTATGGATTTTTTTGTAAGACAAAGGAAAGAAATATGAAAGATCAGCTTATTTTGTGTATCTCCACACACCTAAAGGGAACTCATTCTCAACAAAGTTACCAAGAATATCGGGGAAAAGTTAGTCCACAATAACTGATGATGGGAAACTTGATATCCACATGCAGGAGAATGAAACTAGACCCCTGTCTCTTGTCATACACAAAAAGTGAACCAAAATAAATTGAAGACTTAAGTCTAAGACCTCAAACTATGAAACTACTACAAGAACACTTTGAGGAAAATCTCTAGGACATTGGTCTGGAAAAACATTTCTTGAGCAATACCCCACGACCACAGGCAACCAAAGCAAAAATGGACAGCAAGTGGTACAATCAAGAAAATGAAGAAACAGTAAATAGAATGGGAAAAATATTTGCAAATTACTCATCTGATAAGGGATTAATAACCAGAATACAAAAGGAGTTCAAACAATTGTATAGGTAGAAATCTAATAACCAAATCAAAAAGTGGGCAGAAGGTTTGAATAAGGATTTCTCAAAAGAAGACATACAAATGGCAAACAGGCATGTGAAAAGGCTCTCAACATCATAGATCATCAGAGAAATGCAAAATAAAGACTACAATGAGATGTGCTGTTACCCCAGTTAAAATGGCTTATAACCAAGGACAGACAATAACAAATGCTTGCCAGGATGTGGATAAAAGGTAACCTTTGTACACTGTGGCTAGGAATATAAGTTAGTACAACCACTAAATAGAAGAGTTTGGAAATTTCTCAAAGCACTAAAAATAGAGCTACTATATGATGTAGCAATCCCACAGTTGGGTGTATATCCCAGAGAAAGGAAATCAGTCTAATCTAACAAGGAGATATCTGCACTTCCATGTTTGTTGTAGGAGTATTCACAACAGTTAAGTTTCAGAAGCAACCTAAGTGTTCATCAACACATGAATGAATAAAGAAAATATGGAACATAGATACAATGGAGTAATATTCAGCCATAAAAATATGAGATCCAGTCATTTGCAATGAAACGGATGGAACTGGAGGTCATTGTGCTAAGTGAAACAAGCCAGGCATAGAAAGACAGACATCACATGTTTGAACTTATTTGTGGGATCTAAAAATCGAAACAATTGAACCTGTGAGCACAGAGAGTAGAAGAATGGTAACCAGAGGCTGGGAAGGGTAGTGGGGGTGATGGGGGCAAGGTTGGATAGTTAATGGGTACAAAAAATAGAAAGAATGAATAAGACATACTATTTGATAGCACACCAAGTTGACTATAGTCAATAATAAATTCATTTTAAAATATCTAAAAGAGTGTAATTGAATTTTTTATAACACAAAGGAAAAATGCTTGAGGGGATGGAAATAACATTTTTTAAATTATGTCATTATTTCACATTGCATGCCTGGATCAAAACATCCCATGTACCCCATAAATATACACACCCACTATATACTCACTAAAATTTAAACTTAAAAAAGGATCGTACCTGTTGTTATATAGTCTCACAATAAAAATAAATAATGATATTTAACTGAAACACTACATTTATTAATGTAAAAACAGCAAACTCTGCTTTTGGTTTACAGAGATCTAGAAAAAAGTAATTTAAAAAAAGTGTCCTAACCATAGGAATTCAGAGCAAACTTAAGAGTTTCCACCCAACTTCTCTTAGAGTCTAGAGAAGAACGAATCAATCTGCTGAACCTATAGACTCACAATTTTTACTCCTCTACCCGACCTCTTATTATGTCAATCTCCATCTTGCTTTTTATATTAATTGTAACTAATTTTCTAATTCCTACTCTGTATTAGACGTATTTTCCACCTTTTACATTGGTGACTTGAAGCTTCATTTCCTCCAGTTTCCTGCAATAAAGACAAGTACCTGGTTCTTACACGCATATATAACCTATGTCCCACTTGAAGCCTCCAGGTGACCTATAATCACAAATTATACTCACTTGAAGTCTAACTTGCTTCTCTCAACACGAATCTGATTGCAGAGGGTGTTGAATGACAGACTAAGAAGTTTGAATTTGTATTAGGTAGACAAAACTTCAACACTGGGAACATCTGAGAACATAAATGACATGCTACTATCAATGTCTTCAGAAAATTAATCAGTGAACACTCTGCGTGGATTAAATGAGGTATTGTATTCAAATTACATTGCACAGACTTTAACACATATTAAACATGTAATATTAATAGGTATTACATGGGGATAGAATGAGTGAGGAGACAGTTTTCAAATGCCAGTGTGTGAATTAGAAAAGCTTACAGTTAAGAAATTAGTGAATATACCCAAATCATTTTTTTGTGAAATATGATAGTTTTGTTCTAATTTTAAAAATATTTTAAACATAAAAATATATAAAATGATAAGCACCCATATACCTATCACTCATTATTTCAAATGCTACTGTATGACATTTTAAATAAGAATATAGTCAGAAAATAAAATGATAGAGAATATGACACAATCGATTGAAGCTGCAATTGCTTTCACTGTCTTTCGCCAGATATAATTTTGATCCTTATTTTTTGAATTCTTATTCTCCTGAATGATTTTGTTTTTAATTACATATATGTGTATTCTTTAGCTCTATACACAACATTGATTTGCAATAATTTAAACTTATATAAGTAATAGCATGAATTCTAATTCTTCTGAAATGTAATTGTTTCTTCTCAACAACTGTTGAAAATAGTGGTACTAGTGAATCTTAACTGCTGCAAATTTTCCAACTAATAATCGCTGAAATAACTTGATATTTTTAAAAAATTTATTTTGCTTTTGACACATAGTAATTGTACAAATTTATGGGGTGCAATGTGATGTTTTGATACACATATGCAGTGTGTAAAGACTAAATCAAGATAATTAACAAGTCCATCGCCTCAAACATATACCGTTTCTTTGTGGTAAGAACATTCAAAATGATCTCTTCTTGCTATTTTGAAATATACAAGAAAGTTTTATGTGCCATGCAATTTGATCATTCTAAGCATTTAAATTCTCATTTATATAAAAGTTGATACCTGAAAAGGATGTTAGCATTATTAATTTATCTTCTTGACAAAATAGGTAATGTTACTAATGTTATGCCTTTGGTTTTTGTTCAGGGCAAATATTGTACATAATAAAATGAAAAACACTACATACAACAAATGTCTTTAATAATTTGTTAATTAAAGAAATGTTGGTATAACTTGAATACTTGATGTCCTTTTATTAGATGATGGTTTATTACTATACTGAGAGAATTTTCCCAACTAAATTAAAAGTTTTATCACAATTATGTTAGACCTTGATGTATCTGCATCCTCCACATGAGAATGTCTGTCATTTTTGTCATTTCAGTGTATTATTTATATTTTTCTTACTTTTTATAAATAAAATTGTATTCTCTCAAAACATTTCCATACATAAAGGTTCACTTTTTAAAATGCTATAAATTTGAACATATTTTGAAAAATGCATGGTGTCATGTATCCTCCATTATACCATCATACAGAATGGTTTTGCTGCCTTATAATGCCCTCTACTTTATTTATTCAATGCTTCCTTTTTTCCCCCTAAACTGCGGCTAAGCACTGATCTTTTTACTCTCTATAGTTTTGCTTTTTTCATTATGGTGGAAATCATGTAGTATATAGCCTTTTCAGACTATTTTCTTTTACTTAATTATATGCATTTTTAGTTTAATACTTTTTGTGGCTTTCTAATCAATCTACTTTTATCACTGAGTAATATTCTCTTATATGGATGTATCATTGTTTATCAATTCACCTATTGAAGAACAATTTGGTTGCTTCCAGTTATTGGAGATTACAAACAAATTTTCTGTAGACATTTGAATCCAAGTTTTTGTGGCGACATAGTTTTCTTTTTTTTATATAGTTGAGTATTTTTTTCTTATTTTTTTTTTTTATTATACTTTAAGTTCTAGAGTACAATAACTTGGATGAAAACCTAACAGCACACTTGTTGGTTTGTTTAGCTGTGTAAGAAACTGCCAAACTGTCTGCAAAAGTGTTTATACTATCTGAAAAAGTTGCATACCACCAAGCAGTGAATGAAAATTCCTATTGTTTCACATCCTCATCAGCATTTGATATTTTTTTTTTTTAGATTTAACCATTCTAATAGGTGTGTAGTGACATTTAACTCTTATTTCATTTGCAATTTCTCAATGAAAACTTCTGCTGAACATCCTCTCAAAAACTGGACTCATAGAAATTTTAAGATCTTACTTTCAAAGTGATATTTGGAATACAATAGATTCAATCATGAAGCCAGCTACTCACTAGGTCTAGAACTGTACTTATACCTTCCTCATTTCTGAGACTGCAGCTTCTTTTTAATGTACATTTCATGTTTTTGGAAGTGATGTGAAACAATCTATTTTCCCAGTTTCTTTTTCAGTGGGAGAGGTTGCCACCTCCCCTAATAACCAACTTCAAACAGTGCTAATGGCCCTAGTTCATCTTCTGGTGTGGGACAATTTTAGCCCCCTTATCCCAACTGAGTTTAGATCCAGTCTATCATGGCCATTCTTCTGATAGAAATATCAACAATCCTGTGACTTTAGCCCCATTTTCTGCTTTGAGTTTGTTTTTGTTTTTATCCTTGTCTATAGACTTTTAATTTTTTTAATGCAGTTATATATTTTTGAATACTTATATATTGAATATTGAATACACACACACACACACACACACACATATATATGCTATGTGTTTGTATCATGTGAGGACATAGTCTAATATGGACCCTATGATCCCCACTTTCTGTTGTTTGCTCCTTTCTTAATCATCTCCCCTTAAGTGATACCAGAAACTGTGGACTGCTTCTTTCCAATAGAACAGGAAAGGTAATGGGCTATCATGTTTGTAATAATGTTACATAAGATTGCATCCTGTCTTCTAGGAGACTCTCATCATTGTTGCTTTGAGGAAGCAAGCTTCCCTGTTGGGAGTTGCCCTGTGGTAGGAAACTGAAGGCAGTCTCTGGCTGGTTACCGGCAAAAATCTGTAGCCCTCAGTCTGGCAGCCTGCAAGGAACTGAATTCTTCAGACAATTGTGTATGTGAGCCTGGAAGTGTATTCTGCGGTAGTCAAATCTTAGGGCCTTAGATGAGAGTCCACCCTGATTTACACTTTGACTGCAGCTTTGAAGAGAACTCAGTTAAACCATGTCAAGACTCTGGACCGACATAAACTGTGAACAATTAAACATCAGACACAATTTTGATGTGTCTGTAAGTTTACATATGTGTTGTGTTGTGTTGTGTGTGCTGGTGGTGGTGAAAGAGAGGTATTACTGGTGTCTTTAACTTCACACCATACAGGTACCTTCTCATTTCACCATCCAGTATTAATAAATAATGATTTTTCATTCAGTACATTTATCTTCCCTGATTTATTACCCTTCACAGCAATTATCCATATCCGAAAGACTGTCTATATTGTTAGTTCCCTTATTTACTGCCTATCTCCCCAAAACCAGAATATAACTTATATGAGCAAAGGGATTTTTGACTGTTTTTGTCTGATCCCTAAATAGTATTTGCTCTATGCTAGACACAACCTAAGAGATATTTTGTACAAATAAAGAATGTATGTTACTCCAAAGGGAGAATTACTGAAAATAAGTAAATTTACATTCAATGGCATTTTTTTGTCATAAAAACAAAAAGAAAAGTATATTGCCAATATTTTATTGAAAGCAAAAAATGTGTAGGCCAAAATATAATTATGTTTATGATTTCACCATAGTACTATGGATACTGGGCTGTGTTTTATGATGGAAAAACACATATAAAGTAATTGTTAAGAGTTAGACCTCTGAAACTAGTAAAACCAATGGAAATTTTAATTCCCATTTACCAGACTTTGAAGTATTTAATCTGTCCAATCTTTGTAGCATCATCTACAAAATGGTGATGAAAATAGAGACTATACTATACAGCTACTGATAGTATTAAATGAGATGATACAAGATAAGGATTCAGTATGGTGCTAAGAATACAGTAAGTACTCCATAAATGGTTGATCTTACTAGTACTGTGAAATATCTCATTACTTACCAGTCAGTAGACACAGTCTAATATTTTGCTTAATTATCTTGGTTCAGACATCAAACACACCTGGGTTTGCATCTCAACTCCACCTTGCACCTACTTTGTGACTTTGGGCATATTACTTGACTTTTATGAGCCCTGCTGTGAAACTGGCATACAATAGCTTCCTTTTTTTAAACTTTAAAATAATTTAATTGATCCACTCCAAGACGGCCAAATAGGAACAGCTCCAGCCTCCATCTCCCAGCGTGAGTGACACAGAAGATGGGTAATTTCTGCATTTCCAACTGATACCAGATTCATCTCACTGGGGTGTGTTGGAAAGTCAGTGCACGACAGTAGGTGCAGTCCAAGGAGTGAGAGCTGAAGCAGGGCGAGGCATCTCCTCACACGGGAAGAGCAAGAGGGAAGGGAATTCCCTTTCCTAGCCAAAGGAAACCGTGACACACAACACCTGAAAAATCGGGTCACTCCCACCCTAATACTGCACTTTACCAAGGGTCTTAGAAAATGGCACACCAGGAAATTCTGTCCTGCACCTGGCTCGGAGGGACCCATGCCCATGGAGCCTCCCTTATTGCTAGCACAGCAGTCTGAGATCTAACTGCAAGGTGGCAGTGAGACTGGGGGAGGGGCACCCGCCATTGCTGAGGCTTAAGTAGGTAAACAAAGCAGCCAGGAAGCTTGAACTGGGTGGAGCCCAACTCAGCTCAAGGAGGCCTGCTTGCCTCTGTAGACTCCACCTCTGGGGACAGAGCATAGCCAAACAAAAGGTAGCAGAAACCTCTGCAGATGTAAATGTCCCTGTCTGACACCTTTGAGGAGAGTAGTGGTTTTCCCAGCACGAATTTTGAGACCTGAGAATGGACAGACTGCCTGCTCAAGTGGTCCTTGAACCCCAAGTAACTTAACTGGGAGACATCCCCCACTAGGGGCAGACTGTCACCTCACATCTCACACGGCCGGGTGTACCTCTGAGACAAAGCTTCCAGAGGAACGATAAGACAGCAATATTTGCTGTTCAGCAATATTCACTCTTCTGCAGACTCCACTGCTGATACTCAGGCAAACAGGGTCTGGAGTGGACCTCGAGCAAACTGCAACAGGCCTGCAGCTGAGGGTCCTAACTACAACAAGGAAAAATAACAAACAGAAAGGACATCCAAACGAAAATCCCATCCGTACATCACCATCATCAAAGACTAAAGGTAGATAAAACCACAAAGATGGGGAAAAAGCAGTACAGAAAAGCTGGAAATTCTAAAAATCAGAGCACCTCTCCCCCTCCAAAGGAACACAGCTCCTCTCCAGCAATGGAACAAAGCTGGATGGAGAATGACTTTGATGAGTTGAGAGAAGACGACTTCAGACAATCAAACTTCTCCAAGCTAAAGGAGGAATTACAAATCCAGCACAAAGAAACTAAAAACATTGAAAAAAGATTTGACGAATGGATAGCTAGAATAATAAATGCAGAGAACTTCTTAAACTACCTGATAGAGATGAAAACCATGACACGAGAACTATGGGACAAATACACAAGCTTTGGTAAACGACTCAATCAACTGGAAGAAAGGGTATCAGTGATTGAAGATCAAATGAATGAAATGAGGCGAGAAGAGAACTTTAGAGATAAAAGAGTAAAAAGAAATGTAAAAAGACTCCAAGAAATCTGGGATTATGTGAAAAGACCAAATCCACGTCTGATTGGTGTACCTGAAAGTGACGGGGAGAATGGAACCAAGTTGGAAAACACCCTGCAGGATATCATACAGGAGAAATTCCCCAACCTAGCAAGGCAGGCCAATATTCAATTTCAGGAAATACAGAGAATGCCACAAAGATACTCCTAGAGAGGAGCAACTCCAAGACACATAATTGTCAGATTCACCAAAGTTGAAATGAAGGAAAAAAAATGTTAAGGGCAGCCAGAGAGAAAGGTTGGGTTACCCACAAAGGGAACCCCATCAGACTAACAGTGGATATCTCAGCAGAAACTCCACAAGCCAGAAGAGAGTGGGGGCCAATACTCAACATTCTTAAAGAAAAGAATTTTCAACCCAGAATTTCATATCCAGCCAAACAAAGTTTCATAAGTGAAGGAGAAATAAAATCCTTTACAGACAAGCAAATGCTAAGAGATTTTGTCACCACCAGGCCTGACCTACAAGAGCTCCTGAAGGACGCACTAAACTTAGAAAGGAACAACCAGTACCAGCCACTGCAAAAACATGCCAAAATATAAAGACAATTGATGCTAGGAAGAAACTGCATCAATTAACGAGCAAAATAACCAGCTAACATCATAATGACAGGATCAAGTTCACACATAACAATATTAACCTTAAATGTAAGTGGGCTAAATGTTCCAATTAAAAGACACAGACTGGCAAATTGGATGAACAGTCAAGACCCATCTGTTTACTGTATCCAGGAGACCCATCTCACATGCAGAGACACACATAGGCTCTAAATAAAGTGATGGAGGAAGATCTACCAAGCAAATGGAAAACAAAAAAAGGCAGGGGTTGCAATCCTAGTCTCTGATAAAACCGAATTTCAACCAACAAAGATCAAAAGAGACAAAGAAGGCCATTACATAATGGTAAAGGGAACAATTCAACAAGAAGAGCTAATGATCCTAAATACATATGCACCCAATACAGGAGCACCTAGATTCATAAAGCAAGTCCTTAGAGACTTACAAAGAGACTTAAACTCCCACGCGATAAAAATGCGAGACTTTAACACCCCATTGTCAACACTAGACAGATCAATGAGACAGAAAGTTAACAAAGATATCCAGGAATTAAACTCAACTCTGCACCAAGCAGACCTAAAAGACATCTGCAGAACTCTCCACCCCAAGTCAGCAGAATACACATTCTTCTCAGCAGCACATCACACTTATTCCAAAATTGACCACATAGTTGGGTGTAAAGCACTCCTCAGCAAATGTACAAGAACAGAAATCATAACAAACTGTCTCTCAGACCATAGTGCAATCAAACTATAACTCAGGACTAAGAAACTCAATCAAAACCGCTCAACTACATGGAAAATGAACAACCCGCTCCTGAATGACTACTGGGTACATTACAAAGTGAAGGCAGAAATAAAATATTCTTTGAAACCAATGAGAACAAAGATACACCATACCAGAATCTCTGGGACATAATTAAAGCAGTGTGTAGAGGGAAATTTACAGCACTAAATGCCCACAAGAGAAGGAAGGAAAGATCTAAAATTGATACCCTAACATCACAATTAAAAGAACTAGAGAAGCAAGAGCTAACAGATCCGAAAGCTAGCAGAAGGCAATAAATAGAAATAGAGACACAAAAAACCCTTCAAAAAATCAATGAATCCTGGAGCTGGTTTTTTGAAAAGATCAACAAAATTGATAGACTGCTAGCAAGACTAATAAAGAAGAAAGCAGAGAAGAATCAAATAGATGCAATAAAAAATGATGAAGGGGACATCACCACTGACCCCACAGAAATACAAACTACCATCAGAGAATACTATAAACACTTCCTTGCAAACAAACTAGAAAACCTAGAAGAAATAGATAAATTCCTGGACACGTACACTCTCCCAAGACTAAACCAGGAATAAGTTGAATCCCTGAATAGAGCAATAACAGGCTCTGAAATTGAGGCAGTGATTAGTAGCCTACCAACCAAAAAAGCCCAGGACCAGACTGATTCACAGTCGAATTCTACCAGAGGTACAAGGAGGAGCTGGTACCATTCCTTCTGAAATTATTCCAATCAATAGAAAAATAGGGAATCCTCCCTAACTCATTTTATGAGGCCAATATCATCCTGATACCAAAGCCTGTCAGACACAACAAAAAAAGAGAATCTTAGTCCAATATCCCTGATGAACATCGATGCAAAAATCCTCAATAAAATACTGGCAAACCTAATCCAACAGCACATCAAAAAGCTTATCGACCATGGTCAAGTGGACTTCATCTCTGGGATGCAAGGCTGGTTCAACATACACAAATCAATAAACGTAATCCAGCATATAAACAGAACCAAAGACAAAAACCACATGATTATCTCAACAGATGCAGAAAAGGCCTTTGACAAAATTCAATAGCACTTCATGATAAAAACTCTCAATAAATTCGGTATTGATGGAATGTATCTCAAAATAATAAGAGTTATTTATGAAAAACCCACAACCAATATCCTATGGAATGGGCAAAAACTGGAAGCATTCCCCTTGAAAACTGGCACAAGACAAGGATGCCCTCTCCCACCACTCCTATTCGACATAGTGTTGGAAGTTCTGACCAGTGCAATCAGGCAAGAAGAAGAAATAAAGGGTATTCAATTAGGAAAAGAGGAAGCCAAATTGTCCTTGTTTACAGATGACATGACTGTATATCAGAAAGCCCCATCATCTCAGCCCAAAATCTCCTTAAGCTGATAAGCAACTTCAGCAAAGTCTCAGGATACACAATCAATGTACAAAAATCACAAACGTTCCTATACACCAGTAACAGACAAACAGAGAGGCAAATCATGAGTGAAATCCCATTCACAATTGCTTCAAACAGAATAAAATATCTAGGAATCCAACTTACAAGGGATGTGAAGGACCTCCTCAAGGAGAACAACAAACCACTACTCAATGAAATAAAAGAGGACACAAACAAATAGAAGAACATTCCATGCTCATGGATAGGAAGAATCAATATCATGAAAATGGCCATACTGCCCAAAGTAATTTATAGGTTCAATGCCATCCCCATTAAGCTACCAATGACCTTCTTCACAGAAATGGAAAAAAAACAAAACAAAACAAAAAACCTAAAGTTCACATGGTACCAAAAAAGAGCCTGCATTGCCAAGACAGTCCTAAGTCAAAAGAACAAAGCTGGAGGTATCGTGCTACCTGACTTCAAACTATACTACAAGGCTACAGTAACCAAAACAGCATAGTATTGGTACCAAAACAGAGATATAGACCAATGGAACAGAACAGAGCCCTCAGAAATAATGCCATATATCTACAATCATCTGATCTTTGATAAACCTGACAGAAACAAGAAATGGGGAAAGGATTCCCTATTTAATAAATGATGCTGGGAAAACTGACTAGCCATAAGCAAAAAGCTGAAGCTGGATCCTTTCCTTACACCTTATACAAAAATTAATTCAAGATGGATTAGAGACTTAAATGTTAGACCTAAAACCATTAAAACCCTAGAAGAAAACCTAGGCAATACCATTCAGGACATAGGCATGGACAAGGACTTCATGTCTAAAACACCAAAAGCAATGGCAAGAAAAGTCAAAATTGAAAAATGGGATCTAATTAAACTAAAGAGCTTCTGCACAGCAAAAGAAACTACCATCAGAGTGAACAGGCAACCTACAGAATGGGAGAAAATTTTTGCAATCTACTCATCTGACAAAGGGCTAATATCCAGAACCTACAAAGAACTCAAACAAATTTATAAGAAAAATCAAACAACCTCATCAAAAAGTGGGCAAACGATGTGAACAGACACTTCTCGAAAGAAGACATTTATGCAGCCAACAGACACATGAAAAAATGCTCATCATCACTGGCCATCGGAGAAATGCAAATCAAAACCCCAATGAGATACCATCTCACACCAGTTAGAATGGCAATCATTAAAAAGTCAGGAAAAAACAGGTGCTGGAGAGGATATGGAGAAATAGGAACGCTTTTATGCTGTTGGTGGGACTGTAAACTAGTTCAACCATTGTGGAAGACAGTGTGGTGATTCCTCGAGGATCTAGTACTAGAAATACCATTTGACCCAGCCATCCCATTACTGGGAATATACCCAAAGCATTATAAATCATACTGCTATAAAGACACATGCACACGTATGTTTAATGTGGCACTATTCACAATAGCAAAGAGTTGGAATAAACCCAAATGTCCATCAATGAAGGACTGGATTAAGAAAACGTGGCACATATACACCATGGAATACTATGCAGCCATAAAAAGGATGAGCTCATGTCCTTTGTTGGGACATGGATTCAACTAGAAACTATCATTCTCAGCAAACTATCGCAAGAACAGAAAACCAAACACCATATGTTCTCACTCATAGGTTGGAACTGAACAATGAGAACACTTGGACACAGGAAGGGGAACATCACACACCAGGGCCTGTCGTGGGTTGGGGGAACAGGGGAGGGATAACATTAGGAGATATACCTAATGTCTGTCGTGGGTTGGAGGGAGGGGGGAGGGATAACATTAGGAGATATACCTAATGTAAATGACAAGTTAATGTGTGCAGCACATTAAGTAACATGTAGTAACATGGCACATGTATACATATGTAACAAACCTGCACATCGTGCACACGTACCCTAGAACTTAAATTATAATAAAAAAACAAAATAATTTAGAATTTGTAGTTAATTATATTTAACCTAGATAAAATTTACCTGTGCATTTTTTTTTTTTTTATTTTTACTGTAAGTTCTGGGATACATGTGCTGAATCTGTGTTTGTTGCATAAGCATATATATGCAATGGTGGTTTGCTGTGCCTCTCAACCCATCATCTAGGGTTTAAGCTGTGCATGTATTAAGTATTTGTCCTAATGCTCTCCTTCCTCTTTCCCCCAACCCCCCAAAAGTCCCCAGTGTGTGATGTTCCCTTCCCTGTGTCCATGCGTTCTCACTGATCAGCTCCCACTTAGGAGTGAGAACATGTGGGGTTTGCTTTTCTGTTCCTACGTTTGTTGAGGATGATAGTTCCCAGCTTCGTCCATGTCCCTTCAAAGACATGAACTCATCCTTTATTAGGGATGCATAGTATTCCGTGGCTTATATGTGCCACATTTTCTTTATCCAGTACATCATTGATGGGCATTTGGGTTGATTCCAAGTCTTTGTTATTGTAAATAGTTGTCTAATAATCATACATGTGCATGTGTCTTTATAGTGGAATGATTAATAAGCCTTTAGATACATACCCAGTAATGGGTTTGCTGGGTCAAATGGTATTTCTAGTTCTGTATACTTGAGGAATCACCACACTGTCTTCCACAATGGTTAAACTAATTTACACTCCCATCCACAGTGTAAAAGCATTCCTATTTCTCCGCATCCTCGCCAGCATCTGTTGTTTCCAGACTTTTTAATGATTACCATTCTAACTGTCATGACATGATATCTTCATTTTGGTTTTGATTTGCATTCCTTTAATGACCAGTGATTATGAGATTTTTTTTTCTTATGTTTGTTAGCCACATAAATGCCTTATTTTGAGAAGAATCTGTCCATATCCTTCACCCTTTTTTGATGGGATTGTGTGTTTTTATCTTGTAAATTTGTTTAAGTTCCTTGTAGATTCTGGATATTAGACTGTTGTCAGATGGATAGACTGCACTAATTTTCTCCCATTCTTTAGGTTGCGTGTTCACTCTGATGATAGTTTCTTTTGCTATGCAGAAGCTCTTTAGTTTAATTAGATCCCATTTTTCAATTTTGACTTTTCTTGCCATTGCTTTTGGTGTTTTAGACATGAAGTCCTTGCCCATGCCCATGTCTTGAATAGTATTGCTAGGTTTCCTTCTAGGGTTTTTATAGTTTTAGGTTTTACATTTATGCTTTAAATCCATCTTAAGTTAATTTCTGTGTAAGGTGTAAGGAAGGGGTCCGGTTTCTGTTTTCTGTATACATGGCTAGTCAGTTTTCCCAGCACCATTTATTAAATAGGGAATCCTTTCTCCATTGCTTATTTTTGTCAGGTTTGTCGAAGGTCAGGTGGTTGTAGATGTGTGGTGGTATTTCTGAGGCCTCTGTTCTATAGGGAATCCTTTCTCCATTGCTTATTTTTGTCAGGTTTGTCGAAGATCTGGTGGTTGTAGATGTGTGGTGGTATTTCTGAGGCCTCTGTTCTGTTCAATTGGTTTATATATCTGTTTTGGTACCAGTACCATGCTGTTTTGGTTACTGTAGCCTTGTAGTATAATTTGAAATCAGGTAGCATGATGCCTCCAGCTTTGTTCTTTTTGCTTAGGATTGTCTTGGCTATACAGGCTCTTTTTTTCAAGATATTTCCTGTCCATGAGCATAGATGTTTCTACTTCATAATGTTTGATGTAAGAATTGCTTGAGATAAGTGGCTCTTTATCACAGTACCTAGGACATAGTAACCACACAAAAAATTATTTATTAAAACTGAATGGTGCAATGGGAAGGTATCTAGATGGTGTGAAATCAAAGGCACATATCATATCTCTCCTTCATCAGCCCCCTGCCACCATGCAAACAACACGATGTCCATATAAACAGACAGACACATCAAATGTTTTGTCTCAGAAATAGTCTTAAAGCATGACAAACTGAAGATTTTCCCTGTGCCCTGGGAGGCCATAATCTCACTCTGTAGTAGATTCTCAGTAGTTCCTGGCATATGGTGAGAGACAAGGGGGTACTGCTACATGCTGGTGCCAAAGAGGATGTAAGATGTGCATACTATAGGGTATAAAGCACTCTTACTTCTATAAGCCATATATATATATCACATCAAAGCAGCACAATGGAGGTGATGTAGCATGTATGGGGCTGTCTAGTAACAATTCGCTTATATAACATTATTAAAACAGGAAAGAGGGTAATGTATGGAGCACCATGCCCTGATCAGCGCATCTTTCTATGAATGTTTCTGCTGACTCTGGTTTCTGGAGGGATAATCAGTAAACTTTTTTTGGTGAGAGCTAAATGTAGTTTTTTCCTTGCAGACATCTTTTCACCTGCAAATATACTTGGACATGACTAAGTAACGAGTTAGCTATCACTCACCATAAATGAGTTTATGGGAAAGCAGTAAAGGAGAGGGGAAATATTGATACGGAAAATAGCTTTTTAAAAATTTGCATCATGAATTCTTCACTGTAAGTTTATGTCATTTCTTCTTCATGAAATGTCTGTATTTGATTACAACACTTGCTTCAAATCTGATTGTACTTTAAAATCATCATAAATACTTTTGAGGGTGTCATTGTCTCTTTAACACTCACTCCTGAAAACTTGTATACTTAATGAATATTCACATAATAGAGTTTTTCTATAATTAGATACCTGCTTACTTTAAGAGAAATAAAAAGGACTTTCTGGCCAATGCCTTATTGAGCCAGTGATCAAACACACAACCACACAAAATATACATATATAGAGTTTCCCTTAGGGCACATGAGCCCATATTAATGGATTCATTACTTTTATGGTAAGTTAATCCTTGTCATCTATCATCAGTTGAGTATTATTAAAAAGCATCAAGCAGCACACATCTCTGGAATCATTTATTCTGTTATCACTCTGAAGAAGGTGGTGAGCCGATTCACTGCTGCTACCATAATGGCAATAATAGACAATGATTATTATTTTCTTAATTCACAGAAAATTACAAATGCAGGTACATTCTCTCTTTTAAAAGAGAATCTACTGCTATATAAAAAATCCAAGTAGCAATACAACTCATTTTTCCCTATTTTTCAAAGTCCCAGGGCAATGCAAAAATGCATAATCGAGGTTTTTGTCATGCTAGTTTCAATGATATTTTAAATATAGAATGAAACCTAAAGATTTATTAGGTTTATTCATTATGTCTGACATTTAGACTCAAGGTAAACTTCATCACTTCTTAATTAAGAGTAACTGAAAAAAATCATGATTTTAAGAAGAACATTTATGAGTGCAACATTGAGATACTATTGATTAGTGAGAATCATCCTTATGTTGATGTGACCTTTGAGGAATATGTTCCCTAAACAGCTTATACCAACATAAGGTCATCAAAATTGGATTTAATTCTGGTGTTGTGCTTGGCAAAGCAGACATCTGCCTATACAGTAAGATTAAGGAGAATTAGAAAGAAAGGCAGCCTACATTCATGCTCCAAATAATTCTTATTCCTATTAGAAAAGTATCTGAAATGCAACTATTAGTGTTCTAAAACATGTGTTTAAGTCACTCAGTCATCATTTTAAATATAAAATTTCAGTAAAAAATATAGCACACATATTGGGGCATAGTCATTTAGAGTCCATTGACCAAATCCATGTCCAAAAAATAAATATAATATAATAAAGAAAATCTGAAATAAAAACAAAAAGTGACCTGTGTATTTCTTGGTTTTATCCCAAATGGTTACATGGGTGAAACTTGTTATTTTTTAAAATAAATAGAATTTACAAAAATGTACATTTTTGCCTACTGGGGTTCTTTTATTCTTATTAGTCAATATTCTGTTATGCTTTCCATAAGAAATGTCTTACATTTAAATGTTAGTTGAGAACCATAAAACTACTATCCCAGCAGAACCAAATAAATGTTAGGAAGGTACAATCATGAACGAAGCTGGCTACATGTGGTGATAGTAGGGAGTGATAAGATACATATAATAAACTTGGGAACATGATATGGCTAAAGACATTCAAATAAAATTGTTTTACAGACATAGGGTGTGGCACACCAAATATAGCTGCAGGAGGTGCCCAGTTGAAGCCGCTGCTCCTTATTCAGCCACATTCACAGCTTGATTTGTCTGTTAATATGGAGGAATGCAGCTCCTTAAGATTCAACACAGAATGGGCACAGAGCACAGTGTCCTAACCACCACCGAGCCCAATTAACAAATGATCCCTGGACATTGCTATGAAGTGTTCTTTTCTGAGTATTTTTAACATCTGACCTTACAAAATCTTTCTACTTTTCTCAGATAGAGATAATAATTGTTTTCTTAACGCTTCTAGAATGCATTGTGTGTTTCTCTGTTATGGCACTTGTCATCTGGTGCTGTAATAGTTTGTTGACATGTCTCTCTCTCCTTCACTGGACCATAAGCACCTCAAGAGCAAAGTCTAGGGCTTATCTTACTGTGAAAGCCCACTACTCAGGATTTTGTTGGCCCTCGTGTGCGCATATTTGTCTCCCACAAACATTGAGTTTTTTAAAGTCATTTTATTTTATTTTTATTTTAGAAAATAGATGAGAAGAGAGAAGAATGATAGATAAATACCGGGGTGAGAGTAGTTTAAGTTTTGAACATTTTTACAACTGGTTTAAAAATTAAAGCATAGTAAGATGTGTACAATTTTATTATACCTTTAGTTAAAGTTCTAAAGGGAAGATGGTGGGGGGAGGGATGCAGTATTGTTAAATATTTTACACACACATGAATAATTCATATTTCCTTTAAGGTAACTTGTTTAAGTTAAGGTATTTAGAAAGATCAACTTCTAGGGCTATTTGCTATTTTTGTGGGGTCACAGAAAATTCAGGGTCAGGTCATGGAGGAGAGTTATTATTGAGAAATGTGATTTTATAAATCCATCTAAACTTGATCAGTTTTGCAGGAAAGTATTTGCAATAATCAAATTTGCTATATTTTTATAATAAAACACAGAACATCAATTTCTTTGAGTGGGAAATTCTCTTCATATCAATAACTAATACTCCTTGATGTAGCAGCTTCCTCTTACAAACAGAGAGAATGTGGCGAATTTTAGATTAAAATACTTTACCTTATTATTATTACATTTTTGTCAGCTTAAAATTACTACAATGTTGGTTGAACATTTCTTAGATAATATTCTCACTATAGCTTGATGAATTGCTGTTTTCCACCAGGGTTATATACGTTTAAAGAACAAAGATCTAGAATCGCTGTTCTAACTCTGATAAATAGAACTGAAGATGCAGAGGCATATTCATGTTATTAAAAAAAACTTTTCAATCAAGAAAAAGGTTTTGGCATAGCACTGCTACTTCATCAAAAATAGATAGCAATGAATTTAATTTCAGTAAAATTTGTGTCAGTTACATGTTAGAGTGTCATATTTCTGATGGTACAGTAGGTTGGTTGAAAATGAGTAACATCGAAATAGATGAGTAACTTATCAAACACATGTCATATCTCTGTATAGGGTACTCATTTCAGAGGCAAAAAGCTCTGGTCTTGTACCTATGTTCAAGAGGTAATCTTTATTCTAGTTTTACAGCCCCTGTGTTTGATGTTATGTTTAATTATGCTTAATATAATATTTAAAAGACAATTTATGAGGCATTCATTTTAAAACTCTTTTTTTCTGAAATATAGCCCCTTTAAAGCAATACAATAGTTCCCATTCTGAAAAAGGGCATATTTTGTTTACAGACTGTGAGAAACACAGAGATTGGCTTTGTATATAAACTCAGGGAATCACTGAGCCAGGATAACAGAACTGTTGGAGCTGAAAACTGCAGCAGTAAATTTAGGCTTTAGAATGCACAAAATCATTCTCCAGAATTGAGAAGAGAAAAAAGAATTGACTTTGACATTTTGTAACATTTGGTATTGATTCTTTGTATTTGTGTAAGACTTTTTTATCATGTTTTTAAAACTCTTTCAGTTTATGAACTCCTTCGATCTGTATAGCTTTTATTTAATTGTATATGTAAAATTCATATATATAAATGAAACTCTTAATGAAAAGCAAATCTTTAAAACAATTGTTAACACTGAGCCTTAGATTATATTTTTCTCCTTACTAGTTTTAACTTACCAGTTTTATCTACCTTTTTTCAGTAATATATTTTACATTAGAGTCTATTTTTACCAGAGAGTGCAATTTTCTCAAAGCATGACTATTTGGTTTCTTTTGCATTTCTTTTTTCATGAGCAGTGCAAGATCAGAGAAAAGCAGTTCCACACACGCTTTTGTCTTTTCACAATATCAACATTTATTGATTCTATTTCAATCACAAAAGCCACCAGCTACATGGAATTTCCGAGGAGGCAATTCCCAAGTAATTCCCATTCACTTGGTAATAAGACTTTGGGTACACAGGCTCAAGCCACTCCACAAGCCAGTCGATATTGCCAGTCATACATAATAGTATATTTAATCATTATATAAAGTCATAGATTAAACATTTCATAAACAAATAAAGAAATATTTAACATCAAGAGAAAAGAAATAGTAAAAGGTGTTAATATACTAGTCTATGGACAGCAACAAAGATAAAAATAATCTGGTGGTCTGGAAGAATTCATGTGTGGGCAGAGGGTTTGGTAGTAGATACTGGGTGCTTATTGGGGTTGATAGTAAGATGATGTCAGTTAAGATGGCTATTTAGAACTGCTTAAGCCTTGCTCTTTTTATAGCCAGAGTCCTCTGGCAAAAACTGACAATGGAGGAATGCGCTTGTTTATGTCTTTACCTGGTTGGATTCAGTCTTTATATTTTTATTTCTTTATTAAGCAAAATATATTTTCCCTATTGGCAAAATGCCCTATGAAATGCAAGATGGAGACTTTTTCTAAGATGGAGTTACTTATGTCAAGTATGCTCTATCTCCTCTTTAGGACCATAAATTAGACATATAAACATGTGGCTAGTCCTCTCTTTCTAAATAACAATAGAAAATAGAAAATAATAGAAATAGAAATAATAGAAAATAATAGAAATAGAAAATAATATTTAAGGTGAACATACATGCAGACGAACAATTTCATGTTTAGTGAAAGAAGAGTATTTCCAAAATAAAATAAACAAACAGCTGTCATAAACTACCTATTACTGCTACAGTACGTTCAAAGTACCTTTTATCACCACCATTTAAAAACACTGTTCTCAATTTTGTAGTCACTGAAAACTGGAAATAAAAATAACCAAAATATGTGAAGACAAGAAGGGAGAAGCACCACAATTATTATAATGTGTACCTCCAGAAAATGTAGAAATTCAATTAAAATAACTCAAAGCAGGAAGTTTTCTTAACTCATTTCCACTTAACCAATGAGCCACATTACTGATTACCCTCCATTCTCACTGTAGATTACACTGACTGAAATGTAAGTTGTTTTTAGTGAAATATATGCTGAATTTTTGGAAAAACTTATGGGGGCAAGTCTTTAAAATATGATATTGAATTAGGGGAAGTTGTAATGATTATAAATAATTGAGGAAAGGTTCTAAAAATGTTCATAAATTCTATGCATTGATTGCAGGGTTGTGCATAAGGTTTACCTAAAATAATATTTATCACAGCATTATTTATTTTAATTATTTAAATAATGAAATATTTTAAAAATAGAGAAAACTAGAAAACATATAAGAGAAACCTATGTACCTCTCAAATAAATATAGATATTAATAATTTCCATATTTGCTTCAAATAATAATAAAAAAACAAATAAACATGGTTGAAAATTACCCTCACTTACCTACTTTCCTTTCTCTTTACCAAGGGCAACTAGTCAAATTCAGTATTTATAATTCCCATGTAAGTTTTACATTACTTTTATCATACATGTATATAACCAGAAACATTATATAATACTGATGTGCAAACTTAAAATGCAACAGAAAATGACATCAAACTATAACTCACCTCTCCAACTGGCTTTTTAAACTCTAGATTACATTTCTGAGACTTAACTACATGAGTTAACCAGTTGTAAGTAATGTGCAGAAGTGCATTATAATAATATACCGAGATTTATCCATTTTCCTGTTGACTATCATTTAATTTCAATTTTTCTGTATTATGAAAAATGCTATTATGAATAAAGTTGAGGTTCCCTCTGCCTGAAAAATGTTTTCCTTTATACAATGGTTAGCTAATGTAATCACCACCAAGGAAGCAGAGCAAGATGGTAAAACATAAAGCTCCACTGACAGAAAACTTCCTGCTTTGAGTAGGCATGTGTCCTACTGAAACACCAACTGAGGCAGCCAAGGGAATGCTAGCATGACCTCCCTACTAACCCCAGGCTGCATAGCTTGTGGCTCCAAAAGAGATTCCTTCTTCTGCTTGAGGAGAGGACAAGGAAGAGTGCAGAGAACTTTGTGTTGCATCTTGGATACCAGCTCAACCATGACAGGATAAGGCACCCATCAGAGACATGAGACCTCCATTTCAGGCCATAGCTCTGGGACATTTCCAGACATATCCTGAGCCAGAAGGGAACCCATTACTTTGAAGAGAAGAACCTCATCCTGCCAGCATTCATCACCTGCTAACTGAAGAGCCCCTGGTCCTTGAAAAACCAGCAGCAATACCCAGGTATTACATTGATGACCTTGATGAGCTTCTAAGACTTGCTGGTTTCAGGTGAGACTAACATATTACCAGCTCTGGTGGCCAAACTCCTTCTGCTTGAGAAAAGCAGTGGAAAATGTAAAGGGGACTTTGTCTTGCATCTTAGGTACCAACACTGCACAAGGGAGTAGAGCACCAAGTGGGCTCTTGGGGATACTTGATCCCAGGACTTGACTCTTGAATGACATATCTAGACCTTCCAAGGGCAAGAGGGGAGTCCATTGCCCTAAAGGGTGAATGCAAGACCAGACAGTCTTGCACAAATAGACTTAAGAGACCTTGGGCCTTAATGTAACATCAGTGGTAGTCTGGCAGCACTTCTTGTGAACGGGGTGGTGATGGCTATGAGGTGAGTTTCCTCTGCCTTTGGAAAAGGGAGGGAAAAGTGAAATAAACTGCATCTTGTGGTTTGAGTATCAGCTTAACACCAGATAGACTTTAAAGATTTTTAACTCTAGTCCCTGACACTTGGACGATACTTCTGGACTCACCTGGGGCAAAGGTAACTTACTGCCTTGAAGGGAAAGACATAAGCATGGCTGGCATTGCCACCCACTGATTGTAGAGCCCAAGGACTTTTACTGACATTGGCAGTATCCAGGGAGTGGTTAAAGCAGGCCTTAGGCAAGACTCGGTGCTGTGCTGGCTTCAAGTCTGACCCAGCACAGTCCTAATGGTGGTGGTCACAAGGGTGCTTCTATAACTCCACCCCCAGCTTTAGGTGGTGAGAGAGGGAGAGAGAGAGAGTGACTCTGTAGGTTCGGGAGAAAGTAAGAAAAGAGTCTCTGTCTGATAATGCAGACAATTTTCCTGGATCTTGTCCAGGGATATCAAGGTGATACTTCTGTGAGTCTAAAAAAGCCACAGCATTACTGGGCTTGGGGTTTCTCCTAAAGCAGAAACAGCTTAGATCACAACATCCAAGTTTTTTCAGTATCTGCAAAGCCTTCACAAGAAGGATGGCTACAAATAAGCCCAGACAGTGAAGACTGCAATAAATACCTAACTCTTCAATGTTCAGACACCAAAGAACATCTACTAACATCAACTCCAACCGGGAAAACATGACCATGTCAAATGAACTACATAAGGCACCAAGGACCAATTCTGGAGAAATAGAGATATGACCTTTCAGACAGAAAATTCAAAATAGCTGTGTTGAAGAAATTCAGATAAATTCAAGATAACACAGACAAAAAATTCAGAATTATATAAGACAGATTTAACAAAAGAGATTGAAATCATCAAAAAGAATTCCACAAAAATTCTGGAGCTGGAAAAGGAAATCGGCATACTGAAGAATGCATGAGGGTCAATTGCTAGCAGAATTGATCAGGCAAAAGAAAGAAATAGTGAGCTTGAATATAGGCTACATGAAAAGGGAGACAGAAAAAAAAAAAAAAAAAAAAAAAAAAAAAAACAAAAACCAGTAAAGCACACCTACGGAAACTAGAAAATAGCCTCAAAAGGGCCAATCTAAGAGTTATTGGCCTTACAGAGGAGGCAGAGAAAGAGAGGGGTAGGAGAGATGAAAAAAGTTGTGGATAGGAGGCAGGACTAAATTGCATCTCTCACTTGGATGGACAGAGCAACATGGGAAGACTTGCACTGTGAACTTCTGCTCTAAGAAGTACTGCAGGAATAAACCAGGAAAGCCGAGGGAATCCAGAGACCCTTTGAAGGAAGTGGATTCCTCCTGCAGGACATGGGAGACAGCCCAAATATTGTGAGTGCCCAAAATGTGAAGGTGGGAAAGGGGGACTGTCCACCCCTGAACACACACCCTCCCTGGGGAACTTGAATGTCCAGATCACAGGAGAAGGATTTGACCTTACCAGGAGCTGAGGCAATTTAGAGAGCTGAGTGAAATACAGGGGTAGAGGAAGCAGTGGGAAAAGCACTGTGGGCTCTCTGGGTCCTCAGGGAAGCTATTTCTGATTCATGTCATCGGGGTCCTTGGGGAGAGCTGCCAGAGGAACTGGAGGAACACAAGGAGAAGGAAACCTTCAGTTGAACTTTGCAAAAATTCCAAGCAAGGGTGAAGATTCCTGGCCAGAACTTGGGGAAGAGGATGAATCTGGCTTGCAGACTCAACAGGTGGAGAGGTGCAAAAGCCCTGTTCGCTTTCTTAGCTGGGAGGTTGACAGCCTAGAGCAAGTTCTCAGCCCTGCTTGCCCACTGCTGGGAACAAACTTGGTGCTATTGGGATGGCATGGAGGGAGTGAGATCAGCCTTTTGGGTGACACAGAAGCTGAGTGAGGACTGTAACTGCTGGCATTCCCCCACTTCCCTGAAAATCTGCATGAAACAGCAGAGGCAGTCATAATCATTGTGGGCACATAACTACATTGAACTGGAAGCCACAACCCCATCCTCCACAGCAGCTGCAGCAAGGAGAGTCTAAGCTCAGATAGGCCTTACAATGCCTCCACCTTATGGTCTTTCTCTATCTGCCCTGGTAGCTGAAGACAAAGGTCATATACTCTTGGGAATGCTAGGGCCCCACCTACCACCTGATCCTCCTGTATACTACCACAGCTGATGCTCTCTTGAAAGCACCAACTCCTGGAAGGAGATCAACTAGCACAAAACTAATGCATTAAACAACTACAACTAAGGACCCTCACAGAGTCCATTTTACTCCCCTGCCACCTCCACTGGAGCAGGTGTTGGTATCCATGACTGAGAGACCTGAAGATGGTTCACATCACAAAACTCTGCAGACACCCCACAAGACCAGCCTGGGGCCCAGTCAGTAGCCCTGCTGGGTGGCTAGATGAATAAGATAAATAACAATCACTACAGTATAGCTCTAAGTAAGCCACATTTGTAGAAAAAGGGAAAGAGTGCTACATCAAGGAAGAACCCCATGGGAAAAAAGAATCTGAACAGCAGCCTTGAGCCCCAGATCTTCCCTCTGAGATAGGCTACCTAAATGAGAAGAAACCAGAAAAATGATCCTGCTAATATGACAAAACAAGGTTCTTTTACTCTCCCCCAAAAATCACATTAGCTTACCAGAAATGGATTCAAACCAAAAAGAAATCCCTGAATTCCAAGACAAAGAATTCAGGTAAATTATTAAGCTAATCAAGGAGACACCATAGAAAATTTAAGTTCAATTTAAGGAAATCAAAACAATTACACAAGATATGAGGGGAGAAACCTTCAGTGAAATAGATAGCATAAATACAAAACAAGTGCAACTTCAGGAAATAAAGGGCATACTTAGATAAATGCAAAAGGTTCTAGAAGGTCTTAGCAATAGAGTCAAACAAGCAGAAGAAAGAACTTCAGAGCTCAAAGACAAGATTTGAGAAATAACCCAACCCAACAAAGACAAAGGAAAAATAATTTTAAGAAAATAAACAAAGACTCCAAGGAGTTTGAGATTATGTTTAATGACTACACATACGAATAACTGGCATTCTTGAGGAAGAAAAGAAATCCAAAAGTTTGGAAAATATATTTGGGGAATTAATTGAGGAAAACTTTCCTGGTCTCTCTAGAGATCTAGATATCCAAATACAAGAAGCTCAAAGAAAATTCATCACAAAAAGATAATCACCTAGGCACATAGTCATCAGGTTATCTAAACTCAACATGAAGGAAAGTATCTTAAGAACTGTGAGGCAAAAGCACCATGTAGCCTACAGAGAAACACCTATCAGATTGATAGCATGTTTCTCAGCAGAAATCCTACAAGCTGAAAGGAATTGGTGTCCTATCTTCAGCCCCCTTAAACAAAACAATTATCAGCCAATAATTTTCTATCCAGTGAAACAAAGCTTGACAAATGAAAGAAAGATACAGTTTTTCTCAAACAAATGCTGAGAGAACTCACCACTACCATGTCAGCACTACAAGAACTGCTAAAAGGAGCTCTAAATCTTGAAACAAATCCTAAAAACACATGGAAACAGTACCTGTTTAAAACATGAGTCTCACAGGACCTATAAAACAAAAATATGAAAAATAAATAAATTTAAATTTAAAAAACTAAGATATTCAGGCAATAAATAGCACGATGAATGGAATAGCACCTCACATCTCATTAGTAACATTGAATATAAATGGCCTAAATGCTCCACTTAAAAGATAAAGAATAGCAGAATGGATAACAATTCACCAACCAAGTATCTGCTGCCTTCAAGAGACTCACCTAATACATAGAGCCTCACATAAACTTAAGGTAAAGGGGTGGAAAAAAACATTTTATACAAATGAACACCAAAAACAAGCAGGAATAGCTATTCTTCTATCAGACATAACAAACTTTTTTTAAAGCTATTCTTCTATCAGACATAACAAACTTTTTTAAAAAATAGCAATTTAAAAAGACAAAGAGGGACATTATACAATGATAAATGGCTTTGTCCAACAGGAAAATATCACAATTCTAAATATATACACACCCAACACTGGAGCTCTCAAATTTATAAAACAACTGCTGATAGACATAAGAAATGAGATAGACAGAAACACAATAATAGTGGAGGATTTTAATATTCCAGTGAGAGCACTAGACAGGTCATCAAAACAGAAAGACAACAAAGAAAAGATGAATTAAACTATACCCAAGAACAAATGCACTTAACAAGTGTTTACATAACATTTTACATAACAACTGCAGAATAAATATTCTATTCATCAGTGCATGGAATTTTATCCGAGATAGACCATATGACAGTCCACAAAACAAGTCTCAATAGAACTTAAAAAAATAAAATTTTATCAAGTACTCTCTCAGACCACAGTGGAAAAAAATTGGAAATTAACTCCAAAAGGAACCTTCAAAACCATGCAAACACATAGAAATTAAATAACCTGCTCCTGAATGATTATTGGGTAAACAATGAAATCAAGATGAAAATTAAAAAAATATATATTTGAACTGAATGATAATAGTGATGCAATCTGTCAAAACCACCAAGATAGAGCAAAGGTGGTGCTAAGAAGAAAGTCCACAGCCTTAAATGCCTACATCAAAAAGTCCAAAAGAGCACAAATAGATAGTCTAAGGTCAAATCTCAAGGAACTAGAGAAACAAGAATAAACCAAACCGAAATTCACCAGAAGAAAATAAATAGCCAAGAACAGAGCAGAACTAAATAAAATTGAAACACACACACACACACACACTCACACAAATACAAAAGATAAATGAAATAAAAAGCTGTTTTTTAAAGATAAATAAATTTGACGGAACGTTCATAAGATTAACCAAAAAAAGATGAAACAAGATGCAAATAAGCTCAATTAAAAATGAAATGCAAAATGTTACAACTGACACAACAGAAATACAAAAGATCATTTAATAATATTATGAACACATAGTTTATGCACATAAATTACAAAACCTAGAGAATATGAATAAATTCCTGTAAATATACAACCTTTCTAGCTTAAATAAGGAAGAATTAGAAACCCCAAAGAGACTAATAACAAGCAGCAAGATTAAAATGCTAATACAAAATTACCAACAATAAATCCATGACCAGACAGATTCACAGTTGAATTCAATCAGACATTCAAAGATGAATTTTGAACTTTATTCACACTCTTCTACAAGATAGAGAAAAAGGGAATCCTACCTAAATGATTCTATGAAGCCAGTATCACCATAATACCAAAACCAGGAAAGGACATAACAAAAAAAGAAAACTACAGACCAATATCCTTGATGAACATAGATGCAAAAATCCTTAACAAAAAACTAGCTAATGAAATTCAACAGCATATCAAAAATATAATCCAGTCAAGTATGGTGGCCCATGCCTGTAATCCAGCACTGTGAGAGGCCAAAGCAGATGGATCATTTGAGGCCATGAGTTTTGAGACCAACCTGGCCAACATGGTGAAATCTCATCTCTAGTAAAAATACAAAAATTAGCTGGGCATAGTGGTGCACACCTGTAATCTCAGCTACTCAGGAGGCTGAGGCATGAGAATTGCTTGAACGCAGGAGATGGAGGTTGCCATGAGCCAAGATAATGCCACTGTACTACAGCCTGGGTGATAGAGTGAGACTCCATCTCAAAAAATAAAATAAAATAAAATAAAGATAATTTATTATAATCAAGTAGGTTTCATTCCAGGGATGCAGGGAAGGTTTAACATATGCAAGTTAACAAATGTGATATACCATATTAACAGAATTAAAAACAAAAATCACATAATCATCTCAATAAATGCAGAAAAAGCATTTCACAAAATCCAGCATCATGTTATAATTAAATTCCTCAGCAAAACTGGCATATAAGAGACATATTTCTATGTAATAAAAGCCTTTGGCCAGGCTCAGTGGCTCACACCTGTAATCTCACACTTTGGGAAGCTGAGGGGGGCAGATCACAAGGTCAAGAGATTGAGACCACCCTGGTCAACATGATGAAACCCTGTCTCTACTACTACCACTAATAATAATAAAAATTAGCTGGGCATGGTGGCATGCGCCTGTAGTCCCAGCTACTCAGGAGGCTGAGTCAGAAGAATCACTTGAACCCAGTAGGTGGAGGTTGCAGTGAGCTGAGATTGCGCCACTGCACTCCAGCCTGTCAACAGAGTGAGACCCCATTTTGAATAAATAAATAAATAAATAAATAAATAAATATATATATAAATAAAAGTCATCTATGCAAATCCACACTCAACATAATACTAAATGGGAAAATGTTGAAAGCATTCCCCATGAGAACTAAAACAAGGCAAGGATGTCCACTTTCATCAAATTTATTCAGCATAGTACTGGAAGTTCAAGCCAAACCAATCAGACAAGAGGAAGAAATAAAGGGTATGACAAGAGGAAGAAACAAAGGGTATTTGAATGGGCAAACAGGAAATCAAACTGTCACTGTTTGCTGATGGTATGATTGTTTACCTATAAAACACTAAAGACTCCTCCAAAAATCTCTAAAAACTAATAAATGAATCCAGCAGTTTCAGGATAAAAAAAGAACTATGAGAATTTGGTAGTTCTTCTATACACCAACAGACACCAAGCTTAGAATCAAATCACGAACTCAACCCCTTTTACATAGCTGTGAAAAAAATAAAACACTTAAAATTATACCTAATCAAGGAGGTAAAGATGTCTACAAAGAAAATTTCAAATCACTGCTGAAATAAGTCACAGACGACACAAAAAATTGAAACCCTTTTGTTCTCACAGATGAGTAGAATCAATATTGTGAAATGGCCATACTGCCAAAAGCAATCTACACGTTTGGTGCAATTCCCATGAAAATACCAACATTATTCCTCACAGAACTAGAAAAAACTATCCTAACATTCATGTGGAACTAGAAAAGAGCCCACATAGGCAAAATAAGACTAAGCAAGGAGAACAACTCTGGAGGCATCACATTACTGGACTTCAAAGTATACTATAAAGCTATAATCATCAAAACAGCATAGAACTGGTATCAAATTTGGTACAGACCAATGGAACAGAAGAGAGAACCCAGAAATAAACTGAAATACTTACAGCCAACTGATCTTTGACAAAGCATAGAAAAACATAAGTTGGCAAAATGATACCCTATTCAACAAATGGAAATGGTGCTGGGATATTTGGCAAGCCACATGTAAGAGAAGGAAACTGGATTCTCATCTGTTACCTTACACAAAAGCCAACTCAAGATGGATCAAGGACTTAAATCTAAGACCTAAAACTATAAAAATTATAGAAGGTAACATCAGAAAAACCATTTTAGACATTGGCTTAGGCAAAGAATTCATGACCAAGAACTCAAAAGAAAATTCAGCATAAACAGAGATAACTAGGTGGGACTTCTTTAAACTAAAGAGATTCTGCACAGCAAAAGGAACTTCCAGCAGAGTAAACAGATAATCCACAGAGTGAGAAAAAATCTTCACAACCTATATGTTCAACAAAAGACTAATATCCAGAATCTACAAGGAATTCAACCAAATTAGCAACAAAAAATCTAACAATTCCTTCAAAAAGTGTGTTAAAGACATGTATGGACAATTCCCAAAAGAAAACATACTAAATGGCCAACAAACGTGTGATAAAATGCTCAACATCACCAATAATCAGGAACAAGCAAATCAAAACCACAATGCGATACCACCTTACACCTGTAAGAATGGCCATTATCAAAAAGTTAAAAAAAATAATAGATGTTGGCATGGACGCAGGAAAAGAGAAGCACTTCTGCACTGCTGGTGGGAATATAAACTAATACAACCACTATGGAAAACAGTGTGGAGATTTCTTAAAAACTAAAAGCAGAACTACCATTTGATCCAGGAATCCCATGACTGGGTATCTACCCAGAGGAAAAGAGTCATTATATTAAAAAGATACTTGCATACATATGTTTATAGCAGCACAATTCACAATTGCAAAAATATGAAACCAGCCCAATTGTCCATCAATCAATCAGTGGATAAAGAAATTTTGGCATGTGTGTACGATGGAGTAATACTTGGCCATAAAAAGGAATGGATTAATAGCATTCACAACAACCTGCATGGAAATTGTGATTATTATTCTAAGTGAAGTAACTCAGGAATGGAAAACCAAACATTGTGTGTTCTCACTTATAAGTGGAAGCTAACCTGTGGGTATGCAAAGGCGTAAGAATGATACAATGGACTTTAGGGACTTGAGGGAAAGGGTGGGAGGAGGGTGAGGCATAATATACTACAAATTTTGTTCAGCGTATAATGTTCAGGTGATAGGTGCAGCAAAATCTCACAAATCACCACCAAATAACTTGCTCATGTAGTCAAACACCATCTGCTTCCCAAACGTCTATAAAAATTATATATATATAATTTTATTATATATATTATATATATATTTAATATATATATAAAGTAAAACAAAAACAAAACACTAAAAAGTCTTATGTAATACATTGAGTTCAGAAAAGAAAAGACCTGATAAGGGTTAAAGGACTATTTAAGCCACTGAAAAAAAGAAAAGAAAGAAAGAAAGAGATGGGTAAAAAGTTTATTGAAAGGGATAATAACAGAACTTTCCAAACTTACAGAAATATATCAATATCCATGTAAGATAAAGTTATAGCTCTGGCAGCAGACTTTTAATGAAAACCTTAAAGGTCAGGAGAGAGTGGAATAACATGCTTAACGTGCTGAAGGGTAAAAAAAAAAAAAAAAAAAATTACCTTAAAATAGTATATCTAGTGAAAATATCCATCAAACATGATGGATAACTAAAGACGTTCCCAGACAAACAAAAGCTGAGAGACTTCATCAATACTAGAATCATCCTTCAAGGGATGGTAAATGGAGTAGTTTAATAAGAAAAATTAATAAGCAATAAATAATCACCTGAAGGTACAAAACTTACTGGTAAAAGTAAGTATACAGAAAAACACAAAATATTATAACACTGTAACTGTGGTGTGTAAACTTCTTATCTGAAGTAGAAAGATTAAATGATAAACCAATCAAAAATAATAATTACAACAGCTTTTCAAAACATAGTATAACAATATAAAAATAGAAACAACAGAAAGTTTAAAAGTCCAGGGACAAAGTTAAGGTGAGTTTTTATTATTTTTCTCTTTTGTTTGTATATGCATTTAGTAGTAAGTTGTTATCAGGTTAAAATACTGAGTTGTATTTGAAACCTCATGGTAACCAAAAACCAAATATATATATACAGTATATATATATATATATATATACACATAGAGTAAATATATATATGTATATATACACATAGAGTAAATATATATATATACATATATATGTATATATATATATACACATACAGTAAATACACAAAACAAAAGCAAGAAAATAAATCATATCATCAGGGAAAATCATCTCCACTAGAAGAAGACAGGTATAAAGGAAAAAAAGGAAGAGAATCTCATTTCTGGATACATATGCAAAAGAAAGGAAATCAGTATATCAAAATGATATCCGCACTCCTATTTTTGTTGCAGCGCTGTTTACAATAGCGAATATTTGGAAGTAACCTGTGTCCATCAAGAGATAAATGGATAAAGAAAATGTGGTATATATATATATACAATGGAGTACTTATTCAGCCATAAAAAAAAAAAAAATGAGATCCAGTCATTTTCAAAAACATGGGTGGAATGAGATTATTATGCTAACTGAAATAAGCCAGGAACAGAAAAACATATATTGCATGTTCTCACTTATTTCTGGAATTATAAATCAAAACAATTGAACTTGTGAATGTAGAGAATAGAAGAATGGTTACTAGAGGCTGATAAGAGTATTGAGGCCCTGTCAGGGGAGGTGGAGATGGTTAATAGTACAAAACAAAACAGAAAGAATGTATGACTCCTACTATTTGATAGCACAACAGGGTGACTGTAGTCAATAATAACTTAACTTTGCATTTTAAAATAGTTTAAAAACGTGTCATTGGATTAATTGCAGCTGAATGGATAAATGCTTGAGAGGATGGATATGCAATTCTTTATGATCTACTTATATCACATTATATGCCTGATGTGATATGATATATCAAAATACCTCATCTACCCAATACATGTATACATGTACTAGACAACCACAAAAATTAAAAATTAAAAAATATACAAAAATAATCACCACTGAATAATCTTTTTGGTTTTAGACCCTTAATTTTTTTATTGCTAGTGTTTTTTACAACTATTATAAAAATTATTTATTTGTTTAATATTTTATTTTATTTTTGAGACAGAGTCTCACTCTTTCACCCAGGCTGGAGTACAGTGGTACAATCTAGGCTCACCGAAACCTCTGTTTCCTGGGTTCAAGCAATTCTCCTGCCTCAGCCTCCTGAGTAGCTGGGATTACAGGCGCCTGCCACCATGCCCAGCGAATTTTTGTATGTTGAGTAGAGACAGGGTTTCACCATATTGGTCAGGCTGATCTCAAATTCCTGACCTCAGATAATCCACCCGCCTTGGACTCCCACAGTGCTGGGAATACAAGCATGAGTGACCGCACCTGGCTGTGATTAATTTTTTAAATGTGTTTTCCCTTTTGAATTTAATCTGCATTGTATGTGACTAGCACAGTTCTTGGCATATAAAAGGCTCTAAATATATATTTGTTGCTCATTACTTAACTAAAATATTATTACCTTGAGTGACCCTTTTTTAAATTCTCCACATACTCTCAATATAAAATTATATTATTTATAATTTTATTTTCTGTTTATTACCACTTGAAAGTACCTTCCATGATGGAAGGTACAAGCCTTCTATATTGTCTCTGATTTATTCTCTTTGGCCTTTAAATTCATTATAATCAAACTTAATAATAGTTTCCTAAAATAAACCTTTTTAACAATAATTTTTATAATAAGGGTTTTAGTTCTTCAGCCTAAAGCTTCCACACTAGTATCTATTGCATTCTGCATTTCAAAGCTTCTGTGTGGCAACAATCACTGCCCTTTATTTGCCACCTTCCTTTCTCCTCCACATCCTAGGTGATATGTATTCAAATCATGACATTATTATATGCCATTTTTTTTCCATTTAAGTGTTGCTCAACATTAAATCCTGCTTCTGTTAGTCTATTTCTCCTTTCCTTCTACTTATATTGTTGATGACATGGACTACTTTCAAGAGTTTTTACTTACACATAGTTGAAATTCATTTGGCCCTTACAAAACAACTAAAAAATTCTAAAGTTCACTGTACAAGCATTATGTACTCTGTTTACTAATGAAAAAATTAAGAACCCCCTCCCCCAAAATTATTTTCTCAAGGTCACACATCCCATGAGAATTCAAGAAAACTCATATCTCCACTTAGGAGCACTTATCAATATACATAATTTCATAACACTTTGTATCAGTTAAAATGAACTAAAAGTCTTGAAAGGTGGAAGTTAATGCTGGGAATTGCAGGCTCTTTTAGCTCAGTAAGATATTTCATGTAGTGGAGCTTTTGGTATTCATCATATAATTTGTGGATTAGAAAATAAGATTAGTCTTATATAAATGGTATGCCTGAAGATTTGTTTTAGGATTTAAAAGGTTTCTAGGCACTTTGAGGAAGGTTGGAAACTGCAGAAAAATTTGTCTTTCTTCTCTCCCTTGGCAATAAATCTCTTTCTCTAAGGAGAACTTACTTAAAATATTTTGTGCTGTACACCTCTTTGGAATTTGGGTAAACCTCATGGAACTCTTATCAGAATAATGTTTTGTTAAAGAAAAATAAATTCGGGGGCCTCAAAATCATTAAGCTAAAAAAAAAGCCAAGCTTGGAACTGCTTAGGGCAAACCTGCCTCACATTCTGTTCAAAGTCACCCCTCTGCTCCTTGAGGTAAATGCATATTTGATTACCTCCTTTGGAGAGGCCGATCAGAAACCTCCCAAAAGTGTAATAATTTGTCTCTTATCTACCTATGACCCGGAAGCCCCTTCCCCACTTCAAGTTTCCTGCCTTTACTTCAAGTTGTCCTGTCTTTCCAGAACAAACTAAAATGTTTGTCTAAAAATGTTCATCTTAACATACGTTGATTGATGTCTCATTTCTCCCTAAAATATATAAAACCAAACTGTGCTCTGATCACCTTGGGCACATGTTGTCAGGACATCCTGAGGCTGTGTCATGGGCAAACATCCTCAACCCTGGCAAAATAAACTTTCTAAGTTAACTGAGACTTGTCTCAGATATTCAGGGTTCACATTTTGGTAACCACGAAAGGATTCTCAGTGGAGGTGCCTCTGATCTTTGACATATTTCCTATCAGTGCTTGGTACCAGCATGAGTTAAGTTTATGGCTCAAATCAATAGGACAATTTGCTGAGGTCTGTGAGCACACCCTTGAGAGAATCCCTTATCTCCCCAAATTTGGTCAATATCTAAAGTTTATTTTGCTTTCCAACTACTTTTTTTGTTTGTTTGTTTGTTTGTTTGTTTTGAATTTTACTTGCATGCGACAAGAAAGGCAAGATTTCCTGCTTCCATGATGATCCTTTATATAGTTTGAGCTCACTCCCAGCAGGAAAGACGACTTTGAGTTTTTTCTGCTTCCGGATGAAAGAGAGCATTCTTCAGCCTGAGAGGCATCCCTAGATAATTAGCTCAATTAGGGTTTTGTCTTGGCTAAAGTTTAACATCCAGGTCGGCTTAACTTCTTCCTACCAATAGAGCACTCAGTGATTATATTGTTGGGTTTTTTTTTTGTTGTTGCTGTTTCTTCATCTTTCTCCAATTGGATTTGACCAACTTTTCCTGACTTGGTCAAATTCAAGTGAGAATTCCAAATTATGGGTAACAAAGCCTCTCTAATTTTGCTAAAATGTCTTACAGCTGCAAAATAAGGAAAACAACATCAAAAAACAAAACAAAACAAAAAGTACCCACACACTTGGTTTCTGTGTTTTCTTCCTGTCTTAAAAAAAAAAGTTATTTTATTTACTTTTCTTTCAGCCTATACCTCCTTTCCCCTTTGCCATCTGCAGTACCAAAAAATCTAGAGAAGGCTTCTAATGACTTGAAATCCTTTAAAAAATTCAGAACAAAGACACCACTCATTTCTTTTGGGTGTTCTATTTTCTTTGTGGAGTTTCAAGAGTCATGGACACATTCTTCTTAGGGTCAAAGCCATTTTTCTGTGTTGCATGACCTGACTAACTCTTTGGCTTTGGGAGTACCAGAGATGACTTTGTACTGTGAAAAGATTTGATCTTGGCATGTGTAATGGCAGATGAGAGCTACAAAGTTAGGGGTAGCTGAGCATAGCGTACAGGAATTGGTCTCAGCTATTCTTTTTTATTTTAATTTTAAGAAGTTGTGGTTTAAGGATCCTAATTCTAGTTCAGAGATGCATTCTATAGGGTCTTCTCTATTGCTTTTCCTCCCAAAATTAATCTTGATTTGACTTGTCTCCTCATTTGCATGATAAAGTGAACAGGTCTTTTCATAGGCAAATGACAGACTGAGTTTTCTCAGCTCCAAAAAGAAAGGGCAGTTTGCTCCTTCTAGCTTAAAGGTATCCTTGGGTGACCAGGGCCTTGTAAGAGTGTCTGGAAGTTGACCTGCTGTGACATGCAGCAGCCCTACAGAAAAATCCCCAACAATAATTAATTAAAAAAAAAAAAAAGACTCATCCAGGGAATGCATATAGGAGCTGATCACCTGTTGTTTTGAGTCCTCTCAGAGGTCATATATCTCTGGAGAGAGACATTGAGACACATTTTAAGAGGGTCAAAATGACTCAGTGGTGACACAATGTGGAGTCCTGCACACAAGCAGCACACATCTATCCACCACAAAAACAAAACAAAACAAAACAAAAGAAGCCCTAGGCCATAGCTCAGTTCCTTCTTTTAAGAAAAAGAGGTGGGAAACAATCTAAGAATGAGGAGAAAACAAAGTGAATGACCCCCTTGTGAGCACTCTGTAGGTTTCATGGCACCTCTACTTGCCAGAGCTTATGTAAAATGGAAGTAATATGTTCTTTATGAACATTTACATTAAGGAAAAAGAGCCCTAAGGATGAACTGCAGACATAGAGTTCCTAAGTCCTCTTTTGCTCTATTATTTTTTTTCTTCTTGCTTTAAAATTGCTATTTTTCTATTAAGATAAAAACTGCTTTTTGGGTTTAATAGGTTTTCTTTTCTTCCTTTTTATTTTGTTTGCAAGTTGCTGATTAATAGGTATTTATCTCATGGCTACAGTTCTGAAGTAAAAGTTATAGGATCTTTGTATGTGTGTGTATATGGATGTGTGTATATATTTAAAAGGCATTTATAATTTCTATAATTTTATGTTCCATCGGCAATTAAGTCCTTTTTAATTTCCCTCCAACACACCAAACTTTTTCTCTCTGTACCTTAGGATGTAAATTTTGTTATTTGATTTTCACTTAGTTTTTTCTTTTAATATGCAAATTTAAGGCTATTTAGCTGAAAATTATCTAAGGTTTTGAAACAATTTATCAAACGTTTAAAAGTCTAAGATAAGGAAAAAATTTTATGAGTCTATAAGATGTACTTCTATTGGTATGCCTGATATGTCTATGTATGTACGTGTTTTTTACCCAATGTTTTATTACTAAAAATATATAAAGAGCTCTAATTAACTAATTGGCATAAGGAAATAAAATCACTTGAATCAAATACTTTGCCAGGAAAAAAGAAAATACTAGTCAAATGCTTTGTCGAGTTTACGTAACAAGTAAAATCTTTAAGAAACAAGCTAGGTTTAAAATTATTGTTAAAATAATATTAGAAATGTCTTAATGGCTAGTATGCATTTTTGTTTGCAGTTTTTAATCAAGCATTTTTATGCTTATCTCTGCTAAATACTATAAGGTGTTAAAATTTGAAATAAGGGTTATAAAAAACTATAAACCAGGCCCAAAACAGAATGATTTTTGCTTGTGCAATATTTAATAAATAACACATTGATATTGGTTTAATGAAAATAGCTGCATCTTGAATTTACTAAGATTACTATAACTTCTACTTCTGTGACTTTAGGCAGTCTAGTCCACAGGCAATAAGGTTTGTTTTTGGAATGGACTGTTATCATCTTTGTTTCAAAGGTAAAATATATACTAAGTTTCTCCCAAAGTTAGTTTGGCATATTTGCAGAAATGAACAAGGACAGTTTGAAGGTTGGAAGTCAGATGTCTCAGTTGTAATTTTGCAATGGCAGTTTCATAAGTTCAGCTTTCATTAATAATTTAGATAAACAATTAAAATAATTAGGTAAATGTAATAGGATAAATACTTGTAGACAAACTGATCACAATTTAGGACCAAAAGCTCCATTAAATTAAATGTTAGATATTTCATTATTTGTGTATTTTCCAATAATAATATATTTGCAGAAAAATATTTTTTTCTAAAAAAAAAGTGTGTCTCTTTATAAAATGTGAGCAATTTTTTTTTTCTAATTCAAAGCTTATTTAAAGGTTATAGATAAAATAAGGTAAAAGGAACCAAGATATAGTAGAGATATTAAAAAAAAACATAAAAATAGAGAAATAGGGTATTTTTTTCTTTTGATAAGAAAGCTTAAAAAGAAATAATTTTATATGAGAAAGAATCTTGTATGGTAAATTTAGTATTAGAATAAAATTGCTGGTTGTGTAAGAAAGAGAGATATTCAGGACAAACCAGAAGTCCAAGCATGTATGAACAGTCTCTGTAACTCAAAATAGGAGGATTTATATAAAAAAAAAAATACAAAATCTTTCATATAATCAAGTTGTCTATGATTAAAGAGTAATTATGATGGTCTTTCTAGTGATTGGGCTTGATGTAAAAGAACACATAAACAAAACAATTAGAACAATAAAATTTTCTTAAGGGATTGATTTCTTTTTAATAAATTATGAGAAATTATAACTGTTTTAACTCGAAGTTCAACTTTTATTTCATCTCATTGTTTTCAGTTTTCTCTCGCCTTTTAAAGGGTGAGAAATCGTAACACCCTCCAACTAATTTTTCAGCTCATGGAAGTTTTTTTCCTCAAGTTCTGTTTCTTGTGGGCTGATACTAAGAATGTTTTCTTAAAGGCATAAAGAAAATATTTTTCCAGCATAATATTCTGTGCAGTGCAGAGGGTCTTTTCTTCTGCCTTTTGGTAACTGGCCTAACAGATTTTACAGTTTATTGAAACAAGCCCTATGTCATTATTATTAAGTTTTGCTTTTCTTTGGAAAAACAACTGAGATTAAATTTTTTTTTTAATAAAATTACAGTTATTACATCCATTTATTTTTCTGTATGGTCTTTTAAAGTCCTTGTGACACTGAGTTACAATGCTTTGACTCCTGGGTCTAAAAAAGACATCAAGTCCTGCTGAATCTTAAACACTGACAGCAATTGAAGCCTCGTCATCAGGGCTGGTAGAAGATGTTGATCAAAATAAACTGCATTTCTGAGACACAAGCCCAGAAATTAAAGCTATGCAACTCCTCAAGTTCCAAGGACTATCATGGAAGGGGTGGGCATGTTAGATTGTAAGGGCTTGTTTTGAGAGATAAAATAAGTTCAGTTTCTCTATAAATCAATCATGAATGTCAAAGACACACTAATGCAAGACCAGCATATGGCCCCTGTGTCAGATTAACAAGGTTTTCTTAAAGCATTAACCAACTTTTTAATAAAGATTATAAAAGGCTTATGGAAATTACATCTTAAGGTCAAGATTAAAATTTTATAGATTGTCTATAAATTTTGAACACCAAATTTAATAGGCTTTGTGCTTTTTTTCATTAGGGCTTACTATTTTTTTTAAATTAAGTCTCATCTCTCAAAGAAGAAAAGTTTTGCCTTTTTAAAAAAGCTCTTGAGGTATCACTTGTGAAATTATTATCTTATTTTAAAATAACCTGTGACATCAAGTGTTTTAAACCTTTGATATTTGACAAACTTTCCAAAACAAAATTATAAACTATGTCTTTTCTGACCGAATTAATCCTTTAAGATATTAGTTTCCCTAAAGCCCCAAAATGACATACTTTTGGCTTACTTGGTATAAAAATTATACAGGAAACATTGTCAAATACAAAATGGTGTTTGGTTTCCTTTTGGCTGTATTTGTATAAATACGTTATTGGTATGTGTTCCCAAATTATGTGAAACTCCTGTAATTCTCATATGACTTAGCATTATCAGTAATAATTATAATTATTGTGTTAAATTATTGTGTGCCTCAGATATAACAAATTTCCTTGTCAATTGTGTCTTTCGCTATGGCTGCCCTAAAACTTTTTGTCATCCATGGGCAAGGGGCAATTGTCATCTTACTTTGTTCCTCTTTAAAGAGTGGTTATATAATCAGCTATAAACTCTAACAGATGCTCTTGAAGTAGGTTTCTGATAACTTTGGAGATTGTGACATCAGAATAGAATAAAAACTTTCAGGACACAGGAGAACTGAAATGTTCATGAATATCAAGCAGAATGGAAATTACATGGATTGAACTAATAGAAGACTGAAGTAATGTTTTTGACTTTTTGCTTGAAAAGTTACTGATAGTTGGTTTTGTTTTTTCAGAGTCAAAGTAACTTTTCTTTGGAGTTATTGACAGATTTTAAGGATTTAATATACTCTTATGAACAAAAGTTAGAACATATTTGTTTCTCTCTACGTGACTTCTCCAAAATTTGGAGACTATTCATGAGTATTCTTAACTTATGGCAATACAGTTATTTGAATAAGTACAGTAAGAATCTGCTTTTATTTATAACAGGCCACAATTGAAAAAACTGATTATTTTACCAAGGCTTTGACTGAAATGGTGCATTCTCCTTTAAGGAATTGAACTTGACTTATGGAGCAAATAAAACTTCTTGGGAAAACTTTCCTCATACCTTTTTTTACACAGTTCCAGTACAGGGTTAATGACTTGTGGTAAGTAAAGAATGTCACTTTCTGACAGGCCCTGGATACCCCACTTTATCTTGGAACCTCAAGAGTAGAGGAATTCACCCAAGTCATAGATATTTGACTGTAAAAATCCATGACTGGACTTGGCTTTAAAAAAGTCTCATCTGAGATTGTCCTATAGAACAAAGTTCCATCAAAGCCGGTTTGAAAGCCTATATAAAAATATTATTGCTGCACTGTATGCAAATAATCAAGCCTAGTTTAATACAGCAAATCAGTACTACTGTGATTTTTCTTTAGTAAAAATGAGAAACTGGAAAGAGAAAAATTATGTTTCAAAAGTTATAGTACATCTGTTTTTAGATTCAAGTATTGCCTACTGTTTTTCAATTTTTATTACTTTCTACAGTTTGAACTGAATTCTAACTATTCTTGGCTACAAGTCTTCATAATAATGTTTTCAATTATTTCCTTCTTCTTCCCCCTCCATTTTTCCTATTTTAGAATCACTGAGAACTAAGCTATGCTTTCTGAAAGCCCTGAAAACTGAAGCTAGAAAACTTAACTTCAGAAGAAAATAACAGCAACATATTTACATACATAACCCACTTTCATACCTTCCTACTGATGTATGAACTTCAGAGTAATGTGACCTATACTGATTTTCCAGGATTGTTCTTTTGTTTGTGGTTGTTTTTCTCCCTACCTCCTCTTGTTTTATCTTCAAAGGACATGAGACTTCCGAACCTGCTAAAAATGAGCTTTCCTAATAACTTGGGACCTACCTGTCTAGGAATAAACACATTAGCCATGAGAGATAAGATAAAATCTGAGTCCAGAGACTCTTTTCTTCTAAAATGCTTTCTCCAAAAGGTTTTCAAAATTAAAAGGAGTGGGGGAATGTGAAAGGAAATTAAATCTTGGGGCCCTCAAATCACTAAGCTGAAGGGAAAAGTCAAGCTGGAAACTGCTTAGGGCAAACTTGCTTCCCATTCTATTCAAAGTCACCCCTCTGCTCACTGAGATAAATGCATAACTAATTGCCACCTTTGAGCAGATAATCAGAGACTAAAAAAAATGCAGCAATTTTTTTCTTATCTACCTATGAGCTTGAAGCCCCATCTCTGATTTGAGTTTCCCTCCTTTGCTTCAAGTTGTCCTGCAGTTTTAGACCAAACCAATGCTCATCTTATGTACGTTGATTGATGTCTCATATCCCCCTATAATGTATAGAAAAAAACTGTGCTCTGACTGCCTTGGGCTAGTGCTGTCAGGACCTCATGAGACTGTGTCATGGGTACACATCCTCAACCTTGGCAAAATACAGTTTCTAAATTAACTGAGACTTGTCTCAGATATTTGGGTTTTGCACATTAAAATAGATAAAGTACACAGATTTATGAAGAAAGCAAATTATGTGGGAATATAGTTATGGAAATATTTTTTAAACAAATTAGTGATATAATTTTGATATAAGAATATATATTATTTGTGTTATCCCATAATTAACAAGATATGCTAGCTACCATAAATTTGGAGTAGTAATAAGTATAAGTGATATTTCACGATCTTTCATGCAATAAGATTAATATAATGTAAAAAGACTCATGGCTTCTATGGGTAATAAAGTCATAGGACAACTAATTTTGCTGGGATTTGTTGCTTACGTCCATAATAGTGGAAAATACTGATGTTCAGATTAGTGAAGAAATACAATTTTTTTTCCAATCACATTGGCATATTCCTGAATTTCTTCAGATTAAGAACTCCTCTTAAGAAGTTTACAGTTTGCTCCCAGAAGAATGATTCAATATATTGCTTTTAATGGCTTTTATAGAAGATAATCTGTAGAAAAATGTAAAAGGCCACTGATACATAATTATTGTGATATAATGTCGCTGACTTTCTATATAGTATCAGTTTTCTTTGAGGATATGAAGGATATACTAAGCAGGAAACTTGGCATTATTAATGTGAGGTAATTAAGTTCCACAAAAATTAAAAATTAAAAAAGAATATGCTGAAACAACTGATAAAAGTTCCATCAGTTGTATACATTTGTCTCAATTCTATATACAGGAGTCCTTGATTTGGTTCACTTGAAGTGACATTTTGGTAATGATTAAACATTTAGTAGTTTTCTAAAGTCTTAATTTCAACAACTACTTTAAATATTGTAAAGGACAGATGCCTGAATCCAAATAAGTCGCTATATTGGTACTCAATCAATGTTGACTACTCTCTTGAGCCAATTACATTTACCATTTCTGGAATATTTCAGATTACCCACCAACAGATTCCCAATTAGTGTTTTCTTTATTTTTCGTTGTGTCCTTACAATCAGTCACTTTCATGGAGAGAACCAGAGCTTTAGTTTGTTTCAAAAAGTTGAGACAGCTTAACTAATTAATTATATCTGGTAGATGTAGATGCATTATGCCTGATAGAAGTGACTACTCATATGACATCTAGGCAGAGTGTAGGACTGCTCTAAGTTAAGCTAACATTATCTATGTTGAGAAATGGGAAAAACATCCATTAGGCCTGCTTGAGTTGTAAAGAGGCACAAGCAGTACAGGAGATGGAAGTTGTGAGCAAGTATTGAGTGAGTGTGCGCATGTTATATAGAATTGCCCTAAAGGCAGTTCAGGGAATAGAAGTGATTTCCTTGTAGAGGCTTGAATAACATAGGACAGAAAAGTGCTATTCCCCTGATGTTATTTAATAACATATTAATATTTCATATTTGAGGCCAATATTTAGTGTCATTCATCAGCTTCAAAAGGAATCTATAAAGGAAACCACATAAATCAATGTAAGATTTGGAGCAGAATTAAATAAAAGAGGTTTAAAAAGAGAGGTTAAATAAAGGACATCGGGAGATAAAAGGGAGAAGAAAAGAGTCAATGGTGGTATTTTTGTTTGGCTTTCTCCACATTAAATGAAAATAAGTGTATTGAAGGAGTTGTGGTAGAATAAGGTTAGGCATGGACTTGTGAAGTCTTTGCAGTAAAGTTATATTTTACACATGATTAAAAGTAGATACACAGAGAGAAAGTATGTGTTGGAAATCTAATTTATAAATGTATTATGTTTATTATATATAGGCTGAATTATGCTGATTTCCTATATAATTAGTTTTATTGAAGAGTTCTATTTGTTGTCATTTTAATTTTTATGAGTACATAACTAATATGATTGTCAATTCATGAACAGAAATGAGACTGACACTTGAAAATGCATAAAAAAAAAAGATAACCCACAACATTTGAAAATCTTAGCTGGTAGTTCTACTAAGTGGATCTAAGATACATTTTTTTCAGAAATGTGGTCATCCCATAAATCCATAAATGAGAAAAAAAGTTTGGGTTGAACAATACAGTTATTTACAAAGAATGCTCCACAAGTAGGATTGTGTTAAATTGTCAGATATTTTTCATATAGGGACTGTACTAGTCAGAGTTCTCCAGAGAAACAGAAACAGTAGAATAGATCCATCCATCCATACATACATACATACATATATACATACACACATACAAGAGGGGATTTATTGTGAGAACTGGCTCCTATGATTATGGAAGCCAAGAAGTTCCTCTATGCCATCTTCAAGCTAGAGAATCAGAAAAGCCAATAGTATAATCTAGTGTGAGTCCAAAGGTATGGGAACCAGGGGAGCAGATAATATAACTCTCAGTCCAAGGCCAAAGGCCTGAGAACCAAGAAGAGGCAGCACTAATATAAGTCCCACAGTCTGAAGGTCCAAGAACCAGCAGTTTCAATGTCCAAGGGCAGCAGAAGATGGCTATTCCAGCTCAAGGAAAATGAGAGTAAACTCACTCTTCTTCCACATTTTTATTCTATTTGAGCCTCAGTGCACTAAATGATGTCCATTCAAATTGGTAATGGTGGATCATCTTTATTCAGCATACTCACTCAAATGCCAGTCTCTTCTGGAAACAGCTTCACAAACATACACAAAAATAATATTTTACTAGCTATCTGGATGTTCATTAACACAGTCAAGTTGATGCATAAAATTAACCATCACAGGGACAAAGATACATTTGCTTGACAATAGGGCTGGTACACATGTGCTGTGAGGTAGTTTAAGAAGTAATTAAAATGCAGAATGTCATCTTGAACAATTTTTATTTAAGGACTGCTTTCTGAGATAATACGGATTGTACAATTCATTATAAGAAATGAAGTATTATGACATTTGCCAAAGATAAGGTCATATAACAAAAACAATGTTATCACAACTGAGCCAATGCTGAAAAACAAAGAAGAAAGGGAATCTGACATAACTGAGCTACCAGCATTTGACTAAAGGAGTGTGAGAAAAATTATTGAGTCTGTAAAATAATACAGAAAACAGCGTAAGAGAGTTTTAGCAAAATATGCTTTAAGAAATGATGAAAGGGAAATAAAAGACTAAGAATTAATTAATCAATTAAGAATAAGTTATGAGAAAAAATAGAAATGAACAAGAACCTATAGCTAAGGAAGAACAAAGAAAAGAAAAAAAAATTTTGCAAGGCGAAGAAGATGAGCTGCTATTGCTTTGAAAAAAATACTATTTTTAAGTTCCAAGGAAAGGAACAAGTTAAAAACAGAAAGGCATAAGCCATTAAAAAACAAGAAAACAAAACTAACTTCAGCTTTGTCTTGCAACTTTCTGAGAAGACCTTCAAGTAGCAAAATCTTAGAGAAATAGGAGTAGCATAGAACCTTGTTTAAATAGATAAAAGAAAAACAAGATACATAAAAAAATTAATACATGTTCTTACAGATTTGTTTGCATCAAACATTAAAAGAATATTTATGCAGTCAATAAAATTGATGTTATGCCAGAGACTGCAAAAGCAATTGTTACAAAAGCAAAAATTGACAAATGAGACCTAATCAAAGCTCTTTAGAGCTTCTGCACAGCAAAAGAAACTATCAACAGAGTAAATAGACAACCTACAGAATGAGAAAAATATATTTTCAAACTATACGTCGAACAAAGGTCTAATATACAGAATCTATAAGTAACTTAAACAAATCAACAAGCAAAAATCAAACAATCCCATTTTTTAAAATTGGGCAAAAGATTTGAACAGACACTTCTCAAAAGAAGACATACATGTGGCCAAAAAGCATGTGAAAAAATGCTCAGCATCACTAATTATTAGCAAATTGCTTATTAAAACCACAATAATTTACAATCTCACACCAGTCAGAATGACTATTGCTACCAAGTTAAAAAAAAAAAAAAAAAAAAAAGGTGCTGGTGAGATTGTGGAGAAAAGAGAACCCATAAACACTGCTGGTGAGAATGTAAATTAGTTCAGCCACTGCTGAAAGAAGTCTGAGGATTTCTCAACGAACTTAAAACAGAACTACCATTCAATGCAGCAGTCCCATTCCTGGATATATACCCAAAGGAATATAAATCATTCTACCATAAATAACCATGCGTGTATATGTTCATCGCAGCACTATTCACAATAGCAAATACATGGAGTTAACCTAAATACCCATCAACAGTGGCATGGATAAAAAAAGTGTAGTAGATATATACAATGGAATCCTATGTAACTGTAAGAAAAAATAAAATCAAGTCCTTTGCATCAATATGAAGGGAGCTGTAGGCAATTGTTCTAATCAAATCAACACAGAACTACAATATCTAATACCACATATTTTGACTTATAAGTAGAAGCTAAATATTGAGTACATATAGACACAAAGGAAAAAACAATACATACCGGGGACTACTTGAGGGTGGAGGGCAAGAGGAAGGTGAGGGTTGTAAGACTGCCTATCAAGTGCTGTGCTCATTACCCAAGTAGTAAAATAATCTGTACATTAAACCCTTGCAACATGCAATTTACTCGTGTAATATACTTGCACATGTACCCTCTGAATTTACAATAAAAGTTGGAGAGAAAAACAAAATTAAAAAATAGATAAAAGTGATGTTATGGGAAAAGAAAACCATACAGAGAGTAAAAGTGCATGCAAATCTGTGTGTACTATAGGATCTTTGTAAAACATATAAAATTGATTCTTATTATTCACTGTAGTTTTGTTCTGTAAAGTTGCTGTGAACATTTAATTAGTAAATACTGAGTCATTTCTCCTAGGGGAAATAAATGGGTTTCTTTGAGCCTCTGGTCACAACATATTTGTTAACAAGTCAATATATAGCGTTGTTTTATGTGTGTGTGTGTGTGTGTTTAAAGACAGCTTATTTAACATATACTGTTGACGTATTGCCATTGAACTCATGGCCAGCAGCGTTATGACTCACGCCTGAATGAAACTTTTCTAACACAGGTATTTTCTCCATGAGACAAAAACACACATCACAGCCTTCTTGCACTTAGGAACTGTAAATGTCACTTTATCACTGTGCTTAGGGACCACTTTAAACAGTGAAATCACGTATAAAAAGCACAACATTGAAAAAAATATGGCACTAAATCGACTGTGAATATATGCTTGTTTACAGTAGGAGAGCTGAAACAACAAGGTAGTGTCTCATTGTTTGACCTCAGCTGAGAATATGTGCATCAAGCGAGGACATTTTTTTCACTGCTCTGTGCACGTCCTTCAACGAGAGTAAAAGTGTTATATTAATTTGGGTATAACAAATAACTTTTAGTTAGTGGACAAAATGGCAAATATGGAACTTACAAATAATCAAGACTGTATCTCTATGCTTCTATATCTTTATCTGTGCATTGCTATTTCTGTGTCATCTCTCTATTTATCCTTTTTGAGAGAGAAAAAGGGGAGGAGAAAGAGACTGGAAAAATGTATTTTAAAATACTAACATTTTTCTTGGAGAAAAACTTATGAGTAGTTTCCATTTTCTTTTTCTTTCCTACAACTTCTAGTTATTCTAGAGTGAATGGGCATTGCTTTTTCTTTTTGTTAGAAATGGGGTCTTGCTATGTTGCCAAGGCTAGTCTCAAACTCCTGGCCTTGAGTAATCCTCCTATCTTTGCCTCTCAAAGTGCTGGAATTGCAGTCATGACCAACCATTACCAGCCTTTTATTGCTTTTATAACAAGTATTCTGAGAAGTTATTTTATTTTGTAAACAAAAACATTATTAATTTCATAAGTAACACAATATTAAAAGAAAGCAATGAAGCTATAATTAAATTCAGATGGATAGAAGAATGTGTAATTGAAATTGCAAACAAATAATGTACACAAGATTAAATATAGATAGGCACAGACATAGTTTATGAGACTCTAGAGAGGAAACTAAAAGAAAAAGAAGAACAAAAGAAAATAAGAATTTAGATTCATCGCATTTGGGAAAAGAATTGGTTGTTAAGAGCTGTGTATAAGGTTCCAGTTGTCATTTGAAAAACTGAAATTACAAAACGTAAACTTATTTCTATAATTCAAGAAATGTTTATTATGATGCTTCCTGGGAAAGAGAATATTGCCATTTATGTTGGGGAACTTTGTGATATAACATAAATTGGAGTGTGTTGTTGTTTCTCTTCCTTTGGTACTGCTAATGTTGTTTACTGTAATAGTATAAAACGGGTTTAGTCTAGATAAGAAGTTGAAGCAATAAAGCATGATTTTATTCAAATACTCTTTAATATTGTATTATTTTTAATTTAATATATTAATATTAAATATTTTATTAGCTATACTAATCAAGATGGCATGATAAGTAAGTATCAGAGTAAGTATAGATGCATAAAACAGTGGAATGGAGTGTTATGGGTGTCACAATTATGACTTCACCAGAGAGAGAGAAAAACCCTTGAGATAGTCAAAGTTCTGTTATGCTTTACCTGGTTATAAACCATACTTCAACAGTGGTATAATTTGGATAGCCATTTGGTTTTTAATTATCTAAAATATCCAATTTATAATAGAGAACTTTTTATTCATTAAAATTACTGCTTTAAATGTTACAATGATCTGATTTATAATTAATAACAAACTGAGTTTATGACGAATTTAGTGGTATTGGTAAATATAATTGAGCATCTTTATTAATAGATAAGTTCCTAACCAGTTCTTCCGATTGATATTTCGCATTATAATTACTCAAATAACATTTAACTGTTGCTTCCGTAACCTCTGCCAAGAGCTAGAGTCAATGTTTCTCCCATTTTTATTTAGCACAGATGAAACGTGGCACATAATCCATATTATTAATGCCAGACTGAATCCCTGGAAAATGTTCCCCTTGATTTCCCCCTGAAGAGTACCCAGAGGAGCCATAGTGTTCAAAGTCACACTTATGATTAATGTACTAAGCATTTTAATATATTACATGGGCTGAATATTTAGTATTACCAATGTGCCTTCAGGAAAAAAAAAAAAAAAAAAGAAAAAAAAACCTCTTTAAAGGTGAAAATTTCAATTAATTAAACCATGAATTTTGTCTCCAACAGACCAAACCTCCTACTAAAATATATATATATATTTTTATTTCAGTAAGTAAATTGAATGGTCTGACAGAAGTACTGTGGAAATTCCATTAAAATAATTACAATATTCACCGAACTTTCATTTCTTCATCTACATTTTGAGTAGCACCCTGAAATACATCTTCAGGTTGCCTATATTCAAGTTCATGCTTGACCCATCACAAACTAAGTAACCTTTATCGAGTTGACATCTCTGGCATCTATTTCTTCATCTGCAAAATGAGAATAATAAGAGTTCCTATGCACTAAGTTGTGTCCACTCCCAAACTCATGTTTGAATTTCTAACCCTCAATTAGTGGTCATTGGAGATGAGGCCTTTGGGAGATAATTAGGTTTAGGTGAGGTCATGAGAGTGAGGCAAATTTGTGCCATTATCAAAAGGGACACCAGAGAATTCTCTCTCTCACACACACACACAACCACCACCCCTGTCTCTTTTTTTCTCTCTCTACCATATGATGACAGAGAGAGAAGTTAGCCAGCTAGAAGCCAGGAAGACAACCCTTACCAGAATCCAACTATACTGGCATCCTTATCTCATACTTCTAGTCCCCAGAATTATAATAAATTAATTTTTTGTTGCTCAGCTATCCAACTGATGATATTTTGTTATGGAAACCTGAGCCAGCTAAAGAGTATTCAATTTTTAGGGTTGTAATGAAAATTAAATGAGAAAATATGTATAAAACACATAGTCTATTACTTCATATATAGTAAATGCATAGTAAAGATTATTTTCTAATACTATGACTAATTATTTTTGTTATTATTACCACTTGTATTGCATATATCAGCTCAGTAGGAATTTATACACTACTTGCTGAATAATCCCTGATAAAGAGACAATAAAGCGCAATATTTGACAATGTGTGCTCTAAATCACACTTTTTTCTAATCAAGCTCACTCAGTATTTATTAGCTGAGGGATGTCAGCAAATAATTTAACCAGTCTGATGCTCAATTTTCTCAATTGTAAAATTGTGATGTTAATCCTAATTATAATATGGGATTGTTGAAAATCATGGATTTGAAAGAATCCAAAACATCTTTAATCAGTAATCCATCAAATAAAAAACTACAGCCTGAATATGAGTCTTTAGGAAATCTTAAATGGGTAAAAAAAAAAAAAAAAAAGTAAGAAAAAGTGACTCTAAAGTGCTGTGTTGTCAAGATAATCTACTGAGATGTGAAAAAAAATGAGAACGTATTATTTGTCTTCACGCAAACAACCAGAAACTAAATAGTCTTTACTAATATATTCTATACTAAGTAATATTAATATTCTTACTGGTTCTGTCAGAGTAACATGTAGCACCTGATTCTCACAGCACACTGAGGGCAGAATTATAGCTCCATGAGACAGAGGAGGTCATAAAGGCAATTTTTTCCCTTATATCATATTGTAAAATAGGTCAAATTAATTTGCCTATTTGAGTGGAGTTACCAGTTATAATATCTTGTTTCAATTAAAGACACCCTTACAAAGCAGAAAAGTATATTTAAAATGTTGCTACAATGTAACCATGTATTGAAGATACTATATATAAAATAACAAGAAAATAGCAAGGGACTAGCAGAGCTGAAATATGTACCACTATTATGATGTTTAGTAAGCCATGTAACAGAGAAAAATAATAATTACTTCATCGGATTTGCCATGTTCATTGATATTGTTGTCACTAAATATGTTATTATTATAAGAGGCATACCTCCAAGATAGTGCAGGTTGGTTTCCAGATGACCACAATAAAGTGAATATCACAATATGGTGAGTCACACATTTTGTTTGTTTCCCAGTACACACAAATGTTTTGTTTACACTCTGCTGTAATCTATTAAGTCTGCCACAGAATTGTGTAATTAAACAATGTACATACCTTAATTTCAAAATATTTTATTGCTAAAATATGCTAATGATAAGTTGAGCCTTCAGCAAATCATAATCCTTTTGTTGGTGAAGAGTCTTGCTGTGATGTTGATGGCTGCTGAGTAATTAGGGTAGTGGCCCCTGAGGATTGGGATGGCTGTGGCAATTTCTTAAAATAAGGCAACAGTGAAGTTTGCAGCATTGATTAACTCTTTCTTTCATGGTTGATTTCTCATTAGCAGATGATGTCTTTTTATCTGCAATAGAGTTTCTTTTACAACTGGAATCAATCCTCTCAAACCCTGCCATTGCTTTATCAACTAAGCTTATGTAATATTATAAATCCTTTGTTGTTATTTCTGCTATGTTGATTGCATCCTCATAAAGAATAGATTCCCTCTCAAGAAACCACTTTCTTTGCTCATTTATAGGAAGCAACTACTTATCCACTCACGTATTTCACAATATTTCTGTAATTTAGTTATAGCTTCAGGCTCCATGATTATAGTAATCTTAGTATTTCCACCACATCTGCAGTTACTTTTCTCACTGAAGGACTGAACACATCAAAGTCAGCTATGAAGGATGGAATCAACGTTTTTCCAAATTCTTGTCAGTGTTCATATTTCAGCCTTCTCTGATGAATCACAAATGTTCTAGCATCAAGAATGATGAATCCTTTCCAGGAAATTTTCAATTTCCTTTGCCCAGATCTGTCAGAGGAATCACTGTCTAAGGCAGCTATAACCTTACAAAATGCACATCTTAAATAATAAAACTTGAATGTCAAAATTATACCTTGATCCATGGGCTGCAGGATGGATGTTGTATTAGTAGGCATGAAAATATGTTTAATCTGCTGTATATTTCCATCAGAGCCCTTGGGTAACCAGATGCATTTCAATGAGCAGTAATATTCTGAAAGGAACCTTGTTTTTTTTTTGTTGTTGTTGTTGTTTTAGCAGTAGGTACAAACAGTGGGCTTAAATTATTCAAGAAACCATGCGGTACACAGTTGGGTTGTCATCTAGACCTTGTTGTCCCATTTACAGAGCACAGATAGTCAATTTAGCATAATTCTTAAAGGCTCTACGATTTTCACAACAGCTAATTTTATTGCTGCACATTGCTAATATTCAACTTATGCTCATGAAGCTCACCTTAACCTCAGTGAGGTTTCACAGAAAGTCATCAGCTGCATCAGTCCTTAATAGGAGAGATAACCTTTTCTTTGAAGTTTCAAAGCCAGTCATTCACTTCTCCTCTCTAGCTGTGAAAGACCTAGAGGACATCTTATTCCAATAGACAGTGTTTTGTCTCTGTGGAAAAATCTGCCTTTGTTTTGTTAGGACCTTTTCTGTATCTTTCTTCATATCAACAAAAAAGGTGTTTCCCTTTTTTATCATTTATGTGTTCACTGGAATAGTGCTTTTAATTTTCTTCAATGGCTTTTCTTTTGTATTAGCAACTTGGCTGTTTGGTAAAAAGAGGCCTAGATTTCAGACTGTCTTGGCTTTGGACATGCCTTCCTCACTAAAATTAAATATTTCTGGCTTTTTATTTAAAGTAAGAGATTTGTGAATCTTCTTTTTAACTTTAATACTTAGAGGGCATTGTAGGATTATTAATTGACCTAATTTCAATATTTTTGTTTACCAGAAAACAGGGATGCCTGAGAAGAAGGAGAGAGATGACAGAAATTTCATTCAATGAAGCAGTCAGAACATGTATATTTATCAATTAAGTTTGCCATTTTATGTGGGTGTAGTTCATGGTACCTCAAAATAATATAATTAGTAACATCAAAGATCACTAATCACAGATCACCACAACATATATAGTGATAACGGAAATGTTTGACATATTATGAGAATCACCAGAATGTGACCCAGAGACAGAAAATGAGCACAGGCTATTGGAAAAATAACGCCGTTAGATTTGTTGAATGCATGGTTGCCAAAAACTTTCTATTTGTAAAAAACACGAGATCCATGAAGAGTAGTAAAGCAAAGCGTAATAAGACAAGGTATGCCTATATATGTGTGGTGCAGCCACTATATGTTATTGCTACTGTTTTTGCTAACTGTGTTACTGCATATTGCTAATATTTTCAATATCAGAAAATGTATTGTGTCACTGCCTTTTTTTCATACTTTTCTCTCTTTCAAACATTATAATATATAGTAGAGTAGATCATGAGTATGAGCTAGTTATATATAAAATATATGCAAACAGACATATATAAGACTGTTTGCTAACTTTTAAAATAATGTAATGTTCTGAAGTTTGATGAATATTACCTTAAAGGTCAATAGTTTATTTAATCAGGTTATTCTTACACAAGGTTATTGAAATCTCATACACAAATTAATTTGGAAATTTATAAAATTGATCTTTTTTAAATAGTATTTTAATGAATGTGAACTGTGATGTTGGAACACACCTTCAAATTCTCTTCAAGGCAGCACAAACTTCCAGTTTCTGGTGTTGCATATAAGGATCTCAGAAGTTACTACTCCATCTAAAAATAAAAAGCTGAACAGAGTAGAATATCAGCAATTAAGCACATAGTTGAACTTAACAGTACCATCAATCAAGCAAATATAATTAATATTTTTAGTGTACTTCGTCCAATAGCAGCAAAATACACCGTCTTCTCAAGCTCACATGTAACAGTCACCAGCAGAGTTCACATTTTAGACTATAAAATATGCCTTAATGAATTGAAAGTAATAGAAATTACACAAAGTATGCTCTCAGGCAACAATAGAATTAAACTAGATATTAATTATAGACACATAACTGGAAAACTCCAAAATATCTAGAGATTAAACAAGACATTTAATAATATATGAGCCACAGAATAAATCTCAAGATAATTTAAAATATTTCGTACTAAATGAAAATAAAAATACAAATTACGAGAACTGTGGAATGTAGCAAAAGTGTTTTTGCATTGGAAAATTTTAGCATTTAATGCACATATTAGAAAAGAAGAAAGATCTAAAATGAATTATCTAAGCTTCCAACTTAGGAAACTAGAAAAATATTAGCAAATTAACTTCAAAGTAAGATGAAGAGAAAAAGCAGAAATATAATTAAAAACAGTAAGTCAATAGAAAAAATCAATAAAAGTAAAAGGTGGGTCTTTGAAAAAATTAACATAATTGATAAGTCTTAATCCAGTCTAAGTAAAATAAAGGGCACAAATTATTACTATCAGAACTAAAAGAGGGAATATCATCACTCCAATCCTATATATTAAAAGTATAGTAACTGTATGCCTACACACAACCTAGAAGAAAGAGATAAATTCCTTGAAAGATAATGTGCCTAAACTCATACAAGAAAAATTAGAAAATCTGAACCAAACAATTCAGTTTAAAAATGTGTTTTTATCTATTAAAAAAATTGAGGCCAGGCGTGGTGGCTCACGCCTGCAATCCCAGCACTTCAGGAGGCCAATGCAAGCAGATCACCTGAGGTCGGGAGTTCAAGACCAGCCTGACCAATATGGTGAAGCCTCGTCTCCACTAAAATACAAAAAATTAGCCAGGCATGGTGGTGCGTGCCTGTATTCCCAGCTACTTGGGAGGCTGAGGCAGGAGAATCACTTGAACCCGGGAGGTGGAAGTTGCAGTGAGCCAATATCTCGCCACTGCACTCCAGCCTGGCGGCAGCAAGACACCGTCTCAAGAAAAAAACAAAATAAAACAAACAAACAAACAAAAAAAAACAACAAAGAAAGAAAGAAAACAAAGAAAAAGAAATTGAATCAATAATTACTGACTTACCAAAACAGAAAGCAGCAGGCCCAGATGAATTCACTGTTGAATTTACCGAACATCTAAGGAAGAAATTGTAACAATTCTCTAGAGTTGATTTCAGAAAAAGGAAGAGAGTTAATACCTCTTAACTGAGTCTATCAGGTCAGCATTGTCTGACAAAAACCAAAGAGATAACATGAAACAAAAACTGCAGACCAGTATCTTTTACAAATCAAATCCAACAGTGTATATAAATAATTATATGACATAAAAATATATGATTTATCCCAGGTATGCAAAGTTGGTTCAACAATTTAAAATCAATTAATAAAATACATTATAGCCACAAGATAATTTTTAAGGTAAAATATATTTTAAATTTTTTTAAAAATTTACATGATTATAACTACAAATGCAGAAAAAACAATTGACAAAATTGTAAAGATTGTATTTGCTTCATAAATGCTAAAAGCTCTCAGTGAAGAAAGAATAGTGGGGAACTTCCCACAAACTGATAAAGAATATATACAAAAATATCTCTATAGCTAGCATTATACTTAATGATGAGAAACTCAAAACTTTTTCAGTAAGATCGGGAACAAGGAAAGGATGTCCTCTCTCACTACTCCTTTTCAGCATTATACTGGAAGTATTAGCAAATGTAATGACAATAAAATAAAATAAAATATTTATAAATTAGGAGGAAGTCCTTGTTCCCAGATTACATGAACATCTATGTAGAAAAACTGAAAGGTTTAACAAAAAACAAACAATTATAGTAAACAATATAACTAATAAACAGCTATAGTAATGTTCCAAGATATAAGGTTAATACACAAAAGTCAATCACTTTTGTATATACCAGTAATGAACAAGTAGCATTTACAATGAAACACACAGTGCCATTGACATTAGTACACAGAAAAACTAAACTAATTAGGTAGAAATCTAATAAAATATAGACAAAATGTATATGATGAAAACTACAAAACTCTTTTGACTGGAATTAAAGAAGAACTAAGTAAATACAGAGGTAGTCTGTGATATGGCTCGGCTCTGCATCCCCACATAAATCTCAACTAAAATTGTAATCCCCAGGCATCAAGGGAAGGACTTGGTGGCAGATGATTTGATCATAGGGGTGGTTTTCACCATGCTATTCTTATGATAGTGGGTGAGTTCTCATGAAATCTGATGGTTTTATGTATTAGATAGTTCCTCCTACATTATCTCTCTCTCTCTCTCTCTCTCTCTCTCTCTCTCTCTCTCTCTCGCTTGCCACCATGTAAGATGTAAGATGTGAGTGCTTCCTTTTCCATCATGAATGTAAATTTCCTGAGGCCTCCTAAGCTATGCAGAACTATGAGTAAATTAGCCTCCTTTCTTTCTAAATTACCCAGTATCAGCTAGTTCCTTATAGCAGTGTGAGAATGAACAAACACTGTCTGAGACCATGGATAGAAAAACTCAGTATTGTCAACATGTCAGTTCTTCTCAATTTGATCTAGAAATTAAATACAATACCAATAAAAATCTCAGCAGATGGTTTTGTGGATATTAACAAAATGTTTGCAAAGTTCATATGAAGAGGCAAAAGATCTAGAATAGCCAACATAACACTGAAGAAAAATAATAAAGTTGGAGGACTGATACTACCTGACTTAAAGACATACTATAAAGCTACCATAAAAAAGAAAGCATGGTATTGACAAAATAATAGACAAATAGATTTATAGAAAAGAATAGAAAGCCCAGAAGTATATCTACATAATATTTAGTCAACCCATCTTTGGCAAAGTGGCCAAGACAATACAACAGGGCAAAAATAGTCTTTTCAATAAATAAAGAATGCTGAATTACCTGGACATTCAACGTTCTCATGCAAAAGAAAAAAAATATATATAATCTAGAGATTGACCTGACAACTTTAACAAAATTACATTAAAATGTATTACAGACCTAAATATAAAATGCAAAACTATTAGAATTTTAGAAGATAACATGGGAGAAAACTTACTTGACCTTGGGTATGTTGATAGCTTATTAGATACAACACGAGAGGCATGATTGAGGAATTAAATAATTAAAGGGAAGATTTTTTTCAAATCAAAAAACTTCTGCTTTGCAAAAGACAATGTTAAGAAAATGAGAAAACAAGCCTCAGATTGAGAGAAAAATATTTGCAAAAGACACATCTGATAAAGAAATGTTATCTAATATATACAAACAACCCTTGAAGTTCAGCAATAAGAAAACAACCCAATTAAAAAGTGAGACAAAGACCTGAATACATACCACAACGAAGAAAACATACAAATGATCAATAATCATATGAAAGATGCTGTACTATGTTATAAATGAAGTACAAATTAAAACAATGAAATAACACCACATATACATTAGAATGGCCGTTATTTGGAACACTAACATGACCAAATGCTGGTAAGAATGTAGAGCAACAGGAACTCTCATTGCTGATGGAAATGTTAAATGATATAGAGTCACTTTGCATAAGAGTTTTCACTTTTGTTTTTTGTTATTTTGTTTTACAAAACTAAATACACTCTTACCATACAATCCAGCAATTGGGCTCCTTGTTGTTTACCCAAAGAAGTTAAAATCTTATGTTCACACAATAACATGCACGCGGATGTTTAGAGCAACTTTATTTATAAATTACAAAATTTGGAAACAGTGAAGGCATCACTCACTAGGTAAATTAGTAGGTAAACTTTGGTATATCCAGATAAGAAAACATTACTAAACACACACACACACACAAAAAAAAAAAAAAAAAAAAAAAAAAAAAAAAAAAAAAAAAAAAATCACAAGCCATGAAAAACATGAAGGCACCATAATTGTATACTATAAAGTACAAAAGCTAATATGAAAAGGCTTCATACTGTAAGATTCTGACTATGATACTCTAGAAAAGATAGGGAGACAGTAAAATATTAGTGGTTTACAGTAATTTAAGGGAGGGAGAAATGAATAGGTAAACCACCAAGGAGTTTTAGAGCAGTGAACATATTGTATGTGACACTATAATCATGAATACATCAATTTAAAAACATTATACATTCTTAAATCTATAAAAGGTATACCAAGTGTGAGCCCTACTGTAAAGTATTCACTTGGGGTGACTATAATGTGCCAATAGAGGTTCATCAATTGTAGCAAATGTATCAGTATAGTGAGGAATGTTGGTAACCACAGAGGCCATACATGCCTGGGGTAGATAAAAAGTTTGTATCTTTCAATTTTGCTGTGAAACTAAAACTGCTATTGCAAAAAAAAAAAAAAAAAAAAAAAAAAAAAATTAAAAAAGGTCTTTATAAATAGTACTACCTCCAGAAAATTTTAGTTCTGTTTGATAAAATATACGAAGCAGAAATAAAGCAACTGGCACTAACAACAAAAACAACAGCAAAACTACAACAAAGAACCCTCACAGAGTCCACTTTACTCACCTGCTACCTCCACTGGAGTAGGTAGTGGTATCCATGGCTGAGAGATCTGAAGAGGGATCATATCACTGGGCTCTTTGCAGGATTTCAGTAAGCCCCATCTCTAGGGTAAGGAGGAGAGCACCACACTGAGGGAGTATCTCATGGGACAAAATAATCTGAACAACTGCGCTTGAGCCACAGATCTTCCCTTTGGCATAGTCCACTCAAATGAGAAGAAACCAGAAATTCAAATTTGGTAATATGAAAAAACAAGGTTCCTTAGCATCCACAAAAGATAACACTAGTTCATGATCAATGAATGCAAACCAAAAAAAAATCTCTGAAGGGCCAGAAAAAAAAAAAAAAAGGTAGAAGGTCAATTATTAAGCTACTCAAGGAGGCACCAGAGAAAGGTGAATATCAACCTGAAGAAATCAGAGAAAACAACAGGATACGGATAGAAAAAAAATCCAGAAAACTAGATAGTATAAATAAAAAACAATCACAACTTTTGGAAATGAAGAACACACGTAGAGAAATGCAAACTATACTGGAAAGTGTCAGCAATAGAATCAAACAAGTAGAAGAAAGAACTTCAAAGTTCAAAGACAAGGTGTTTGAAATAACTCAACCCAACAAAGACAAATAAAAAGAATAAAAAATAATGATAATAAGCAGAGACTCCAAGAAGACTGGGATTATGCTAAATAACCAAACCTAAGAATGATTACTATTCCTGAGGAAGAAGAGAAATCTAAAAGTTTAGAAAATATATGAGGGTAATGGCAAAAACTGAAATTACTTTTGCACCAAACTTTATATTTGAAGAAATAATCAAGGAAAACTTTTCTGACCTTGCTAACAACTTAGACAGCCAAACACAAAACAATCAAAAAACACCTAGGAAATGTATTGCAAAAAGAGCATCACCTAGGGACATAGTCCTCAGGTTATCTAAAGTCAAAATGAAGAAAAGAATCTTAAGAGTTGTGAGGCAAAAGTATCAACTAAACTATATAACGGATTACCTTGATCAGATTAACAACAGATTTTTTTAGTAGAAACCCTACAAGCTATAAGGGATGGGGTCCTATCTTTAGCCTCCTTAAATAAAAACAATTATGAGCCAAGAATTTTGTGTGCAGCAAAACTAAGTTTCATAAATGAAAAAATATACACAGTCTTTTTCACACAAATACTGAGATAAATCACCATGACCAAGCCAGCACTACAAGAACTAATAAAATCAGCTCTAAGTCATAAAACAAATCTGTGAAATATACTGAAATAGAACCTCCTTAAAGCACGAATCTCACAGGACCTATAAAACAATAACACAAAGAAAAAAAAAAGTATTTATGCAACAACCAGCATGATGAATAGAATAATACCTCACATCTAAATACTAATGTTGAGTATAAATGGTCTAAATGTTCCACTTAAAATATACAGAATGGCAGAATGGATAAAAATTCACCAAACAAGTATCTTCTGTCTTCAGCAGACACACCTAAAACATGAGGACTCACATCAACTTAAGGTAAAGGTGTGGAAAAAGACATTCCATGCAACTTGACACCATAAGTGAGCACAAGTAGCTATTTTTATATCAGACAAAAAAAGACTTCAAAGCAACAGTTAAAAAAGACAAAGAGGGACATTACATAGTGGTTATAAATAACTAGTCCAACAGGAAAATATCACAATTCTAAATGTATATGAACCTGACAATGGAGCTCCCAAATTTATAAAACATTTATGACTAGACTTAAGAAATGAGGTAGACAGTAACACAATAATAGTGGGGGGCTTTAATACTCCACTGACAGCGCTAGGCAAGTCATCAGGTCAGAAAGTCAACAAAGATACAATGGACTTAAACTATACCCTAGAACAAATGAACGTAACAGATATTTACAGAACATTCTACCCAACAACTACAGAATATACATTCTATTCATTAGCACATGGAGCATTCTCCAAGATAGAGCATATGATAGACCACAAAACAAGTCTAAATAAATTAAAGACAATAGAAATTATATCAAGCACTCTCTCAGCCTACAGTGGGATAATATTGGAAATCAACACCTAAAGGAAACCTCGAAATCTTGCAAACACATAGAGATTAAATAACCTTCCCATGAATGATTATTGGGTCAACAATAAAATTAAGATGACAATTAAAAATTTATTTAAGGCTGGGTGCAGTGGCTCATGCCTGTAATCCCAGCACTTTGGGAGACTGAGGCGGGTGAATCACAAGGTCAGGAGATTGAGACCATCCTGGCTAATACGGTGAAACCCTGCCTTTACTAAAAACACAAAAAAATTGGCCAGGCATGGTGGCAGGTGACTGTAGTCCCAGCTACTCAGGAGGCTGAGGCAAAAATAAATAAATAAATAAAATTATTTAAACTGAATGGTGATAGTGACACAACCTATTAAAACCTCTGGTATACAACAAAAGTGGTGCTAAGAGGAAAGTTCATAACATTGAATGCCTACATCAAAAAGTCTGAAAATGCACAATAGAGATTCTAAGGTTACACATCAAGGAACTAGAGAAACAAGAACAAACCAAACCCAAACTCAAAAGAAGAAAAAAATAAATAAACAACAAAGATAAGAGAAGAACTAAATGAAATTGAAACAACAACAAAAAACCCAATACAAAAGAAAAATAAAACAAAAATCTGGTTCATTGAAAAGGTAAACAAAATTGATAGACCATTAACAGGATTAACTAAGAAGAGAGAAAATCCAAATAAGCTCAATTAGAAATGAAATGGGAGATATTACAACCAATACCACAGAAATATGAAAGATCATTCAAGGCTACTCTGAACACCTTTACATGCACAAACTAGAAAACCTAGAGAAGACTGAAAAATTCCCTAAAATATAAAGCCCTCCTAGATTAAACCAGGAAGACATGGAAACTCTAAACAGACCAGTAAAAAGCAGTGAGATTGAAATGGCAATTAAAAAAAATTGCCAACGAAAAAAAAGCCCAGGACCATAAAATTCACAGCTGAATTTTATCAGGCATTCAAACAAGAATTGGTACCAATCCTATTGAGATTATCGCCAAAAAAAAAAAAAAAATCCTCCCTCAATCATTCTATGAAGCCAGTATTACCCTAATACTAAAATCAGGAAAGGACATAACAACAACAACAACTAAACTGCAGATCAATATCTGTGATGAACCTACAAGCAAACAATTTCAACAAAATACTGGTTAACCGAATCCAACAGCACATCAAAAGATAATCCACGATGATCAAGTGGGTCTTATACAAGGGATGCAGGGATGGTTTAACACATGTAAATTAATGTGATAGACCACATTAACAGAATTAAAAACAAAAATTAAGTGGTCATCTTAATAGATGAAGGAAAAGCATTTGACAAAATCCAGCATCCCTATATGATAAAACCCTCAGCAAAACTGGGATACAAGGGACATACCATAAGGTAATAAAAGTCATCTAGGACAAATCCACAGCCAACACTATACTGAACAGGCAAAAGTTGAAAGCATTCGCCCTGAGAACTAGAACAAGACAGGGATGTCCACTTTCACCACATTTATTCAACATAGTATTGAAAGTCCTAGCTAGAGCAATCAGTCAAGAGAATAAAAAATAAATGGCATCCAAATTGGTAAAGAGGAAGTCAAACTTTTGCTATTTGCCAATTATATGATTCTATACCTATAAAACCCTAAAGACAAATCCAAAAAGATCCTAGAACTAATAAATTAATTCAGTAATGTTTCAGGATACAAAATCAAATTACATGAATAAGTAGAACTGCTATACATTAACAGCCAAGAAGAGAATCAAATCAAGAATTCAACCCCTTTTACAATAGCTGCAAAAAATAAAAATAAAATACTGAGGAAAATACCTAACTAAGGAGGTGAAAGACCTCTACAAGGAAAATGACAAAACCCTGCTGAAAGAAATCATAGACATACAAAAACAAATAAAGACACACATTCCATGTTCCTGGATGGGTAAAATCAACATTGTGAAAATGACCATACTGCCAAAAGCAATCTACAAATTCAATTCAATTCGCATAAAAATACCACCATTGTTCTTCACAGAACTAGAGAAAAGAATTCTAAAATTCATATTGAACCACAAAAGAGCCCACGTAGCCAAAGCAAGACTGAGCAAAGAAAACAAATCTGGAGACATTGCACTACCTGACTTCAAATTATACTGTACGGATGTAGTCACCAAAACAGCACGGTACTGGTATAGAAACAGGATAGAGAACCCAAAAATAAAGCCAAATGCTTACAGTCAACTAATCTTCAACAAAGCGAATACAGACACGAAGTGGGGAAATGATATCCTATTAAACAATGTGTTATGATAATTGGCAGGCCACAAGTAGAAGAATGAAACTGGATCCTCATCTCTCACCTTACACAAAAATCAACTCAAGATGGATCAAAGACTTAAATCTAAGATCTGAACCTGTAGAAATTCTCACAGATAACATTGGAAAAATGCTTCTAGACATTGGTTTAGGCAAAGACTTCATGACCAAGAACCCAAAAGCAAATGCAACAAAAACAAAGATAGATAGCATTTAATTAAACAAAAGAGCTTCTGCACAGCAAAAGAAATAATCAGCAATGTAAACAGACAATTTACAGATTGGGAGAAAATCTTCACAAACTATGTATTTGACAAAGGACTAATATCCAGAATCTAAAAGGAACTCAATCAAACCAGCAAAACAAACAATCCTATCAAAAAGTGTGATAGGGATATGAATAGACAATTCTCAAGAGAAGATACACAAATTCCCAACAAACATATAAAAAATACTCAGCATCATTAATCACCATTATAATTATCAGGAAAATGCTAATGAAAACCATGAAGTAATACAACCTTACTCAGGCAAGATTGGACATAATAAAAAAAATAGACTTTGGTGTGGATGTGGTGAAAAAAAGAACACTTTCACACTGTTGGTAGGAATGTAAACTAGTACAATTGTGTCGGTAAAGTATTCCTTCCAGTGGGTTCTTTGTCTCGCTGACTTCAGGAATGAAGCCGCAGACCTTCGCAGTGAGTGTTACAGCTCTTAAAGATGGTGTGTCCAGAGTTTGTTCCTTCAGATGTTCAGATGTGTCTGGAGTTTCTTCCTTCTGGTGGGTTTGTGGTCTCACTGACTTCAGGAGTGAAGCTGTGGACCTTGATGGTGAGTGTTATAGCTCTTAAAGGTGGTGTGAACCCAAAGAGTGAGCAACACTATGACTTATTGTGAAGAGCAAAAGAACAAAGCTTCCACAATGTGGAGGGGTACCAAGTGGATTGCCTCTGCTGGCTCGGGTGGCTGGCTTTTATTCCCTTATTTGGCCCTGCCTACATCCTGCTGATTGGTCCATTTTAGAGAGCACTGATTGGTCCATTTTACAGAGTGCTGATTGGTCCATTTTACAGAGTGCTGATTGGTGCATTTACAATCCTTTAGCTAGACACAGAGTGCTGATTGGTGCGTTTTTACAGAGTGCTGATTGGTGGGCTTACAGTCCTTTAACTAGACACAGAGTGCTAATCGGTGCATTTACAATCCTTTAGCTAGACACAGAGTGCTGATTGGTGCATTTTTACAGAGTGCTGATTGGTGCATTTGCAATCCTTTAGCTAGACACAGAGTGCTGATTGGTGCATTTACAATCCTTTAGCTTCAGAGAAAAGTTCTCCAGAGTGCTGATTGGTGCATTTACAATCCTTTAGCTTCAGAGAAAAGTTCTCCAAGTCTGCACTTCACCCAGGAAGTCCAGCTGGCTTCACCTTTCACAATCACTATGGAAAACAGTGTGGAGATTTCTTAAAGAACTAAAAGTAGATCTACTGGGATCCAGCAATCCCACTACTGGGTATCTAACCAGAGGTAAAGAAGTTATTATACAAAAAAAATATTCACACACCTACAGAAACACAATTCATAATTCTAAAAATATGGAACCAGCTCTAATATGCATATATTGCACATAAATACACACACACACACACATACCATGAAATATTACTCACTCATGAAATGAAAAAACAGTGGCATTCGCAGCTACCTAAGTGGAATTGGAGACCATTATTCTAAATAAAGTAACTCGGGAATGGAAAAACAAGCATTGTATTTTCCCACTCATAAGAGGGAACTTAGCTATGAAGATGCAAAGGCATAAGAATGATACAATTGACTCTTTGGACTCAGGGCAGAGGGTGGGATGTGGGTGAGGAATAAAAGACTACACGTTGGGTACAGTGTACACTGCTGGGGTGATGTACGCAACAAAATTTCAGAAATCACCACTAAAGAACTTATTCATGTAACCAAATATCATCTTTTTCCTCAAAACCTATTGAAATTAAAAATATATATATATTTTTTTTAAAAGCAACTTCTGCAGTTTTACAAAATTAAAATTAAAACTAATTCTTTCCCTGTTGGACTTTGGTGCTCCATAAAATTTTTTCAGGGAATCATAGAAATTGACATCTATTTAGAACACTTTTTTTTTTTTTTTTTTTTTTTGAGACAGAATTTCACTCTGTCACCCAGGTTGGAGTGCAGTGGTGCAATCTCAGCTCACTGTAAGCTATGCCTCCCAGGTTCACACCATTCTCCTGCCTCAGCCTCCCAAGTAGCTGGGACTACAGGTGCCCACCACCACGCCCAGCTATTTTTTTTTTTTTTTTTGTATATTTAGTAGAGGTGTGATTTCACTGTGTTAGCCAGGATAGTCTCAATCTCCTGATCTCGTGATCCACCTACTTCAGTCTTTCTATTTAGGGATAATTGCCCTATGTTAATTATTGAAAAACAAATATTAAAAATATGGCAGATCTTGTATCATTACATCTTCACATTTCTCTTGCATTCTCTCACAAAATTTTCAGTTTTACAAAATAAATTATTGTGCATACTGATTTTTTTCTGCTAAACCTCATATTTGAAATATTTAAATTAAAAATAATTATGGAGAAATTTTCTTCAGAGTTTACAGTGAAAAAAATAGCTTATTTCCTATATTATAAATCTAAAATTGTATGGATCACCTTAAACCCCTAAATAAAGGTAAACTTCTCAACTTCGTAAAAATCTATTTCTAACCACTAACTGGGCACACAATATTGCTTGCCTTTGTTTTACTTTATTCTAATTTAAATTTCTGATTCAGAGGGTACATGTGCAGATTTGTTAACAAGGTGTAAAAGATTTGTTTCATGATGCTAAAGTAAGAGCTTCTGCTGATTCGGTCATCCAAAGACATAGCATAGTACATAACAGGAAGTTCTTCAGCCCATGGCCCTCTTCCTTCCTACCTCCCTTTGAAACCCTCAGTGTCTATTGGTCCCATCTTCTTTTTTCTTTTCAACTTTTATTTTAGGTTCCAAGGGGTATATGTACAGATTTTTTTCATAGGTAAATTGAATGTCATGAGGATTTGGTTTATTGATAATGTCATCATTCAGGTAATAAGCATAGTATCTGATAGGTTTTTATCACTTTCTTCCTAACCTCGAGCGTCAAGTAGGACCTGGCATCCAGTGTTCCCTTTTTTTGTGCCCATGTGTACTCAATGTTTAAATCCCACTTATAAGTAAAAACATATGGTATTCGTTTTTCTGTTCCTGTATTAATTTGCTTAGGATAACGGCCTCCAAGTTTATTGAGTTGTTTAAAAGGATATAATCTCATTCTATTTTATGACTGCATAGTATTCTGCGGTGTGTATGTACCACATTTCTTTTTCTTTTTCTTTTTTTGTGAGATGGAGTCTCGCTCTGTCGCCCAGGCTGTAGTGCAGTGGCGTGATCTCGGCTCACTGCATCCTCCACCTCCCAGGTTCAAGCAATTCTCTGCCTCAGCTTCCCAAGTAGCTGGGATTACAGACTCCTGCCACCATGCCCAGCTAATTTTTGTATTTTTAGTAGAGACGGGTTTCATCATCTCTTGATCACCATCAAGGCCAGGTTGGTTTTGAACTCCTGACCTCGTGATCCACCCACCTTGGCCTCCCAAAGTGCTAGGATTTCAGGTGTGAGCCACCATGCTCAATGTATGTACCACATTTCTTAATCCAGTCTATAATTTATGGGCATTTATGTTGACTCCATGTCTTACCTATTGTGAATAGTGTAACGATGAACATATGAGTGCATGTGTCTTTATGGTATAACAATTTATATTTCTTTGGGTGTATAATTAATAATGACACTGATAGGTCAAATGGTAATTGTTTTAAGTTGTTTGAAAAATCTCCAGGATACTTTCCGTGGTGGCTGAGCTAATTTACATTCACACCAGCAGTGTATAAGCATTCCCTTTGTTCTGCAACCTTTTCAACATTTGTTACTATTATTATTATTTTAAATTTTTAATTATAGCCATTTTGAATGGTGTGAGATGGTAACTCATTGTGGTTTTGATTAGCATTTCTATAGCTTAGTGATGCAGAGCATTTTTCCAATGCTTGTTGGCTATTTTTCAAAAAGTGTCAGCTCATGTCCTTTAACCACTATTGAATGGTTTTGTTGCTTTTATGCTTGTTAATTTGTTTATGTTCCTTACAGATTCTGGATCTTAGATGGTTGTCAGATGCATAGTTTGCAAATATTTTCTCCCATTCTGTGAGTTGTCTGTGTACTCCGTTGAGTTTAATTTGTTGTACAAAAGCTCTTCAGTTCAATGAGGTCCCACTTACCAATTTTTGTTTTTATTGCAATTGCTTTTATCATCTTCATAATAAAATCTGTACCAGGGCCAATGTCCATATTGGTATTTCCTAAATTTTTCTAGGGTTTTCATAAGTGTAGGTTTGACATTTAAATTTTTAATCTATATTGAGTTGATTTTTGAAAATAGTGTTAGTAAAAGGCTCAGTTTTTCTGTGTTATGTCTAGCCAGTTATCCCAGTGACATTTCTTAAATAAGGAGTCTTTTCCCCATTGCTTTTTGCTATTGTCGGTGTTGTTGACTTTGCCAAAGATGAGATGGTTGTAAGTGTGCAGCTTTATTTCTGGACTTTCTGTTCTGTTCCGTTGTCCTATGGGCCTGTTTTTGTGCTAGTATCATGCTCTTCTGGTTACTCTAGATTTGTTGTATAGTTTAAAGTTGGGTAATATGATTCATCCAGCTTTGTTCATTTGACTTTTTAGAATCTTTTGATTCCATAAGATTTTTTGAATAGCTTTTTAAAAATTCTGTGGAGAATTTTATTGGTGGTTTGATAAGTATAGCATTGAATCTCTAAATTGCTTTGGGAAGTATGGTTATTTAACAATATTAATTATTCCTATCCACGAGCATGAAATGTGTCTCCATTTGTGTCATCTCTGAATTCTTTCAGCAGTGTTTTCTGATTCTGATTAAAGAGAACTTTCACATTCCTCATTACCTGTTGACAATGTTGAATATTTGTCCCCAACCTAATCTTATGTTGAATTTTAATCACCAGTGTCGGAGGTGGGGACTGGTGGAAGGTGATTAGATAAGGGCAATGAATCTCTCATGCATTGGTGTTTTTATCACAATATTGAGTGAGTTATCATGAGATGTGGTTATTTAAAAGTATGTCACAACTCCCCCCACCACCCCCTTTTTTGCCATGTGATATGCCTGGTCATGCTTCATCTTCTGGCATGAGTAAAATTTCCTGAGGGCTCCCCAGAAGCTGTGCAGATGTTGTCACCATGCTTCCTGCACAGCCTTCAGAATCATAAACTAATTAAACTTCTTCTCTTTATAAATTACCCAGCCTCAGGTGTGTCTTTATAGCAATAGAGAACAGACTAATACAGAAAATTGGTACCAAGGGATGAGACATTGCTATACAGAAACCTTAAAAGGTGGAAGCAGCCTTGGAACTGGGCAATAGGTAGAGATTGAGAGAGTTTGGTGGGATCAAAAGAAGATAGAAAGATTAAGGACAGTTTGGAATTCCTTAGAGACCGGTTAAATGATTGCACCCAAAATGCTTATAGTGAAGTGAACAGTGAAGTCTAGACTGCTAAGGTCCCAGATAAAAAATGAGAAATTTATGAGAAATTGAAGCAAAGGTCGTATGTTATGCCTTAGAAAACAACTTGGCTGCATTGTGTTTATACCCTGGGAATCTGTGAGAGTTTACATTTGAGAGTGATGATTTAGGGTATCTGGTAGAAGACATTTCTAAGAAGCAAAACATTCAAGATGTGGCCTGGCTACTGCTAACAGCTTATGCTGAGATGTAGGACCAAAACAATGGCTTAAAGTCAGAACTTATATTGAAAAGGAAAGCAAAGCATGAAAGTTTAGGAAATTTGTAGGCTTGTCATGTGTCAGAGAAATAAAAAGCATTTTCAGTGGAATAATTCAAGCAGGCTGTGGAGCAACAACTTACTAGAGAGACTGGCATAAATAAAAAAGAATTGGGGAAAAGACAATGTGAAAAAGGTCTTGAAAGTATTTCAGAGATCTAGCAAGCAGTCCTTCCAATCACAGGCCCTGAGGCCTATGAGGACTGAGTTGTTTTGTGTGCCAAGCCCAGCTCTCCACTGCCCCTCACAGTCTAGGAACACTGTTCCTCGTATTGTGGTAACTTTGTCTCCAAACTCACTTCAAAGGGCTCCAGAAAGAGCTTGGGCTACTGCTTCAGAGGGTAAAAGCCATAAGCCATAACAGCTTCCATGTAGTTAAGCCTGCAAGTATGCAGAGTGCAAGAGTAAAGGAGGCTTGGTACCCATTGCCTAGATTTCAAGGGATGTATGAGAAAACCTGAGTGCCCTGGCAGAAGCTTGCTACAGGGACAGAGCCCTCACAGAGAAGCTCTACTAGGGTAGTTCCAAGGAGAAATGTGGGTTTGGAGCCTCACACAGTGCCCCCACCAGGACACAGCCTAGTGTAGCTGTAGCTGTGAGAAGGAGGCCAGTGTCTTTCAGCTTCCATAATGGTGGATCTACTGGCAGTTTTCTCCCTGCATCTGGAAAATCTGCATGTACTCAACAACCCGTGAGCCTCCATGGAGCTGAACCCTGCAAAGCAAGAGTTGCACAGCTATCCAAGCCTTTGGGAGCCCACTTTTTGCACCATTGTGCTCTAGATATGGGTCTTGTAGTAAAATGAGATTTTTTTTTTTCGAGCTTTAAGATATAAGGACTGCCTGCTGGGTTTTGAACTGGCATGAGTCCTGTAACCCCTTTCTTTTGGATGTTTTCTCCATTTTGGAGCAGTATTGTTTACCCAATGACTATACCTCCATTGTAATTTGGAACTAAATCACTTGTTTGTGATTTTACAGGCTTATAGGTGGAAGAACCTTGCCCAATCTCCAATGAGATTTTAGACTTGGGCTTGAGACTTTTGAGATAATGCTGCAATAAGTTAAGACTTTGGAGGAGAATTGAGGAGGTGTATTTATATTTTTCAATGTAAAAAGGACGTGAACTTTGAAGGGAGCAGGTGCATGTTAATATAGTTTGAATATTCATCTCCACACAAATCTCATGTTGAATTGCAATTCCCAGTGTTGGAGCTATCAATGAGCCTAGTTGGAGGCTATTGGATCATGAGAGTGAATTACTCTTGGCTTGATGCTTTCCTCACTATAATGAATGAGTTCTCATGAAATCTGGTTGTTGGAAATTATGTGGCACCTCCCCATTCCTTTTGCTCCTGAGTTTTTCATGCAACGAGCCTGCTCCTGCTTTACCTTCTGCCATCAGTAAAATCTCTCTGAGGCATTCTCAGAATATGAGCAGATGCCAGCATCATGACTCCTGTGTACCCTGCAGAAATGACAGCCTATTAAACTTATTTTCTTTATAAATTACCTAGCCTCAGGTATTTATTTATAGCGATACATGAACAGTTCAATACAGTTGTATTCTTGATATTTTATTTTTTCTGATCATTGTGAATGTGATTGCATTCTTGATTTGGCACTTAGCTTGGATGTTATTGATGTATAGAAATGCTACTGATTTTTATACATTAATTTTGTATCCTGAAACTTGCTGAAGTAGTTTATCAGATCTATCAGCTTTTGGGCAAAGTTTGTGGGGTTTTCTAGGCATTAAATTGTATCGTCTGAAAACAGAGATAGATTGTTTTCTATCTTTCTATTTGGATGCCTTTTATTTCTTTCTCCTCTTGCCTGATTGTTCTGGCTAGGATTTCCAGTACTATATTGAATAGGAGCAGCAAGAGTCAGCATCTTTGTCTCATTTCAGTTATCAAGGGGAATGCTTCCAGATTTTGCCCATTCAGTATGATGTTACCTGTGGATTTGTCACAGGTGGCTTTTGTTATTTTGAAATATATTCCTTTGATGCCTAGTTCGTTAAGACTTTTTAACATATAAGAATTCTTCATCTCAATATATGCAAAAGCCTTTTTTGCATGTATTGAGTAATCATGTGGTTTTGGTTTTTAGTATTTTTTATGTGATAAATCACATTTATTGATTTAGGTACGTTGAACCAACCTTGCATCCCAGGGATTAAGACTACTTGATCATGGTGGATTCACTTTTTGATGTGCTGCTGGATTCAGTTTGCTAGTATTTTGGTGAGGATGTTTGCATCTATGTTCATCAAGGACATGGACCTTAAGTTCTTTTTGTGTTGTTGTTTTGTTTCATCTCTGCCAAGTTTTGGTATCTGAATGATAATGGCCTCATAGAAGGAGCTAGGGAGGCATTCCTCTAACACACTTTTTAGAAATGTTTCAGTAGGAATGATACCAGCTTTTCTTTGTATGTCTGGTATAATTTGTCTTTGAATCCTTCTTGTGCAGGCTTTTTCTGATTGGTAGGGTTCTTATTACTGATTCTATATTTTGGAACAAATTGTTAGTTTTGTTCAGGTGTCAATTTCTTACTGGATCAATCTTGTAAGGTTGTATATTTCTAATAATTTTTTTACTTCTTGCAAGTTTTCTAATTTGTGTGCAGAGATGTGTTCATAATAATCTCTGAGAGTGTTTTTGTATTTCTGTGAGGTCAGTGGTTATGTCCCCTTTGTCATTTCTGATTGTGTTTAATTATATCTTCTTTGTCTCTTTATTCATCCAGCTAGTGGTCTATCAATTTTATTATTTTTTAAAAAATTTCTGGTTTCATTGATCTTTCGCATGGTTTTTCTCCTTTCAATTTCCTTTATTTCATCTGTAATTTTGGTTATTTCTTGTCTTCTAGCTTTAATGTTGGTTTGGTCTTACTTCTCTAGTTCCTCTAGGTGTAATATTAGGTTGTTAATTTGAGATCTTTCTGACTCTTTGATGTGGTTATTTAGGTCTTTAAACTCTCCTCTTTAAACAGCTTTAGCTGTGTCCCAGAGATTTTAATATGTTGTATCTCTGTTTTCATTAGTTTCAAAAAATTTCTTGATTTCTGCCTTAATTTCATTATTTACCCAGAAGTCATGCAGGAACAAATTGTTTAAATTCTATGTAATTGTATGGTTTAAAAAGATCTCAGTATTGATTTCTATTTTTATTGTGTCATAGTTTAAGAGTGTGACTGTTAAAATTTTGTTTTTCTTTTTTACTCAGCTAAGAATTGTTTTATGGCAGACTTCATGGTCAATTTCAGAGTATGGGCTATGGGCAAATGAAAAGAATGTATACTTTGTTGGTTTCAAGTGGAGAGTTTTGTAGATATCTGTGAGATTGTTTTGGCCAAGTGTCGAGTTCAGCTCCCAAATATCTTTGTGGGATTAGAGTTCTTTAGATGTCTCTTAGCTTCTTTTGGTCAAGTGTTAAGTACAGCTCCCATTTTTTGTTGTTGTTGTTAGTTTTCTCCCTCAATTATCTGTCTAATACTGTCAGTACAGTGTTGAAGTTTTTCACTATTATTATGTGATTATCCAAGTCTCTTTGTAGGCCTCTAAGAACTTGTTCTAGGAATATGAGTGCTCCTGTGTTGGGTGCAAATATATATTTGGGGATAGGTAAGTCTTCTTGCTGAATTGAACACTTTACCATTATGTCATGCCCTTCTGTGCCTTTTTTGATCATTGTTAAAGTCAATTTTGCCTGAAATTAGATTACCAACTTCTGCTTTTTTTTTTTTTTTTTTTTTCATTTGCTTGGTAGATTTTTCTCCATCCCTTTAATTTGAGCCCATAGGTGTCTTTGCATGTGACACGGATCTTTTGAAGATAGCATACAATTGGGTCTTGCTTCTTTATCGAACATTCCCCTCTGTGTTTTTAATTGGGGGATTTAGCCAGTTTATATATAAGGTTAACATTGATATGTGAGGATCTGTTCCTATCATGGTGCTGTTAGCTGATTATTATGCAGACTTGATTGTGTAGTTGCCTTATAGTGTCAATGGTCTGTGTACTTAAGTGTATTTTGTGGTGGCTAATAATGGTCTTTCATTTCCATATTTGACACTCCCATAGTGACTTCTTGTAAGGCAGGTCTGATGGTAACACATTTCCTTAGCTTTTTTTTTTTTTTTTTTGTCTGAAAGAGATCTTATTTCTCCTTTACATACGAAGCCTAGTTTGGCTGCATATAAAATACTTGGTTGAAACTTATTTTCTTAAGAATGCTGAATATAGGCCCTCAGTCTCTACTGGCTTGTTGGGTTTCTGCTGAGAAGTTCACTGTTAGCCTGATGGGGCACCCTTTGTAGATGATCTGCCTCTTCTCTCTAGCTGCCTTCAATATATTTTCTTTCATGTCGACCTTGGAGAATCTGATGTCTATATGTCTTGAAAATGATCAGCTTGTACAGTATTTTGTATGGGTTCTATGCATTTTTAAAATTGGAATGTTAGCTTCTCTAGTGAGGCTGGAAAAATTTTGGTGGATGATATCCTGAAACATGTTTTTTTGTTGTTGTCGCTCACTTTTTCTCTCTTTTAGGTATATCAATGAGTTATATATTTGATCTCATTATATAATCCTATGCTTTTTGAAGGTTTTGTTCATTTTTTACATTCTTTTTTTCTTTACTTTTGTCTGGCTAAATACAGAGAACTAGTCTTCAAGCTCTGAGATTATATCCTCAGCTTGGTCTATTCTGCTATCAATATTTGTGATTGTATCATGAAATGTTTGTAGTGAGTTTTTCAGCATTATCAGATCATTTTGGTTCTTTCTTAAAATGGCCATTTGTCTTTCAGCTCCTGTATTGCTTTGTTATATTCCTTAGATTCCTTGAATTGGGTTTCAACTTTCTTCTAAATTCCAGTGATCTTCATTATGACCCATATTATGAATTCTATGTTTGTCATTTTAGCTGTTTCAGCCTGGTTGATAACCATTGCTAGGGGAACTAATGCTGTCATTTGTAGGTAAATTTAGATTTTTGAGTTGCTGGAGTTCTTGCAGTGGTTCTTATGTGTGTGGGTGTATAATCCTTTAATCTTTGAAGTTGCTGAACTCCCGTTATAACTTGGAGGGAACTAACTCATTTTTTTATTTTACAGGCTCATAGGTGAAAGGGACCTGCCTTGTTTTAGATGAGGCTTTGGACTTGGACTTTTGAGTTAATGCTGGAATGAGTTAAGACTTTGCGGGATTGTTGAGAAGGCATGATTGGTTTTTAAAATGTGAAAAGGACATGAGATTTGGGAGGGGCCAGAGTGACATAATATGGTTTGGTTCTGTGTCCCCACCCAAATTTCATCTCAAATCCCCACTTGTCCAGGAAGGGACCTGGCTGCAAGTGATTGGATGATATAGGAGGTTTCTCCCATGTTGTTCTTGTGATAGTGAGAAGTTCTCAGGAGATCTGATGGTTTAAAAGTGGCAGTGTCCCCTGTGTTCTCTCTTTTTTTCCACCATGTATGATGTACCTTGTGTCCCCTTTGCCTTTCACAATAATTGTAAGTTTCCTAAGGCCTCCCTAGCCATGCGGAAATGTAAGTCGATTAAATCTCTTTTGTTTATAAATTACTCAGTCTCAGGTAGTAGCTTTAAAGCAGTGTGAAAATCATAGGCCGGGCACGGTGGCTCAAGCCTGTAATCCCAGCACTTTGGGAGGCCGAAACAGGTGGATCACGAGGTCAGGAGATCGAGACCATCCTGGCTAACATGGTGAAACCCCGTCTCTACTAAAAAATACAAAAAAAAAAAAAAAAAAAAAAACTAGCCGGGCGAGGTGGCGGGCGCCTGTAGTCCCAACTACTCGGGAGGCTGAGGCAGGAGAATGGCATAAACCCGGGAGGAGCCCGGGCGACAGAGCGAGACTCCGTCTCAAAAAAAAAAAAAAAAAAAAAGAAAATAGACTGAGACAGTAATTTAAACAATAGCCAAGACAACTAGAGTTCAGAGATATTTAGTTTCCCTATGGAAACTATGGCCCTGGGTTGTCTTTCAGAAACCCCCCACTGAAGACCCCCACCAAATAGATCTACTGACATGTAGTGCTCAGATAGGGGGGCTTTGGAGACCGAATTATGACCACCATTCTCTGTAATAAATTCTTTTCTGAAGGATTTGGAAGAATTCACACCTTTGAAGCAGTTAAGATTATTTTTCTGCTGACCACAAATTATTAAACAAAGCTTTGCTTCCTTAACCAATTGCAAATCCAAAAATCATTAAATCTACCTACAACCAATAAGGTCCTACTTTAAGTTATCTCACCTTTTTTAGGTCAAAAACAATGTGTAACCTCTATCTATTGATTCAGTATTTTGCATGTAGCTTCTGCTTTTGTAAAATTTACCCCTGCCTTTTAAAACCCTGTCTTGCAAGACATCAGAGAGGTTCAGATTGGAGCAATAGCTGCTTGTCCTGCCTTGCTTGGAACCCTGCAAAAAAATGCCCTCTTTTCTATCACAGCGAAAACCTCAATGTGGATATGTGGTTTTACTGCACTGGGAAAATGTGTCAGTGGCAGCGAATCTCTATGATTCTGCAGCAACTTCAATTCTTGCCTCCTCAGAAGAAAAAGTTCAAATGAGGGGCATAAGGCAGAAGAAGAGACTGAAGCAAGTTTTAGAGCAGGAGTGAAAATGTATGAAAATGCTTTAGAGCAGGAATGAAAGGAAGTAATGTACACGTGGAAGAGGGCCAAGTGGGCAACCTGAAAGACAAGTTCATGGCTTGACCTTTTGACTTGGGGTTTTATATATTGGCATACATTCACGGTCTCACATCCTTTCTCCCCTGATTCCTCCCTTGTGGTGGGCTATTGATAAGCATAACGGCTTGCCAGTAGTTGGAAGTTGATCATGCACATTGTGTTTACTGAAATTGTAAGCATGCTCACTTGAGGTATTCTTCTCTTACCAGACAAATACTTCTAGCAGGTCATTTACCATTTAAACACTGTCATTTTTCCTCTAAATGTACATGGTTGAGCTCAGCCGTCCAACTCCTAAGATCTTATCAGGAAGCAGATGATCATCAGTTTCAGGTTTTTTCTATCTCTGGGAAGACTGCCTTTCCCTGGTGCTGGTTGTGGCCAATTATTATTTTAGAGAGAGATAGTTAACAATCACCTGAACATCACCTGATGGTCTCCTGATATTCCTGATCAGATGGAGCCCTCTCCTGCTCTGCTCATGCCTGACTACTTACCTATGGTAGCATTTTCCCACTCATGATCCTAAGCTCCCAATTATTTGGAGAAAATGGACAAAGGTCAGTCTTCTGTAACTCTTTGCTGCTGACAAAGAGGCAGCGGATCATTCTGTGAGTCTTGGCCTCTTACTAGCTGTCAGGGCAGGAAGGTGGCTCCATGGGTGTTTGAATGTGGTATCCAGCCAGGGTCTAGGGAGACAGGGGCAGGAGTTTGCCTCTGTTATGTCTCACTGATGGGCAGTCTAGGGGTCCCCTGTAGAAGAGTGATTCTTTGAATATTGAAAAGATGATATCCCTCACTGAGGATTATCTGGAGGTTGATGGCCTATCCTTTTCTTTTCTTCTGAGCTACAACCAGGCATCATTAGTTGGCTCACAGGAATAAGCGGGGTTAGTCTAAATTGCAGACAAAAACTCAAAAAGAGCTGATGAGACTAGAATCTAACAATAAATGTACCATAGTGCTCAAAACATAATTTTTATCTCTCCAGTTCTCATTTTTATTTAAAAAAAAAATCATGAGAGTACTGATTTGTTTGCAAAATAAGGTTTAGTTTTATTATACTTGGCATAATTATTTGCATAAAGCACAGCAAGTTTATTTTCTACATAGGCTCCTTTTTAAATTGGCTTTGATGGATCTTCATTTCATAATGAATCTCATGTCACAGTTTTCTTAAAGCCTTAAGCCCAGCCATAAATTGGTGCCATCAAATACCTGTATGATTGGGTAAATTTTACTCCTCTTGAGGTCCCAAGATAACTTGAAGCTCCTGGGCCTGTCAGAAAGTGACATTCTTTACTTACCACAGGTCAGGAATCCTGTACAGGAACTGTGTAGACAAGGTATGAGGACAGCTTTCCCAATGGGCTTTTATTGGCTCTATAAGTAAAATTTGATTCCTTAAGGGAAAGTATGCCATTCCAGTCAAAGCCTTGGTAAAATAACCAGATCCTCCAACTGTGTACTGTTGCAAAAGAAATCAGATTCGTATTGCATTTATGCAAATAACTATATTGCCATTAGTTAAGAACACTCACAAATAGCTTTCAAATTTTGAATAAATCTAGTAAAGAGAAATATGCTCCAAAGATTATTTATAGGAGCATATTTTACTGAGTTGGTAAAAGATGTAAATAGCTCAAAAGAAAAGTTTCCCTGGCTTTGAAAACAAAATACCAGCAACATTTTAAGCAAAAAGTCATGAAATAATTAATTTAATCTTCTATTAGGTCAGGCCATACATACAGTTAACTCTTGTTCTGCTTGATATTCATAAAAATTTCAGTTCTCCATGAGAGTCCTAAAAGTTTTTCCCTAATTCTAACATCACAATCTCCAAAGTCATCAGAATACTGCATTCAAGAACACTTCTTAACGTTTTATAGCTGGTTATAAAACCACTTTCTAAAGAGAACCAAAGGAAGACAACAATTTCCTTAGATGACAAGACATCTTAGGGCAGCCTCTATTAAAGCCACAATTGACTGGGAATTTTGGTTACTTCTTTGGTGTATTATAACAATTTAACCTAACAATTCTAATGATTAATAACACACACTAATTAATATCAGAATTATAGAAGTTTCACATAATTTTGGAACAAATGCTCATAACACATTTATACAAATACAGCCCAAAGAAAGCCAAATATTACCTTTGCATTAGTGTACTGTTGATGTCAGTCTTAGTTCTTAAAACCTTATAGACAAATCTATTCAATTTTAATCAGTCTGACTCTACAGTAAGGCTCTAATAAACCTTTTATAACTCTTTACAGTTTTATTTGTTAAAGAGCAGAACAATGCTCTAAAAAAAACCCTGTTATGGTTTTATTCCAATGTTTAGTTTACAGAAATACTGAATAATACCCCTTATCTTTACCCAACAATTTCACACACAAACTTTTTTTTCACAAGATTAATTTTTCCCAAACTTTCCATGACTTGTTCAAACTTTCAGGTTTTTTTTTTTTTTTTTTTCCATCTAGTGAAAAACAAGCCTTTAATCCACTAATCTAGGCAAAAATATACACATTACCTTGCCTTGTTATAATCTTTTACAAAAAACACATTTCTCTTTCCTCACACACCTTACGTGTAAAACTTTTCCTTCAGTAGTTTTAATTAAACGTTACAATGTTAACTCTTAGCAACTTTTATTTTTGGTGAAAAACCTGGTAAGTGATTTTAATTATGTACTAGGTGTGGAGTCTAGGAAACCAAATGGAAGTGGGAATAAAGTCTGACTCTTTGCAGCATAACCAGGGGAGCATGGCTAACTTCATATGTCCTCAGGCCTTACACAGAATCTAATGGCTCCAAAACAGATAACTTGAACAATTTTCGTAAGTCAAAGAATAAGTTTATGACCTTACAGCATTTAGCAAGCGTAGTATCTGACCTGCATAATTTATACAATGTCTAAATTTTTGAATATATTTTTATTTTACCATTAATATTTAAAGCTGTCTTTATTTCCCAAACATTACTTAATTCACATGAATGAAATGGCATTATAGTTTTTCTTTTTCTGGCAAAATAGCTGATTTAAGCACTTACTATTTTTAAGCCAATAAATCAGAGCTCTTTCATATATAAACATCACACACACAACACATATAAATACACAGAAAGACAGAAAATCCAGTAATGTAAGGTTTTCCATTTGCCAGTTTTTAAGTTTCTTAATTGGATTACTGGCTTCAGGGTGGAGCACTTTGAGAAACAAGGCCAGGAAAGCATGCAGTTTCTACGGCCTAATAAGCAGTCACAGCTGAATGCAAAACAGATCCCCAAAAGTTAAGGGTATCGTTTTTATACCAGATCCTCGATCCCAAAAAAGAGAAAAATCATCCCATTTCCCATGGGATTCTTATCTCTCAGCGAGGGGTGGAAACATTTCCATAGTTTCCAGGTGGCCAAGAGCATGTTTCTCTGATCCAAATGTGTAAAGCACAGGGTATCTCACCATAACTGCCATTAGCCATCCCTAAAAGTATATTTCTTACCCAGTTATTACACACTAAAGCTCTCTCATAATTCAAAGTAATTTGATAACCCTAAAAGTTAAAAAAAAAAAAAAAATACCATCAGATAGCACCATTCAAAGTGTAATGGAGGTTTAGATTTTGAGAGGGATTTTATCTGCTTTTGATTCCTGGAGCTTCATGAGGGAAAAAAGTTTTTCCCAAAATGCGGTCTGTGTTGCTTCCTCTGTTTGTCCCAAGGAGAAATTGTCTTAGAAATTAGGTTCTCTCATGTGTGCAACCAGAGTGGCAAGAAGACAAAATGGAGAACAACTATTCAGTCAACTAACAAGAAAGAAAATAAAAATTCAGATAAACATGATTCAAGCACTCCTCAGCAAATGTAAAAGAACAGAAATTACAACAAACTGTCTCTCAGACAACAGTGCAATCAAACTAGAACTCAGGACTAAGAAATTCAATCAAAACCACTCAACTACATGCAAACTGAACAACCTGCTCCTGAATGACAACTGGGTACATAACGAAATGAAGGCAGAAATAAAGATGTTCTTTGAAACCAATGAGAACAAAGACACAACATACCAGAATCTCTGGGACACATTTAAGCAATGTGTAGAGGGAAATTTATAGCACTAAATAGCCACAAGAAAAAGCAGGAAAGATCTAAAATTGACACCCTAACATCACAATTAAAAGAACTAGAGAAGCAAGAGCAAACACATTCAAAAGCTAGCAGAGGGGAAAAAAAAATAGCTAAGATCAGAGCAGAACTGAAGGAGATAGAGACACAAAAAACCCTGCAAAAAATCAATGAATCCAGGAGCTGGTTTTTTGAAAAGATCAACAAAATTGATAGACTGCTAGGAAGACTAATAAAGAAGAAAAGAGAGAAGAATCAAATAGATGCACTAAAAATTGATAAAGGGGATATCACCACCGACCCCACAGAAGTACAAACTACCATCAGAGAATACTATAAACACCTCTATGCAAATAAACTAGAAAGTCTAGAAGAAATGGATAATTTCCTGGACACTTACACTCTCCCAAGACTAAACCAGGAAGAAGTTGAATCCCTGAATAGACCAATAGCAGGCTCTGAAATTGAGGCAATAATGAATAGCCTACCAACCAAAAAAGTCCAGGACCAGATGGATTCACAGCCGAATTCTACCAGAGGTACAAGGAGGAGCTGGTACCATTCCTTTTGAAACTATTCCAATCAATAGAAAAAGAGGGAATTCTCCCTAACTCATTTTATGAGGCCAACATCATCCTGATACCAAAGCCCGGCAGAAACACAACAAAAAAAGAGAATTTTAGACCAATATCCCTGATGAACATCGATGCAAAAATCCTCAATAAAATACTGGCAAACCTAATCCAGCAGCACATCAAAAAGCTTACCCACCATGATCAAGTGGGCTTCATCTCTGGGTTGCAAGTCTGGTTCAGCATATGCAAATCAATAAACATAATCCAGCATATAAACAGAACCAAAGACAAAAACCACATGATTCTCTCAATAAATGTAGAAATGGCCTTTGACAAAATTCAGCAGCATTTCATGCTAAAAACTCTTAATAAACTGGATATTGATGGAAAGTAACTCAAAATAACAAGAGCTATTTATGACAAACCCACAGCCAATATCATACTCAATGGGCAAAAACTGGAAGCATTCCCTCTGAAAACTGGCACAAGACAGGGATGCCCTCTCTCACCACTCCTATTCAACATAATGTTGGAAGTTCTGCCTAGTGCAATCAGGTAAGAGAAAGAAATCAAGGGTATTCAGTTAGGAAAAGAGGAAGTCAAATCGTCCCTGTTTGCAGATGACATGATTGTATACTTAGAAAACCCCATCGTCTCAGCCCAAAATCTCCTTAAGCTGATAAGCAACTACAGCAAAGTCTAAGGATTCAAAATCAATGTGCAAAAACCACAAGCATTCTTATACACCAGTAACAGACAAGCAGAGAGCCAAATCATGAATGAACTCCCATTCACAATAGCTTCAAAGGGAAAAAAAAAAATCTAGGAATCCAACTTACAAGGGACATAAAGGACCTCTTCAAGGAGAACTACAAACCACTGCTCAGTGAAATAAAAGAGGACACAGACAAATGGAAGAACATACCATGCTCATGGATAGGAAGAATCAATATAGTGAAAATGGCCATATTGTCCAAGGTAATTTATAGATTCAATGCCATCCCCATTAAGCTACCAATGTGTTTCTTCACAGAATTGGAAAAAACTGCTTTAAAGTTCATATGGAACCAAGGAAGACCCCACATTGCCAAAAATCTTCTGCACAGCAAAAGAACTATCATCAGAGTGAACAGACAACCTACAGAATGGGAGAGAAAATGTTTGCAATCTATCCATCTGACAAAGGTCTAATATCCAGAATCTAAAAAGAACTTAAAAAAATTTATAAGAAAAAGTGGGCAAAGAATTTGGGAGGCCAAGGCGGGTGGATCACTTGAGGTCAGGAGTTTGAGACCAACCTGGCCAACATGGTGAAACAGTGTCTGTACTATAAAAAAATAAAAATAAATAATAAAAAAAAAGCTAATTAGTTAAGTGTAGCAGTGGGTGCCTTTAGTCCTAGCTACTCAGGAGGCTGAGGCTAAAGAATTGCTTGAACCTGAGAAGCGGAGGTTGCAGTGAGCTGAGATTGCATCACTACAATCCAGCCTGGGTGACAGAGTGAGACTTTGTCTCAAAGAAAAAAAAAATGTGGGCAAAGAACATGAACAAACACTTCGCAAAAGAAGACATTTATGTGGCCATCAAACATATGAAAAATAGCTCAACATCACTGATCATTACATAAATGAAAATCAAAACTACATTGAGATACCATCTCATGCCAGTGAGAATGGTGGTTATTAAAAGTCAAGAAAGAACAGATGCTGGTGAGGCTGTGGATAAATAGGAATGCTTTGAGACTGTTGGTGGGAATACAAATTTGTTCAACCACTGTGGAAGGCAGTGTGATGAAGCTCTAGAACCAGAAATACCATTAGACCCAGCAATTCCATTACTGGGTATATACCCAAAGTAATATAAATTATTCTATTATAAAGATACATGCACATGTATGTTCACTGCAGCACTATTTACAATAGTAAAGACATAGAATCAACCCAAATGCCCATCAATGACAGACTGAAAAAAGAAAATGTAGTATATATATCACGGAATACTATCCAGCCATAAAAAGGAAAGAGATCATCTCCTTTGCAGGGACATGGAAGGAGCTGGAAGCCATTATCCTCAGCAAATCCAAAGCCATTATCCTCACACAGGAACAGAAAACCAAACACCACATGTTCTCACTTATAAGTGGGAGCTGAACAATGAGAACACATAGATGCAGGAAGGGGAATGACACACACTGGGCCCTTTTGGGGCAGGGAGTCGGGAGGAGGGAGAGTATCAGGATAAATAGCTAATGGACATGGGGCTTAATACCTAGGTATTGGGTTGATAGGTGTAGCAAACCACCATGGCACACGTTACTTATGTAACAAAACTGCACATCCTTCACATGTATCCCGGAACTTAAAATGAAAAGAATTCACAAATGGCAAAGGAAGAACTTCCTCTCTTCCCAAAGTGGTGCTAACTAAAAAAAAGCAAGTAGGTGCGATCCTTAAAGGGCCTGCATGAGGCCCTATGCAGGTTCACAAACTGCTTCAAATCAGTGGCTTTTGAAACCAGCGGCTTTTGAAGCAGTTTGTCTGCCTGCATAGGGGAAAACTTGGCCCCGGAGAGTAACAGGAATGAAAATCATATGGTAAGTCATAAAGACCTGGCAGAGTTAGAGTTCCGATTAGTGTCTGTCCCAGCAATGTGCCAGCAGAAAGGGGAGGGGTTGGAGTTCATCCAAGCTGCCAGGGTAAAAGCAAATATAAATCTCAGGAGATATCCCCAAGGGAGCCCATGTCTTTGCTGCCTCACAAACACAGTGAAAGAGCTGTTGGCACATGAATAGCAGGAAGTGTGTATTTAAGAAGTCACATAGCCTGCAAAGTGAAAGCAAAGAGCAGACATACCCCCAAGGCAGATGGTCTGGCAGGTGTGCAAGGCCATTTCAGAACACACAGAGAGAAAACAGGAGAATAGGCATTGTGAATTATTGGGAAAGAGCCAATTTTAGGTGAAAAAGCAGAGGAAACCCAGACATTGCATGGTTTTAGACTTTAGCTCTAGCATTCTCATGAGCTTCTGTCCAGGAGGGTCATTAGTGCTTCTGTTCTACTGCATGTGAACCCCAACGTCCTTTCCACCATGATGAGCCACCCATCAGGGTGAGCTGAGAGAGCAGCCATGAGGAGCAGGGTCACTAATGTCTGAGAGGATTTGTTCTGGGTGTTGGTTAGTAAGCAGAAGAGAGAAAGGGAGAAGAAAACCATGTATGGGTGTTAAACACCTCCAGCCAAAGAAGGTGAGGCATAGAGATTACCACTAGGGCATGGATCCTAGTCAAGCATTGCCAATGTATGTTAGCGGTGAAAATTATCCCAGTCACAGCACACCAAAATACGTCAGCAAAGTCAATTCTTGCCGCCTCAAAAGAAAGAATTGAGCTGAGGGGCATAAGGCAGAAGAAGAGACTAAGGCAAACTTTAGACCAGAAGTAAAAGTTTATTAAAATGCTTTAGGACAAAAATGAAAGGAAGTAAAATACACTTCGAAGAGAGTCAAGCAGGTCACTTGAAAGACAAGTGTGCAGTTTGACCTTTTGACTTGGGTGTTTTTTTTTTCTTTTTCTTTCTTTTTTTTTTTTTTTGATGAAGTCTCACTCTGTCACCAGGCTGGAGTGCAGTGGCCCGATCTTGGCTCACTGCAACCTCCACCTTCTGGGTTCAAGAGATTCTTCTGCCTCAGCCTTCCGAGTAGCTGGGACTACAGGCACACACCATCATACCCAGCTAATTTTTGTATTTTTAGTAGAGACAGGGTTTCACCACATTGACCAGGATGGTCTCCATCTCCGGACCTCGTGATCCGCCCGCCTCAGCCTCCCAAAGTGCTGGGATTACAGGCGTGAGCCACCACTCCTGGCCTGACTTATACGTTTTACATGTTGGCATACTTCTGCCGTCTTGCGTCCCTTCTGCCTTGGTTCTTCTCTTGGGGTTGGGTGTCTGAATGTGCAGTGGCCTGCCAGTATTTTGAAGTTGAGTATGTGCAGTGTGTTTACTGAAGTGATACACATGGTCACTTGAGGCATTCTTCCCTTACCAGCTGAATGCTCCTAGAAAGGTCATTTTCCAGTTAAACTACAACTTTCTGACTCTCAGTTCACATGTTTGAACTCACTCCCCCAGTACCTGAGATGTTGTCAGGAAGCTGCTGATCACCAGTTTCAGTTTTTTTCTATCTATGTGGAGATTGCCTTTTGCTGGTGCCAGCTATGATCAATTATTATTTTAGAGAGACAGGTAACAACCACCTGACCCTTACCTGATGGTTGCCTGATGTTTGTGGTCAGACAGAGCCCTCTCCTGCCCTGCTCATGCCTGACTACTCGACTACTGTAACAAATGGACTCCAGTTCAGTTCTATATTATCTGTAAAATGCTAATAATGCCTTCTTTAAGGAACTGTTGTAATGACTATGTAAAATGATATGTATTTAATGTATAAGGTATAATGTATTATTCATTATAATATAAAATGTAAATTTAATAAAGTGCCAGGCACTATTCAATTTTTGATAACGTGAAATAGAATACCTAATGCGATTTCAAAAATAAAGATATAAGGCTGGTTTTCTAGAGGCCTATTACATAGAATAAACTACAAACCATATAAAAGAGAATATAAATACATATTTTTTAAAGAGCCTGAGTTAAAGATCCACAGTGACAGGAAAATTACTCAAAATCGTACTTATAAAAAAAAGTTGCTGAAATCATAAACTACTCAGAATCTGTCACATAAAACCACAAATATCACCCAACTTGAACACATGTGAACATTTTTTAAAAGTGACCTAAATTTAATCCTCACTTAAAAAAAATTATACACTTCATCAGCTTCTAAAGCTATGTAGCATTACCAAATAAAAGCCACTTTATATATTTTTTTCAAACTATAGCTGAAAAATTATAAACAACTTTATGAAAATTTCACTGTGCTTTCTTTATATAATCTAGAGGAACATCACCCTAAGAAAGGCCCTCATACTTGTCTATGTGTTGAAATGGAAACTTTTAGATATTTCATCTACAATTCATTTCTGATTTTTTGTGGAATTCTCAATGGTTTTTAGTACTATAGTTTTATGAATATCTACATACAAAATAATATTGGAAGTTGCTTATAAAACCAAATGTGATTTTACCTTTGTAAAGTTTCATGTTACAGAAGAATCTACAGCAAATGAATTCTAAATCAGTTTTTACATGAAGTAATATCCAAGATAAATCATATTTATAATATTTTCTATCTATATAGATTTGCTATTTATATTTAGCAATAAAAATATATAAAATTAAGGGTAATAAAAATAAGCCCAATTTGATTACTACTAATTTTGTATAATTACTTAAAAATTGACAACAGAATATGGTTGTAATATTTAAAACACAATTCAGTAAAAAACAAAAAGAAAAGATAGTTCGAGATTTCTAATTTAAATAAAATAATTAAATATTTCATTTCCTACCCTTCTGGGTATTATGTGCAAGATTTTTCTAATATCTTATTTCTTGATCCTTTTTATAAAGGCTCTGATCTAGAAAACTAATGACTTTTTATCTATCTAAAATATCTATTTTATCTATCTTTATCATTCTAAATTTAAAATTGTAAACATTCATCTTAACAAAATTCTGATGGACTACCATTTCTAATGTTGGTTTACAGAAAATGGAAAATGGTACTCCAAAAAATGGTACTGTGGCATGCTAACTGTTTTGAATTAAAGGAAATTGAAAGGTCTCAATAATAAGCTTCCCAACCACTGTCTCTCTCTTACCTTCCCTTGTCCTCTATCTCTGTGTTTCTTTTTCTATTTTTTAAGTAAGATATCAATTATCCATGTTATTATTAAAGATGATCTTTTTTCTTTGGTGATAACCAGATGGGACTGTCTTTAAAATTTTCTTAACTAAGAAAACTTCTTTTCAAAGAAATGTAATTGTTTTAAAATTCTCTCCCTAGAAATATCATCAAATAATGAGAAAGATTATTCACAGAAAGAAGAAAGAGACTAGGATTCATTAGAAAGTCCAGACAGACTTTGCATCTATTCTAATGGCAGTTCTGATATTTTATCTGCATAATAAAACAACATTTGTTCACTGTAAAGCCCCAGCCCTCACCTTCCCACCATCTCCCTCAGAACTCACAAAATCTTTGCAACATGCCGTTGTTTTTTGAACTCATTCTTTTCCCCTGAAAATCATTTATTCCCACAACCTCCATCTCCCTTTCCCATATGAAGACAGGTAAATAAGCATCTTAGTCTGTTTGGATTATTGCATAATCCTACGCTAATCTCCCTGTGTTTATGCCTATTAAATAAATTTTATATACCTTTTTCTCCTATTAGTCTGCCTTTAGTCCATTCATTCTCAGCAAATCTTCAGAGGGTAAAAGGGAAGCTCTCTCTTTTGGCCTTACACTAAATACCGACAATACAGTGATATAAGCAAAAGTGAGAAAAGAAATGTGAAGCAAAGACAATGGAAGAAACAAACACAAAAACACAAAAAGAAAAACTATTTAAAATATTGATTGTTTTAGCTTAAGCCAAGCCACAACAAATAAAACAAAGTGATTATCATTATCATTATTGTGAATAATATTGATGATAATATAAACTAATAAAATGTAGAAAACTAGATATATGCAAATTTATGGGGAAAAGTTTACATTTTTTGTAAAATTCTAAATGTTAGAATTTCAAATTGATTGTTATTAGCTACTTTCAACACTAATATGGCAAATACAAACAAATTAAAATGTAAAAATGAGAAAACAACATGTACTCAGTTTGGCAGCACATATATTCAACTTGGAACTAGCCTGGGGACAAACTGCTGCTCAATTCACTTTTACGTTCCTGGGAAATTTCCATTCGTTCTCTCTATTTTGGCTGATTTCTTGGCAAACAGACATGGGCAGTTTTCCTGTCACAACAGTCATAGCCTCATTTTACATCATTGTCATGTTTGCACACTGTATGTATGAACGAGTGATGAAACTAGATTTTCATTAAGATAAATATATTCTATTGTGCAATGAGAATGCCTGGGATTTTCAATTCTGTCTGTTTTGCTAGCCTCTCTGATTGCTTTGGATTTTGGATATTTTATTTTGCTAGTCATCACAGAGAGTTTTACTTTTGTATGCTGAAACATACTCTGTTCTGCCTTCCAGATGCATTAAGCTGTGCATTTTTATTCAAAAACTGAAACACTTGCTTGATGATTTTCATATACCAAATCCATAGTTAGTGCATATACACCATCTTCACCAACTTCGACCTGGGTATTTTGTAAAATGTGAAGTCAAGAATTATTAGACCTAAGCTTCTTTGTCCTAAACTCATCTCTCATTTCAAATGTAACATAAAATTCATAATATATTTATTCTAGTTGGTTTGACTGTAAGAGAAAATATCCTTCAAAGTAATATATTTATTTTCATAGAAGATTAATCTTCACTTTGATATCTTAAAACTAAAAATGAAAAATTTACATATAGAAGTATAAGATTAGTGTGTACTGTGCTTTTCTCATTGATAAAATTAAAAAGTTGGATAATATGAGTTCTAAGATGCTTGCAGGTCTAGGATTTATAAAAACTATTATTTCTGTAAAGATAAATAAGCATCAAAGTACATTTTTAAATTAATTTTTTATATAAGTTTTAATGAAATATTAAAACTACCACTCACAATTCTGTTAAAGTTTTAGGCCAAGAAATTTCTTCTAATATGTGTATTCCATCTTCGTGTTTAGGATTTTGAGAACTTTTAAATTTATCATTTTATACTTTGTGAATTAACTTCTCCTCATTACCTTTTTTCATCTCATGCAAAGATTATAATTCATTTTGTGTCAAAATCTGCATTATATCTCTTAGAATATGTTTAGATTTTTTTTTTTTTTTTTTTTTTTTTGAGGTGGAGTTTCGCTCTTGTCACCCAGGCTGTAGTGTAGTGGTGCGATTTCGGCTCACTGAAAGCTCTGCCTCCCAGGTTTAAGCGATTCTCCTGCCTCAGCCTCCCAAGTAGCTGGGATTACAGCTACCACGCCCAGCTAATTTTTTGTATTTTTAGTAGAGACAGGGTTTCGCCATGTTGGGCAGGGTGGTCTGGAATTCCTGACCTCAGGTGATCCACCCACCTTGGCCTCCCAAAGTTCTGGGATTGCAGGCATGTGTCTCCACGCCCGGCCGATATTTCTTTTTATTATTTCCTAATTGGTTCATATGTTAATATCTTCATCTATATTGTATCCTTTTGCTCAAGGACAAGATCTGTCACTCAAGCACTCAATATTTGATTAATGAGTAAGTCAATTATACTTCATTCTTTTACCACACAGTGCCTATTACAGATAATCAATAAATATAATACTTGCTGACTGATAAACTAGTAAAAGATCAATCATTTTCTTAGAGATGCACACCTTATTTAATATCTCAGGGATTATTAAATTATTTCATCATTGAAAAATACTGAGCTAAGGTGCTTTCTGAAGAAAGATGGACAGTTAATTGTTTGTTTCAATGATGATAAATACCAGCAGTAAATTAGGATGAGATAACAAATTCTTCTAGTTTACAATGTTAAGACAGTTATCAATTTCACCACTAAATACAGTTCTCAGCCATTTTTTAAATTTATTTAATGTATCTTTTCTTTTACTCCATTTTTTCTTGTGCCATTTCTTTTAATAGAAAGAGGAACTATAAACTGAAGTGATCATTTTATATTTTGTGGAGAATGGAGAATGTAACATCTGAGACTGTATTTCCAAGTCATATATTGCCCCACTATACTCATTAGTCGTAGAAGGGGTTCTGAGTAAGTTGTCCAATAATTTAAAATCCAAAATACGTCCAAGGCAGACTTCAAAAATTGCTGGTACTAGGCCGAGACGGGTGGATCACGAGGTCAGGAGATTGAGACCATCCTGGCTAACAGGGCGAAACCCCGTCTCTACTAAAAAATACAAAAAACTAGCCGGGCGAGGTGGCAGGCGCCTGTAGTCCCAGCTACTCGGGAGGCTGAGGCAGGAGAATGGCCTAAACCCGGGAGGCGGAGCTTGTAGTGAGCTGAGATCTGGCCATTGCACTCCATCCTGGGCGACAGAGCGAGTCTCCGTCTCAAAAAAAAAAAAAAAAAGATTGCTGGTACTGCCACTTCCCATTTGAAACTAACATGGGTAAATTTTATTCTAACAAAACTTATTGGGAGAAACTGATAAAACTCATTTCAAAACATCCACCAAGTATGATGGCGAACTCTTCATGACACTTAGAACTTTATACTAGTAAAGGCGATGTGATATGGCCACTGAAACCTTAGGAAATATAAGAAAATCAAAAGCCACATTGTCAGACAGAGACAGCATAACTCATTTTGATGCTTGGTAGTGTAGGCAAGTACAACGATTTGAATGTTTTTGTCCCTTCCAAATTCATGTGTTCAAAGCTTAATCTTCAATGCATCAATGTTGGGAGATGGGGCCTAACGAATGGGAGATGTTTTAAGTCTTAAGGGCTCCACCCTCATGAATGGATGAAGGCCCCTATGAAAAGGGCTTATGGAAATAAGTTTGCTCTCTTCTGCTTCTCTGCCATTTGAGAAACAAGATTTCTCCCCTTCAAAGAATGCAGCATGCAAGGCACCATCCAAAGCAGAGACAGTTCTGTTACCACATGTCAAACTTGCCAGCTTTCTAATTTTGGACTTCTCAGCCTTCAGTGCTATGAGAAATTTCTATTATTTGTAAATTGCTGAGTGTCGGGTATTCTGCTACAGAAGCAAGAAATGGACTAAGACAGTAACTATTGTAACAATATCAAGAACTCATGGCAACTTAAAGAAATGGCCTGAGCAGTTGTAGAAAGATCAGACATTTAACAACAGATCTGTACATATCAGATCATACTCAAAACAAAGCAGGAAGAAATAAGTCTCTGTTGTCTAACACTAACACACAGTATAGAGAATCCAGAATACTTATTAATTATGCAAATGTAACTCTGATTTACCAATTATTGTTGTAGTAAACATATTTCAAACTAAATTAATAATCTTCTGACATTTGTACTTTGAATATCTCTATGTATGACCTCCTTCATGTTAATAAAAATATTACCAGTCCATGAAAATATTTATCATAATTTACAATTTTCTTTCACTACTGTGCAATATACCCAATGAGAATCTAAGTCATATCTCCTACAAAAAACATCTATAATATCTGTCTTTCATTACATTATGATTGGTTTTCACAGACCTTCATTATTTTACCTGTTTGTGCAATTTTATCTTATATTGAATATGTTCAAAATGATTCAAGAAATTAAGCTGAATTTAGATCAGTTCTGTCTCCCTTATTACTGCTTATAATTATCCAAATCACTGGTATTATTTTCTCATTCTTTAATATATAAACTTCTATCATCCCCTCACTCCTGTAAATTCCCTAAGAATAATAATCACATCTTACTCTTTTCATGTATTCCCATGGTGTCTTCTCTTGTATTTTGCACATAGATAAGAATATTTGTTAACATGAGAAGTATTCAACAGAGTATTCTCTGTTAACTCTGTTTAGTCTATATCACAAGTCAAATAAAATAAGATTTGATGGATAGGTACAACCTATCTGTAATAAAATTAGATTTGCACATATAATTGTGCACTGCAAAAATGTTTCGAAAATTTTTTTTCACTATTCACCACTTATTTTGGTTAAATCCTTTCTTAGACAATTACTTTATTTATAAAATTGAAATAAATTAAACTCATTTAAATTATCATAAATTAGATATAGAATGCAAATTAGTGAGTACTTATTATAACCAAAACAGCAAGTACATTTGATTAAAATCAAGAAATAGCAAGGAGTTAAGGTAATTTACATTCAAAGGATTAATTAATGCAGTATCATGAATCACAAAATATCTTAAACATGCTTAAATACAAAAAAATCTGCTTTGTTAAAACTTTCTGTTATGGTTTTTGGATGGAAATTCAATCCCTTAGGCACAAAGAAATATGAAACTAAATTCTGTTGTGTTATATTTCTGTAGCCCAATTATTTCAATTATGATAGCATTTCAATTATTTTAATTCCAAATATTTTAATTATGATAGCATATATAATAGCCTATGATAAAAATTCCAAGACTAATACATTCTAAATTCTCTTATGCTTAGCAGAGACTCCTTGTAAAGAAATCTTTCTCCAAAATTTAATGTTGTTGTATAATCGGTTGCCTAATTTTAGCAGAAAATAATCAAAAAGTAGCAAAATATAAATTATATTAAAGTAAAAATATTCTGTTGTCAAAAAAAGGACAATGGCAAATCAATGCCACCACTGGGTCAATGCCACAATCCTCTTTTAATCATTAAGATCTCTGGCCTCCCTTTTGACTGAGGTCTACTGTTCTTCACACTTTTTCTGGAAAATGCTTCTGAAAGAAATGTTTCAATAAATTGACTCCAAGTAACCTTGTGAGCCCATGATCAATTACAAAATTTTATTTTTGAAAAATATAAAATTTGCCTTTAAAAAGTGCCAGAGTGGTAAAAGTATGAATTATATAATGAATTTTAATGGAATAAAGTATGTCAGATGATTAAAGGCCAAATTTTAAATCTTCTCGTTGGTTTAATTACTAATTTGATATATGTGATAAGCCTGTACATTTCAGTATCCTACATATTTATCTTTTGAATAAGAATACTTGCCCACTTGAGAGGACTTACAGAATAGAGATGCATTTCTGAAGTGAGCTTAATGAGCAGAGACATTTCCAAAATACAAGAAGAGAACTGCAAAATGGGAAGGGAATTAAATTCTGTCCATTTAACTAAATTGCACATATATCTAATTTTTTATTTTTAATTGAATGAGTACTATCACCTTAAAATATAGCATCAAAAAGCATTTAAAATTTACAAATTATAAGGCATACTGATAAATGAATGCTACTATAATTGTGATTCTAAGAAATGTCAGTTGCAAAGGTGCTGGTCTAGTGCTTCTTAGAGCAAACAAAATTGGATAACAGAGCTTCTTATTTCTTATGATTAGATAAAACATTATCTTGTACCATAAGATTTATATATAAATATCTTTTTGCATAAGTTAAAATGTTTATTGCAAACACAAATGTGCATATAAAAATAATGGTAGAAATAAGTTGGCCAAAGAGAGAAGTAATACAGCATGTTGGCAATGAAAAAAGATACATTTGCTAAAAATAACAGCAGCAATAAAGAACATGCATGTTTGCACACACAAACATAATTACTTAATGTAAAGTGGAGTTATTAGTTACATTAACAATGAATCATGAAAGTCACAAGGTTAGGAAGGAAATGAACTAAGAATATCTATTCTTTATTTTAAACTATATGGAAATGTCAGGTCTCTATCAAAAACCTGAAGAAATGTAGTTGCCTAATCATGTTAATCATAGTTCAGACTTTGGCCACAAAGACCTCACAGCATTGTTGCAAAAATCAAATGAAATGAGAAATGTACAAGTGCTTCATAAACAGCAAAATGTACCATACATGTGTTATAGACATTATCTTTTCAATATTCAGAGAGTCTCACATTCCAATATAGGATAGTGCGAAAAAGAAACAAAACTCTAGAACACGGTGGAGAAATTTATTGCTCTCTGTTCAATTCTTAGATTTTTTTTTTTCCTTTGCACTAAGTAGTCTCTAAGTCACTGGTTAACCTGGCTTTGAAAGAAGAACAGAGATGATGATAATGTATTCTAATAAACATGTCTGGCCAATGCCTCTACCCTAGGGACAGTCCGTTAGTAATTCTCTAGTGGGGAAATGTCTTCCATTGATCTCCACATAAGCCCACAGTGATTATACCAGCAAGAGATTAAATGATCTGATCTTTTAATGAGAGTGAAAGAGAGAAAGGGGTATGAGGGAGCATATAGTTGACCCAAACAGGACAACACACATAATATATTTCTGTATATAAAAACTAAGAAAACAGAAAAAGTCCACATTGTGCCAGCAGTGAATGCAATGTTAAGAAGAATTTACAGATGAAAAAAGTGAGACGAAGACAAAGTAACTTTTCGAATATAATATAAAAGATGTCACAGAGACTGAATTCAAACTTTTATTTATCTGATTTCCAAGCAATATAAGCTATTTATTATTACAAGAAGCACACTGAAATGAGACCAAGAAGAATACACATGTAAGAATAGTCCAACTTTTTTTTATCAGTAGACTAGTTATTAGGGAAGTTCTAGATTTATAAAAAATTACATGGAAAATACAAAGAGTTCCCATACACTCAATCACACACAGCTTCCCTTATTATTATATTGCATTAGTGTGATACATTAGTTACAACTGATGAGCCCATAGATTCATTATTATTAGCTAAATTCCATAGTTTATATCAAGTTTCACTTTTAGTATTGTACATACTATGGGTTTTCACAAATATATAATGTATACCCACCATTATACTATAACACGGATTAGTCTCACTGCCCTTGAAATCTGGTACTCCACCTATTTATTCCCACCTTCTGAAATGTGGCAATCACTGATCTTGTACTGTCTCCATAACTTTGCCCTTTCCAGAGTGTTATACAGTTGGAATCATAGAGTATATAATATTTTGACATTGACCTGTGTCACTTAGAATTATGCATTTTGGGTTCCTGCTTGTTTATTTCTGGCTTGATAGATCATTTTATTTTCATTTAGTTATTTTTTACTGAATAATGTTGCATTGTAGAGATGTACCACAGTTTATTCATTCCCCTATGAAAAACATCTTGGTTGCTTTCAAGTTGTGGTAATTACAAACAAAACTTCTATAAACATGTGTATGCAGGTTATTGTGTAGACACAATTTTCAAATAATTAGGCTAAATACAAAAGAGTACAATTGCTGGATTGCAATCAAGTGTATGATTAGTTTTATAAGAAATTGCCAAATATAGAGACACAGCAAAAATAAATAAATAAAACTAAAGCTAATATCCTTAATGAACCTTGATGCTAAAATTCTTAACAAAATACTAGCAAACTAAATCCAGAAACACAACAAAAAGTAAATTCACCATGATCAAGTAGGCCTTATTACTGAGATGAAAAGTTGTTTTAACACCTGCAAATCAATAAATATGATTCACCATAAGAAAATAATTAAAACAATATTTAAATGATCATGTCAATAAATGTGGAAAAAGTTTTAAATAAAATTCTAAATCCCTTCACGATAAAAACTCTCAAAAAACTAATCATCGAAGGAACATACTTTAAAATAATAAAAGCCATCTATGAAAAAACCACAGTCAATATTATATGGAATTGGCAAAACCTGAAATCATTTCTCTTGAGAACCAGAACAAGGAAGAATGCCCACTCTCATCACTCCTATTCAACGTAGTACTGAAAATTGAAGCCAGAGCAATCAGGCAAGAAAAATAAGTTAAATGTGTCCAAATTGGAAAAAAGTCAAACTATGTCTCTTTGTCATTTGTATGATTCTATATACCTAGAAAACACTAAAGACTCTCTGCCAAAAGCCTCATAGACCCTGAAGAAAAAATTTCAGTAAAGTTTCAGGATACATAATCAATGTACAAAAATTAGTAGCATTTCTATACACCAATAATGTTCTGTCAGAGCTAAATCAAGAACAGAATCCCATTTACAATAGCCACACATGCAAAAATAAAATACCTAGGAATGCATCTAGCAAAGGAGGTGAAAGATCTCTATAAGAAAAACTACAAAACACTGCTGAAAGAAATCACAGATGACACAAATAAATGGAAGCAAATCCCATGCTCAGGGATCAAAGAAATCATATTGTTAAAATGGCCATAGTGCCCAAAGCAATCTACAGATTCAACAGTATTCCTATCAAACTACCAAAATCATTTTTCACAGAATTAACAAAACACTATTCTAAAATTCATATGAAATGAAAAAGAAGCTCAAATAGCGAAAACAATCCTAATCCAATAGAAAAAAAGCTAGAAGCATCACACTGCCTGTTTTAAAACCATACAACAAAACTACAGTAACTGAAACAGCATGGTACAGGTACAAAAACACATATAGTCCAATGGAACAGAATAGAGAGCACAAACATAAAGCCACACACCTACAAGCATCTTTGAAAACTTGACAAAAATAAGCAATGGAGAAAAGATTCCTCATTCAATAATGGTGCTGAGATAATTGGCTATACGTAAGAATAAGAATAAAATTGGACCCCTACCAGTCACTGTATGCAAAAATTAAGTCAAGATGGATTACAACTTAAATGTAAGACCTGAAAGTATCAAAGTACTAGAAGAAAACCTAGGCAACAGCTGTCTCAATATTGGCCTTGGCAAGGAATTTATATCTATTTCCTCAAAAGCAACTGCAACAGAAACAAAAATTGACAAGTGAGACCTAATTAATTAAACTAAAGAGTTTCTGCACAATAAGAGAAACTAAGGCAGTAAACAGACAAACTACATAAGGGAAGAAAACATTCCCAAACTATGCATCTGACAAAGGTGTAATATCCCTAATCTATAAGGAACTTAATCAAATAAAAAAGCAAAAATCAAAGAACTCTATTAAACAGTGGGCAAAAGACATGAACAGATACTTCTGGAAAGACACACAAGCAGGCAACAAACATGAAAAAAGTGCAGTATCACCAATCATCAGATAAATGTAAATCAAAGCCACACAAAGCCACAATGAAATACCTTCTCACACCAGTCAGAATGAATTTTGTTAAAAAGCCAAAAAATTACAGATGTTGACAAGGCTGCAGATAAAATGAGACACTTATACAGTATTGTTGTGAATGTAAATTAGCCCAACCATTTGGGAGAGCAGTTTGGAGATTTTTCAAAGTAGTAAAAGTTGAACCACCATTCAATCCAACAATCTCATTAGTGGGTATATACCCAAAAGAAAATAAATATTTCTATCAAAAGGACATGCATCCCTGTGTATTCATCACAGTGCTATTCACAATAACAAAAACCTGGAATCAACTAAAATGCCCATCAATGGTGGGTTGGATAAAGATAATGTGATATATATACACCATGGAATACTATGCAATCATGAAAAAGAAAATCATGTGCTCCGCAGCAACGTAGATGCAGCTGGAGGCTATTACCCTAAGCAAGCTAATGCAGAAACAGCAAATCAAATATTGCATCCTCTCACTTATTTAGAAGCTAAATACTGGGGACACATGGACATAAAGATGGGAATAGTAGGCATTGGGGCCACTAGAGAGGAGAGGAAGGGAGTGGGGCAAGGCCGGAAAGACTACCTATTGAGTACTATGCTCGCTACCTCAATGATGGATTCAATCCCCAAACCTCAGTGTCACACAACATACCTTTGGAATGAATCTGCATGTGTACCCATGATTCTAAAATACAAATTGAAAAAGAAAAAAATAAAAAACTACCAAATATCTTCTAAAATGTTTATACCATTTTGCATTATGATCAACAATGAATGAGAGCTCCTGTTCCTGTATATCTTCTCTGGTGTTTAAGTATTGTCAATGATTGAATTTTTATCATCTTAATAGGTGGGTAATCTTATTTCATTTTTGTTTTAATTTGCAATTCCTTAATGAGAAACAAGAACATATTTTTATAAGCTTATTTGCCATTTGTATACCTTCTTTGACGAGTTGTCTGTTTAGATCACTAGCCCGTTTTTGAGTTCTTTGTTTTTTATCTTGTTCATTTTTGTGTTCTTGTCATATTTTAGATTACAGTCCTTTTATCCTATATGTCTTTTGCAAAATTCTTCTTCTATTCTGTAGCTTGTCTTCTCACTGTCTTGACATTGTCTTTTGAAGAACATTGTCTTTTGAAGTTAAGTTTTAATGAAGACCAGCTTATTATTTTTTTTAAATAGATCATGCCTTTGTTCTTGTATCTAAAATATCACTGCCAAATCCAAGGTTCCCTGAAATTTTTTCTATGATATCTTACAGGAGTTCTATAGTTTTGCATTTTTAACTTGGATTTTTAAAAATTGATTTTTGAAAAGTACAACATCTGTGTCTGGTTTATGTATGTATTTTGTGAATGAAGTTTTCCAGTTGTTCCTGCACTATTTGCTAGAAAAAAAAAACCCTTAATTCAAGTATTGCCTTTTCTCCTTACTCAAAAATCAGTTGACTGTATTTGTGGAGGTCTATTTCTGGACTCTATTCTACTCCAATATATATTTGTATAATATTTTGCAATTACCACACTATCTTGATTGCTTTAGTTTTATAGTAAGTCTTAAAGTCTGGTAATGTCAGCTTTCCAAGTTTGTCCTGTCTTTCAATATTGTGTTGGCTATGTTGTGTGTTTTGCCTTCATATATAAACTTTATGATCTGTTTGTCAACATTCATAAAATTATTTGCTAAGATTTTGATTGAGATTGTCTTGCCTCTATAGATAATATTCTATTTATATAAAATACATTTCCATTTACTTATATCTTCTCCAATTTCTTCCATCTGAGTATTATGATTTTCCTTATGTATATTTTATACATACTCTACTAGATTTTTAACTAAGTATTTCATTTTTTAGTGTTAACGTAAATACAATTTTGATTTTAATTATTCTCTGTTGACTTGGGTATATCAGTCTTATATCTTGCAACCTTATTTTAATTGCTTATTAGTTCAACAATTTTGTTGTTGATTGCTTGCAATTTTATGCATAGACAATCATGTTATCTGAGAATAAAGACAGCATATTTGTGTGATTAATATTTTAAAAATTGGTAAGATGTGTTTTGTGGCCCAAAATATGTTCTATCTTGTTGAATGTTTAATTTGAGCTTGGAAAAAATGTGTATTCTTCTGTTGTTGAATAAAATACTCTATGCATGTAAATTACATCCAGTTGGTTGCTGAAGTTGGTGAGTTCAATTACGTCCTTAGTGATTTTCTGTTACTGGATCTGTTAATTACTGATAGGAGTATTGAAGTCTCCAACTACAATGAGGTATTAATCTATTTATTCTTGCATTTCTGTCTATTTTTGTCTTATCTATTTTGACACTCTGTTATTAGGCCCATACAGATTGAGAAATGTTATGTCTTCTTCCTAATTATGTAATATAGTGCTTTGTCTCTGGTCATTTTATGTTTTGCTCCAAAGTGGGCTGTATCTAAAATTAATATAACTACTCAATATTTCTTGTTATTAGTGTTAACATGATAGAATTTTTCCCAGTTCCTACCTTTAATCTATGTGTTTTTTATATTAAAATGAGTGTATTGAAGAGAACATATGTTTATGCTTATTTTAAATCCACTATGTTAGCATCTTTCTTTTAATTGGATTATTCAGACCACTGATATTTAAAGTGAATATTGATATACTTGGATTAATATCTACCGTATTTGTTACTTTTTTCTACTTATTGGTTTTGCCCTCTGTTTGTTTCTGTTTGTTCCACTCTTTTTCTGCCTTTTGTAGTTTTAACTGAGCAATTTATATTTCATTTTATGTCCTTATTAGAATACTGATTATATTTCTTATATATAACTTATCCAAAATCATCATAACAATGTGATTATGTTTCATGGATAAGTAAAATGAATGGCAAAACACTGTAAGAGTTGGTTTCTGAGACAAGTTAATGATATTCCAAGTTAATTTGCACTAAACCTGTAATAGTATAGTGCTAATAAAATTAGAACTAAATTCATTATACAAGTATATTTCAAATTTTTAGGAAACAAAATTTTTTATGAAATATAATTTTTACTACCCTGATGGCTTATTTGAAAAACATTAGGTTAATAATGTGAATGTAATAAAATGCTCAATCTTTCACTTATAATTACCCTTTTTTGTATATATTTTCTCCTGTAATGTATGAATTTGCATGAATTCATTTTTATTGTTAATAAAATGTTTTTAAATATCTTTTGAGGTATGATGGACAAATGCAAACCTGTACATATTTAATGTAAACTAATTCATGAGTTTGCAGATAAGTGTACATCTTTGAAATCATGAAAAATATTGTGCTCCTAGAACAAGCATAATTTGTTTTGATTTATATTTCCCTTTATTCCTTAATAGATTCATATAGCTAATAATATATTTAGAATCTTGATATCAATGTTCAATAATAGCCATTGGCCTGAATTGTTTTTCTTATTTTGTCTTTGTCATGATTTGATATCAAGGTCATCCTATATTCACAAAACTATTTAGAAAGCCTTTTTGTCACCTTTAATATTCTTGATTTGTTTATGTAATATTGAGTTTCCTTTCTTAAATATTTGGTAGACGTCACCAAAGAAGGTACCCCTATCTATATCTGGACAAGCTCATTTGTTTGCTATTTTTGTTGTTGTTGTTGTTGTTGTTTTCTTTTAAATGTGTAGAAAATTTATATTTAGGGCCGATTTTATGCCTAATTTCGGCATAGTGAAAAATGTCGTCTCATCATTTGAATTTACCAAAGCAAATGGATACACAGAAAAACCAATCTGATTAACATCATAAGGACAAGCCTTAATTCATTCCAGTTGGCCAACTCAAAAGGGTTGTATAGACAACCCACCACAAAAGAGTTGTATAGATAACCCAGAATATCGAGGATAATCCACTTTTATTAAAGGCAGTGAAACTATATAACTATAATAGATTCAGTTTGTGATGATTAATAATACTATTAATAAACAGTTGCTCATAATGAAGAAGAGGATGATTCTCAACAACAAATTAGTTAGTTTTGCTTTTTGTTGATAAAAGAGATAAGATATCTGGCAAGAAAAAAGGTTTAAATTGCTGATACTAGCTTGTAGTCTACCTACAAATCTTACTTATTCCTCTCCTCTTTAGGATAGTATAAATTATCCCCAGAAAATATATTTAATTTATTTAAAAAATTAATATCCATCAGAATTCTATTTTTCCAAGGGTATTGTTTTTCTATAATGCTTCAAACCACAGAAAACCTATATATCTATATATGGAACATATTAAGAGCAATGTGAAACATAATGATGTAACCACCTACAGATAGTGAAGAGCATTAACATAATACTTTTAAAAATACCAACTGAAAATCTGCTTTGCATAAGCCAAAAATAGTTAGCTACATGCTACTAGAGTATAAATGTTTTAAAAGGAAGTGATAAAGATATCTTTATTTACTTCTATTTTATACAACATGTAATCTGGTTGTAAAGAAACATTTACTGTCTAGTTTACACTTTGTGGTTCATAATAACAACACTTACACAAACTAATGAGCTAATGAAAATGTGTCTTATCTTGTAAGTATTTTGAATAAGAATATGTTCTCAACATTGTTTTTTGGTATTCTTACTTTTTTCTTTTTGCTCATTATTTTTATTTTTTATTTAATTAATTAAAACAATTTTTAAGTTCAGGAGATACGTGTGCAGGTCTGTTACATGAATTTATTGTGTAATGATGAGGTTTCCTTCTAGTGAACCCATCACCCAAATAGTGAACATAGTACATGATAAGGAGGTTTTTGAATCATTTCTCCTCCCTCTCTCTCACCTTTTGTAGTCACCAGTGTCTATTCCCTCTTTGTGTCTATGTATACCCATCCCATTTTTTATTATTCACTTATCAGTGAGAACATGTAGCATTTGATTTTCTGCTTCTCGATTATTTTACTTAGGAATAGTCTCCAGCTTCGTTCATGTTGCAGCAAAGGGCATGATTTCATTTTTTTGTATACCTGCATGGTATTCTGTGGTGCATACAAGCCACATTTTTTATCTAGTCAACCACTGATGGATATTTAGGTTAGTTTCATGACTTTGCTATTGTGAATAGTGCTGCAATAAACACACAAGTACAGGTATCTGTTTGATAAAACAATTTAGTTTTCTTTGGGTAAATACCCAGTAATAGGATTACTAGGTCAAATGGTAGTGGTTGTTCTATGTTTAGTCCTTTGAAAAATCTGCATATTGTTTTCCATATGACTAAACTCATTTACATTCCCACCAACAGTGTATGAACATTCTATTTTCTCTGCATCCTTGCCAACATTTGTTAGTTTTTGACTTTTTATAATAATCATTATGACTGGTGTAAGATGACATGTCATTATGGTTTTAATTTGCGTTTCTTTGATAATTAGTGATGTTGATGATTTATACACATGTTTATTGACCATGCATATGACTTCTTTTGAGAAATTTCTGTCTATGTTCTTTGCCCACTTTTTGATGGGTTTATTTGTGTGTTTTTTTTGTTGTTGTGGATGTGGTTAAGTTCTTTATATAATCTGAATATTAGTCCCTTGTCAGATGCATAGTTAGAAAATACCGTCTGCCATTTTGTAGGTTGACTGTTTACTTTTCTGATCATTTGTTTTGCTATGCAGAAGCTCTTTAGTTTAAATTTCACTGACTTTTTTTTGTTTTTATTGCATTTGCTTTTGAAGTCTTAATCATAAATTCTTAGCTAAGCCAGTGTCCAGAATAATTTTTCTTAGATTTTCTTTTAGTATTTTTATACTTTCAGGTATTGCATTTAAGTCTTTAATCTATTTTGAGTTAATTTTTGTATGTAATAAGAGATAGTGGTCCAGTTTCATTCTTCTGCATATGCCTAACCAGTTTTCCTAGCACCATTTATTGAATAGAATGTTCTTTCCCCATTGTTTATTTTTGACAACTTTGTCAAAGATCAGTTTCTTTTATGTATGTGGCTTTATCTATGGGTTCCTTATTCTATTCCATTGATCTGTGTGTGTATTTTTGTACCAGTACCATGCTTCATTGGTTACTATAGCCCTGTAATATAGTTTGAAGTCAGGTAACAAGATGCTTCCAGCTTTGTTGTTGTTGTTGTTTTGTTTGTTTAGTTAGGGTTGCTTTGGCTGTTCAGGCTATTTTTGTTTTTCTATGAATTTTAAAATAGTTTTTTTTCCAATTCTGTAAAAAAACAACATGAGTAAATTTACAGAAATTGTGTTAAATCTGTAGATTGATTTAGGCAGTATAGTCATGTAAATAATATTGATTTTTCTTATCCATGAGATCGGGATGTTTTTACATTTGTCTCCGTTATCTGTAATTTCTTTCATCAGTGTTTTGTAGTTCTCCTGTAGTACTCCTGTAGCAGTCTTTCATTGCCTTGGTTAAATGTATTGCCAGATATATTTTGTTTATATAGCTATTGTAATTGGGATTTAGTTCTTGATTTGATTTCAGTTTGAGTGTTGGTGTATAGAAATACAACTAATTCTTGTATGTTAATTTTGCATCCTGGACCTTTACTGAACTTCTTTATCAAATCTAGGAGTATTTTGGAGGACTGTTTAGGGTTTTCTATGTATAATATTATGTCATCAGCAATCAGAGATAATGTGGCTTTTTTTTTTTTTTTTCCAGTTTAGATGCCTTTTTTTTTTCTTTCTTTTGCCTGATTGCTCCAACTAGAGCTTCCAGTATTATGTTGAATAGCAGTAGTGAAAGTGGACGTCCTTGTCTTGTTTCAGTTCCCAGGGGAAATATTTTCAACTTTTCCACATGTGGTATAACACTGGCTGTGCGTTTATCATATATGGCTCTTATTATTTTGAAGTATGTGCCTTAAATGCCTAGTTTGTTGAGGGCTTTACTTATAAAAGGATATTAGGTTTTGTCAAATGCTTTATCTGCCTCTATTGAGATGACCATATGGTTTTTGTTTTTAATTCTGTTTATGTGGTTAATAAGATTTATTGATTTGTGTATTTTGAACTATCCTTTCATCTCCGCAATGAAACACACTTGATCAAGATTAATTATATTTTGCTGTGTTGCTGGATTCATTTGGCTAGTATTTTATAGAGGATTTTTGTCTACATGTTCATCAGGGATACTGGCCTGTAATTTGTTGTCATTGTTGTTTGTGTCCTTATTGAATCTTGTTATCAGGCTGATACTGATTTTGTAAAATGAGTTAGGAAGAAATTTTTCTTTCTTGACTTTTTGGAATAGTTTCAGTAAGATTGGTACCAGCTCTTCTTTATCTGGTAGAATTTGACTGTGAATCTGCTTGGTTCTATTTTCTCTTTTGGTAGAAATTTTATTACTAATTCAATTTCATACCTCATTATTTTCCTGTAGAGAGTTTCAACTTCTTCCTAGTTCAATGTTGATAAATTGTATATTTCCAGGAATGTTTCCATTTCCCTTAGGTTTTCTAGTTTGTGTGCATACTTATGTTCATAGCAGTCTCTAAGATGCTTTTGTATTTCTGTAACATTATTCATAGTGTGATCTTCATTATTTCTTATTGTGCTTATTTGAAACTTCTATCTTGATTTGCTGGTTTATAGCTAGTCTTCTATTAATTTTGTTTATCCTTTCAAAGAATCACCTTTTCATTTTGTTGTTCTTTTGTATAATTTTTTGGTCTCAATTTAATTTAGTTCTGTTCTGATCTCTTTTTTCTTTTTTGAGTTCCTTGAGATGTGACACTAGGTTGTTAAGATCTTTATTTTTTTATGTAGGCATTTAGTGCTATAAACTTTCCTCTTAATACTGTTTTTGCTGTATCCCAGAAGTTTTAGTATGTTATTTCTGTTTCCATTTACTTAATTTTTTATTTCTGCCTTTATTGTATTTCTTACACAAAATTTATTCAGAATGAAGTTATTTAGTTTCCATGTTCATGTGTGGTTTTGAGAGTTTCCCTCAGTATTGATTTCTAATTTTATTTCACTGTGATCTGAAAAGGTGCTTGATATGATTGAGATTTTTAAAAAAATATTGTGACTTTATTTATGACCAAGCATATGATCAATTTTAGAAAATATTCCATGCTCAGATGAGAAAAATGTATATTTTTTTATTAAGTGTAATTTTGTGTAGATGTGTATTGGTTCTATTGTTCAGGAGTCCAATTTAATTCCAGAGTTTCTTCGTTAGTTTTCTGCCTCAGTGATCTGTCAGTAGGGTTTTACAGCTCCCTACTAGTATTATATGAATGCCTCTTTCCTGGGTCTACTAATATTTGTTTTATTAACCTGTGTTCTCTGGTGTTGGGTGTGTATATGTTTAGAATAATTAAATCTTTTTGTTTAATTGAGCCCTTTAGCATTATATAATGCCCTTCTTTGTCTTTTTTTTATTTTACTATTGTTTTAAAATCCCTTTTATCTGATACAAGAATATCAATCCCTGCTTCTTTTTTGTTTTTCAATTGTGTGATATATGTTTTTCTACTCCTTCATTATGAGTTCATGGGTGTCATTACACGTTTGGTGGGTTTTTGAAGGCAGCAGATGGTTGGGTCATCTTTAAATCCAATTTGCCAATCTATAGCTTTTAAGTGGAGTATTTAGGCCATTTATGTTAAAAGTTAATATTGATATGTGAGGTTTCGTTCCTGTCATAATGTTTCTCACTAGGTACAGTGTAGTCTCAATTGTGTAACTGCTTTAGAGGACCTGTGGATTTTGTCTGTAAGTGTGCTTTCATGGTAGCAAGTATTGTCTTTTAAAACTCCTTTGAGCATTTCTTACATGATTAGTCTGGTGATGATGAATTCCCTTAGCATTTGCTTATCTGGGAAATTTTTAATTTCTTCCTTATGAAGCTAAGTTTGGCAAGATATGCAATTCTTGGTTGACATTTATTTTTCTTAAGAAGTCTAAAAATAGGCCTCCAGTCTCATCTGGCTTGTAAAGTTTCTCCTGGGAAGTCTGCTCTTAACTCTGTTATGATTTCCTTTATAGGGAATTAGACCCTTTTTTCTAGCTGTTTTTAAGATTTTTTTCCTTAGCATAGACCTTAGATAGTACAAATATGGAATCCTTCATAAATTTGCATGTCATCTTTGCCAGGAGCCATTCTAATCTTCTCTGTATTGTTCTAATTTTTGTATATGTGCTTCTGAAATGAGCACCTCTTATTTATTCTTATCAGAAACTTAAATATGTCATAACACAGATGTATTTGCTGTACCCTAATAATTAACTTTTAATTGTATTGATAAATACGTGTAACTTTGGTTCATACAGATGTGTTTGTTTAGTTTGGTGAACTTATTGACCAATGGAAAGCATGACACTCAGATATTGTTAGAGTTGTAATGTCAATTTAGACATGATAAAAAAAATCATGATTAATAATTTCCCGGCCGGGCGCGGTGGCTCAAGCCTGTAATCCCAGCACTTTGGGAGGCCGAGACAGGCGGATCACGAGGTCAGGAGATCGAGACCATCCTGGCTAACACGGTGAAACCCCGTCTCTACTAAAAAAAAAAAAAATACAAAAATCTAGCCGGGCGAGGTGGCGGGCGCCTGTAGTCCCAGCTACTCAGGAGGCTGAGGCAGGAGAATGACGGGAACCCGGGAGGCGGAGCTTGCAGTGAGCTGAGATCCGG
>NC_045445.1:63081086-63282911 GCF_002776525.5 Piliocolobus tephrosceles | reverse complement strand
CATGTGAGATGGGTCTCCTGAAGACAGCAGACTGATGGGTCTTGACTCTTTATCCAGTTTGCCAGTCTGTGTCTTTTAATTGGAGCATTTAGTCCATTTACATTTAAGGATAATATTGTTATGTGTGAACTTGATCCTGCCATTATGATATTAACTGGTTATTTTGCTCGTTAGTTAATGCAGTTTCTTCCTAGCCTTGATGGTCTTTACATTTTGGCATGTTTTTTCAGTGGCTGGTACCGGTTGTTCCTTTCCATGTTTAGGGCTTCCTTCAGGGTATCTTTTAAGGCAGGCCTGGTGGTGACAAAATCTCTAAGCATTTGCTTATCTGTAAAGGATTTTATTTCTCCTTCACTTATGAAACTTAGTTTGGCTGGATATGAAATTCTGGGTTTAAAATTCTTTTCTTTAAGAACGTTGAATATTGGCCCCCACTCTCTTCTGGCTTGTAGAGTTTCTGCCGAGAGATCTGCTGTCAGTCTGATGGGCTTCCCTTTGTGGGTAACCCGACCTTTCTCTCTGGCTGCCCTTAAGATTTTTTCCTTCATTTCAACTTTGGTGAATCTGGCAATTATGTGTCTTGGAGTTGCTCTTCTCGAGGAGTATCTTTGTGGCGTTCTCTGTATTTCCTGAATTTGCATGTTGGCCTGCCCTACTAGGTTGGGGAAGTTCTCCTGGATGATATCCTGAAGAGTGTTTTCCAACTTGGTTCCATTTTCCCCCTCACTTTCAGGCACCCCAATCAGAAGTAGATTTGGTGTTTTTACATAATCCCATACTTCTTGCAGGCTTTGTTCATTTCTTTTTCTTCTTTTTTCTTTTGGTTTCTCCTCTCTCTTCATTTCATTCATTTGATCCTCAATTGCTGATACTCTTTCTTCCAGTTGATCGAGTCAGTTACTGAAGCTTGTGGATTTTTCACGTATTTCTCGTGTCATGGTTTTCATCTCTGTCATTTCGTTTATGACCTTCTCTGCATTAATTATTCTAACTGTCAATTCTTCTGCTCTTTTTTCAAGATTTTTAGTTTCTTTGCGCTGGGTACATAATTCCTCCTTTAGCTCTGAGAAGTTTGATGGACTGAAGCCTTCTTCTCTCATCTCATCAAAGTCATTCTCTGGCCAGCTTCAATCCGTTGCTGGCGATGAGCTGCACTCCTTTGCAGGGGGAGATGTGCTCTTATTTGTTGAATTTCCAGCTTTTCTGCCCTGCTTTTTCCCCATCTTTGTGGTTTTATCTGCCTCTGGTCTTTGATGATGTGACCTACTGATGGGGTTTTGGTATAGGTGTCCTTCCTGTTTGATAGCTTTCCTTCTAACAGTCAGGACCCTCAGCTGTACGTCTGTTGGAGATTGCTTGAGGTCCACTCTAGACCCTGTTTGCCTGGGTATCAGGAGCAGAGGTTGCAGAAGATAGAATATTGCTGAACAGCGAGTGTACCTGTCTGATTCTTACTTTGAAAGCTTCCTCTCAGGGGTGTACTCCACCCTGTGAGGTGTGGAGTGTCAGACTGCCCCTAGTGGGGGATGTCTCCCAGTTAGGCTACTCAGGGGTCAGGGACCCACTTGAGCAGGCAGTCTGTCCGTTCTCAGATCTCAATCTCCGTGTTGGGAGATCCACTGCTCTCTTCAAATCTGTCAGAGTCGTTTGTGTCTGCAAAGGTTTCTGCTGCTTTTTTTTGTTGTTGTTGTTTAGCTGTGCCCTGTCCCCAGAGGTGGATTCTACAGAGACAGGCAGGTTTCCTTGAGCTGCTGTGAGCTCCACCCAGTTCGAGCTTCCCAGCGGCTTTGTTTACCTACTGAAGCCTCAGCAATGGCAGGCGCCCCTCCCCCAGCCTCGCTGCTGCCTTGTGGTTAGATTGCAGACTGCTGTGTTAGCAATGAGGGAGGCTCCGTGGGCGTGGGACCCTCCCGGCCAGGTGTGGGATATATTCTCCTGGTGTGCCTGTTTGCTTAAAGTGCAGTATTGGAGTGGGAGTTACCCGATTTTCCAGGTGTTGTGTGTCTCAGTTCCCCTGGCTAGGAAAAGGGATTCCCTTCCCCCTTGCGCTTCCCAGGTGAGGGGGTGCCTCGCCCTGCTTCAGCTCTCACTGGTCAGACTGTAGCAGCTGACCAGCACCGATTGTCCAGCACTCCCTAGTGAGATGACCCCAGTACCTCAGTTGAAAATGCAGAAATCACCGGTCTTCTGTGTTGCTTGCATTGGGAGTTGGAGACTCAATTCATTCTTATATAAGAAGGAATATACTTAGAAATATGTGTATATAAACACAAAAAGGGTACCTTATATCTGGATATAAGTTGAAAAGGAATAATATCTTGGAGCCATGCAGCCCTAGTGGAAAACACTCATGTCTTGCCGGAATAAATCTCTCTTCAGGTTGAAAGGTACTATTGTAAGGCACTCATGATCATTTTTAAGACTAGATCTAATATATAGTAATGGAGCATTCTTAAGAAAATGTAATTCTCTGAGCTTTCAAAGTTAAATTTTAAGAAGTTCTTTTTTTTTTATGTTAGAGCCAGACTTATAAGTACACCCAGGAAAACTTAAAAAGTCTTTTGAATAGCATATCAATTTTCTTTTTCAAAAGCTTCCAATAAAATAAGAGAGACAAGGTTTTGAGGATCTGTGATTGTATCAGCACACATATTAACAAGCAATACATACATTTTGTTGAAGACATAGCACTGAAATTTATAGAGATTACATTTGTTAAGTAGGACCTGACTAAAAAAGTGTTGTGACCTAGAAGTGGCAAGAGTCTTTAAGCTTACACATAACCACATGCAAGGTAATTCTTTTATTCTAGGGGTGACGAACTTTCACTCTTGTTGCCCGGGCTGGAGTACAATGACAGGATCTCAGCTCACCGCAACCTCCACCTCCTGTGTTAAAGTAATTCTCCTCCTTCAGCCTCCCAAGTAGCTGAGACTACAGGCATGCACCACCACACCTGACTAAATTTTTTGTGTTTTTAGTGGAGACAGGGTTTCACCATGTTGGTCAGGTTTGTCTCAAACTCCTGACCTCAGGTGATCCACCCGCCTCAGTCTCCCAAAGTGCTGGAATTTCAGGCGTGAGCCACCACGCCAGGCAGTAATTCTTTAAATTACTTTACTTTCAAGATTTAAAAACGGGAGGCCTAAATTAAATTTCTGCTTCTTTATACTTTAACCTGGCTTAAATAGAAGTGTGTCTTAATTATATTGTCTATAATTTTTGTATGCCTGAATTATATCATAATAACATAATAAAATATAAGTATATAAGTGTACTTTTTTTTAATCTGAGATGCAGTCAGCTCTGTCGCCCAGGCTGGAGTGCAGTGGCACAACCTCTGCTCACTGCAAGTTCTGCCTCCTGGGTTCATGCCATTCTCCTGCCTCAGCCTCCCGAGTAGCTGGGACTACAGGTGCCAGCCACCTCGCCCAACTAATTTTTCTGTATTTTTAGCAGAGATGGGTTTCACAGTGTCAGTCAAGATGATCTCCATCTCCTGACCTCATGATCCGCCCTCCTCGGCCTCCCAAAATGCTGGGATTACGGGCGTGAGACACAGCACCCGACCTATAAGTGTACTTTTTAAATTTAAATTTATAATTAAAAGTGCAATCTTATAATTTAAGTATAATGCAATAATATAAATATTATAATTTAATAATTTGATATTATAATTTAAGAATTTAAATATTATAATTCAAATGTAATAAAATATAAGTGAGGATTAAAAAATAATAGCATAGACTGCACGGTACAGAATATAACTTCATGATACCTGGAGATCTGTAAGATTATAGACTCCCATCCTGAACCTGGCTCATAGCTTAATACGAACAACAGAATTTCTAATATTCTTGTGTGTAAAACATATCCAATCTCCTAGGCTCCTTAAAGAAAGGCCTCAATTGTCATTTTTATTATGTTAGAGGTTCCTTTACATGGGTTATGTTTGTATAAGAAAAGAAAATCTTATTGGGATTTGCTGCTTGTATGAATATTGCAAAAGTGATTAATGTAAATAATATATATATTGGAATTATGAAATTTCATGAAGAAAAGAAACATTTAGCTAAAATTTTATCTGTTCAAGCTAAGTCCTGTTAAGGAATTAACTACTTTATAGTTCTGAGGACAAATATTTAAATTCATATTTTTTTTAAGTTTACAGCCATAAATTTGAAGTGAGTCGAGTCTGTATGGTTTGAGCTTTTTTCTGCATATCTGCTCCTATATGTAGGCATAAATTAGAGGGAAAGATGGCTTTAATCACAGTTGGGGCGTTTCCAGGAAAATATGTTGGCAAGAGAGAGTGTGTGTGATTTACACATGTACATGAATCACATTAAAATATTTGATTGTTTTAATGTAGGAAACATCAAGTTCAAATCTGTGTAACATTTACTGCGGTGAAATAAAGTTCTGATATAAAACATAAAATGCTAGTGTTTCATACATAGATTTCCTCATTAGATTTATTATATGAAAATTTGAATATGGGCAGCAATGTACTGAAAAATAAAATGAAATATGTGTTACTATTTAATTTAGAGGTCTCCATATTGTAATCAGCTTAATGCCCTGGGACATCAACTAAAAATACAGTTTTGATTTATGTTTTAGTAATATAAATGTTTAAGATCATATATGCACTATTCTTTCTTAAGAATTTGTTTTGTTCTTTCTGCACACACACAACATCATAATGACAATGACTTCCTGACGTGTACACATATCTAAAGTTATTCCAAATTTAACTTCAGGTTGTTGATAGATTGCTTCTCTTGGGTTCTTTGGAGAATGGATTGAAGCTTGGCTTTTGAGAAGGGAGACGTTCATACTTAAGAATGCATTTTTAAACTATCTCATAAGGAATCAAGACTGTTTTTTGGAGAACCATAGTTTTGTTTTTAACTTTTAAGTTCAGGGGTATGTGTGCAGAATGTGCAGGTTTGTTACATAGGTAAATGTGTGTCATGGGGTTTGTTGTACAGGTTATTTCATCACCCAGGTATTGAGTCTAGTATCCATTAATTATTTTTCCTGATCCTATCCCTCCTCCCACCTTCCACCTTCCGGTAGTCCCCAGTGTGTGTTGTTCCCCTCTAAGTGTCTGTGAGTTCTCATCACTGAGCTCCCACTTCTAAGAGATAATATGTGGTATTTGGTTTTCTGTTCCTGTGTTAGTTTGTTAAGGACAATGGCCTGACGTTCCTTCCATGTCTTGCAAAGGAAATGACCTCAAAGAACCACATGTTTAAAATATATTTAATATCTCTGGGTTTGTGGTTTCCCTAAATGGATGTCAATTCCTTTCATTGAGTAAATATTGGTTGAAGTCCCAGATACTCTCTTAGGGCTCCAAGGTACAACAGCAAGCAAGACAGTTTATGTCTGTGCTTATTATAGAGCTTACATTCTGGCAGCTTTGATCATAAAAAAGTTTTCTTCCCCATATGTAAAAGAATATTTCCTGGAATAATAATAATAACACATAGGCTCAAAAACATGGTTAGATGTCATAAAATATTTTTTTATTTGAATTCTATTTATTGGACTGGCTGCTCAGAGACACTTCTTAATACCTTCATTTCAATACACAGACATAATTTTCCAAATGAATACATACTCTATGTCAGGCATTGTACCAGGTAATTCACACATATTATCTCATGTAAGTCTTGCAAAAAAACAGAGGAAATAAAAAATTATTTCCATTTTTTTCGACAGGAAAAATGACAGTGAGAAAAGTGAAATAATAATCAAATTTAATTACTTGTTAGTGGTCACAATGGGATACAAATCAAGGTTAATTCCACTTCACAACCTTAATACACTCTACCACCCTGTAGCACTGCAGGAAAGCCCCTGTAACACATCATATACAGTATTTCTCCCTCACCTACAGGGGTTATGTTCCAAGACTCCCTGATGGATGCCTGAAACGGCAGATAGCATCAAAACCTGTTACACTATATTTTATTGATATGATAACCAAGGCTGCTATTAAGTGACTAATGGGCTCTAGCATAGACAGCATGGATACGTTGGACAAAGGAATAATCCCTGGGCACGAGAGATTGAAACAGCATCAATTTTATCATGCTACTCAGGGTGGCATGACAATTTAAAACTTATGAATTGTTTACGGAATTTTGTGTTTCGTATTTTTGGACCACAGTTGATGGCAGATAGCTGAATCTATGGAGAGCAAAATCACGGATAAGGGGGAACTGTGGTATTGTCTATGGATTATATCAGTATTTTTGTTGTATTTCTTGTCTAAATATTGTAGAGTATTTTAAAAGAAAAATCCAAGCCTTGTTTGAAGAAGAGCACAAATTTTAAGAGCCAGTAGAGTTAGTAACAAAGTATTTGTGAAATCACTAGAGAATCTTAGTGGTTGTACTCTTATGGTGTTCTGAAATGAAAAACGTTAAAGCCACTCTGCATTGCCCTCATAGGCACTGTTTTGGGCTGACTAAATTGTCTTCTTGAGATTCTCTCCTAAGGTATAAAAATTATCCCTATTAGTTTCCAAACACCACCACTGATCATGTTTTACTCACTGTGGAATGAAACCAAACCCAGTAAATATACTTGCTCAGAATGTTTAGGCTTTAATTTAGGAAAAAAAAAGTTGCACTTGCACAAAATCAAAAACTTAGAGACAAAGGCCAATCTATGTAATAACTAAATTATTACACGAAGCTTTATTCTTCTCCAAAGCCCTATTGAAACGCTTTGTAGCATGGTTCATGAGAACGCTGAGTGTGTTGTAGGGGAGGCAGGACCTTGTAGTGCAAGCACAAAACCGGAATTACTATGGATGGAATTGAAACAAGCTGGAGTTCACTATGTGTTAGCCCTTCGTTTGCCTCCTGCTTTTCTTGGCTAGATGCTGAACCTACTCCAGTCTCACATCTTTTCTCTAGTATGTATCCATCCCAGAAATAAAGTTTTGAGTATACAAAATAGATTATTTTGGAAAGCTTGCCAAAAAGCCACTCAGCTCAAAGACGTTTATTTCATTTGTGGGGGATTGATTATCTCTCCTATTTCTTATCTGACTTAACTTCCTCTCATGCTCCGTGACACATACACAGAAATCCTATGGTATATTTTCATTAACATCATGTTTTCTCAATTTGGCTTAATGTTTTCAATTTAATTCCAACTTTTACAGGTTATTCACAGCCTGCCAACTTTCTTTCCTAATACACTTCTCTCTATCTGGAAAGCCCATAATTTTTCCAACTCTCTTGAACAAATCACAATATTTTAGTTATCTTTTAAGGTGTAGCTAAAATCAGCCTCTTCATTGAAATCCTCTTTTGCCCTTCCAGCAACAATAAATCTCTTTTCTCCTGAACTACTGTTTCAATTTAATTTTTCACGTTATGACATTAATCTCGTTCTACCTTGTTATTATTTCTGTACATTTTTGTTGTGTCTCCTAATTGTAAACATGGGTCTAAATGGCCTGATTCATCATTGTATTCTTACTGCACTCAATACAGGATTTTGTACATTTTCTAATTGTTCAAAAATTTTGGTTGAATTTCTACATTCTCAATTTCATTGAGTACCTCTCAACTCTACTTAATTCACCATTCTCCACTCTGCAAACTCTGCTGCCTACTCTTACATCTTTGACCTAAGTGAGATCTGGACTGCTATGTCTCCTAGTGGGGCTTCCTCTAACCACAAAGAACTTGAATTAGATACCTAGAACAAGATGCAAAGGCTCTTTGCTATAGCAGCACGTTGATACTGAGACCCAAAGATGTTCAAGTGCTTTGGCCACGGCTGAGAATAGACATAGGTATACAGACAAAATCCACCCATGGCACTTTCTCCCTTCACATTTCTGTAGTGTTGAATCAGATTATCTGCTTGGAAATCTTTTCTGTTTTATTTTCATTTAAATTTTAAAAAAGAAGCCATGATGTATAAAAGAAAGCCCTTAAGGCCAGATATAGTTAAGCTATCTACACAGAACTAGTAATTTTATCAAGTAAGATGAAGACATTTTTGACTTAATACTTTAAATTTTTTCAGAAAAGCTGAGGAAACAGACTAAGGTGGGGCCACATGGTCAAGAGATAATAGAACACTGTTTTGTAAAACACAATGGGAGCATGGGTTGTTGGATTCCAACCCTAGAGTTGATAACACACCACGCCTGTTGCATTATTATTTGTCTAGTGAAGATAGAATGATTCACTGTAACTGCTTTATAAATATCCTATAAATAATTATTTACTTTCAGTTCATTGAGAGCAAAATTATACGAAAACATTGATGGTCTGTCAAAGGTTTAAGTGATATGAGAAGGGATCTGCAGAGATTATGTATCATTGGGATGCAATTTGTTTTATAGAAACAAGAAAAACATATAAAATATATTTATCACTTTTCCATACCCCTATCACTTGTAATTAATTTTTATCATAAAGAAAGAACTAGATGAAAATCATTGAATGTAATTTAAAAGGACTCCAAAAAAAAGAGACCAAAGGGGAGACTTATAATTACTTTTCCTGAAAAGAAATTTACCATTTATATTCTAGTACAAGCCAGGGGAAGGTGCCTAAAGTTTATGTTCTTGAGGAAAAAAGTGTAGCTTGCATTGTTTCATTCACTTAACAGAGACACAGGAACATTAATGTGTTTATATTTGTAAAACACTTGGAATTTTCATTTTAAACATGATGAAAGTGGAAAGTACAATTATCTTGTTAGGAACTATTTGAAATATTTCTATTTAACACAACAGATAAAACAAGCAAATGGATCTGAGAGTAAGTATGTGTAATGTTTCAAAATGCATATGTTTTCTGTGTTTTCTGTTTGGTTTCTAAGCAGCACTCCACTTATCTTGATTTAGTGGTGAATATTGCTGTATATACTGTTTTTGCTAGTTCGGTCACTCAGATGATGTAAGGCTGCCATCAGAAAATTAAAATTTCTCTCCCCTACCAAGTACAAGATACTATAGTTTATTTTACATTAATCATAGATGTTGTGAACAAATTTTTTGAGGAGGAATTGTGTAACAACTTACATATTCTTTACTGTTAAAGTGAGATAAGCATATGTTTTTGCAACGTCAAACCTTAAGGATAAGTATAATTTATTGATTTATTATCTGTCTTAATTCTTGTATGCAATTATTTTGTATCAATATATCCATGTAAGTAGAGTTTATGAGTTTTTACTTATCACAATATAAGATATAAACTTAGATAACACATTCATTTTATTAATGCATACTATACACAAGAGACTTTTCTAATTTATTCTTATCTATTGTTCTCTCTCCCTCTTTCTCTCTGTCACATCTTCTCACACATACATGTACATGCATACACATAACTTCAATTTCTGTTCCACTAGTGTAATGGAAATGCACTTTTAGAGAGAAATTCTAGAGAGTATGATTAGATAACCCCAATTCAATAGGGTCCCTGAAAAAAAAAATAGTAGTTTGTAACTAAACAGTCTTAATTGCTTTCAGAAATATTTCAAAAATATAGCAAGTGAGTTAAGACAATGGTTTTAGATCAACTTCTTGTATTTCAGTTCATTGTAGTGAAGTTGTTCTTTCAAATGGTATAAATATTATTAACAATTGTTTTTCTGGTTATATGAATAGATCACTCTTCAGGTCTCAGTATCAGTGGGATTGAACTATTGTGAGAGTATGGGTATCTATGAAAAGGTTTTCAGACAATAATGAAAATATCTAAACCTTTTAATAAGGACAATGAAAGAGTTTTCTATGCTACATATTAAAGTACCGGCTTTAACACACTTGGCATAAGCTCTTTCTGTTTTTTAAAGGACATTATGCAAAAGTACTAATATTATTGTTGTGTCAAATGTCTTATTGGTGGAAAAACACTGAGATTATTGTATTTTAACACCGTGTTCTGCAAAACTGTTTTCTTACTAATTGTTCTACGTCTTCGGATAGTCCCTCCTATTGTTACCACATAAAGGAAAATTTAGTAATTTGTGAGAAGAAAATATAAAATGGAACAGTTCTGTCATTGCTTAAACCAGTGTTTTTTCTAAAAAATGTGTTTAGTTTTGTGGTCTCAACAGGGAAGCATGTTTTGCATGCAAGTAACATGTGGTTATGGAGAGTTACTTTGACAGATAATGTCTTTTGCTGCCTCGACATCTGTGGACTAATAGAGTGAGTCTGTAATAAGTGAGTGTATTAGGCCATTCTTGTATTTCTACAAAGAAATAACTGAGACTGGGTATTTCATAAAGAAAAAAGCTTAATCGACTCACGGTTCTGCAGGAAGCATGGCACCACACATCTGCCTGGCTTCTGATGAGGCCTCAGGAAGTTTACATTCATGGTAGAAGGTGAAGGGGCAGCAGGCACATCACATGGTCAGAGCAGGAGTGAGAAAGAGAGAGGAGAAAGAAAGTAGGGTGGTGTCACACAGTTTTAAACAACCAGATCTCTGAAGAACTCACTCACTGTCCTGAAGTCAGCACCAAGTCATGAGTGATCCACCCACCTCCCACCAGACCTCACCGCCAGCACTGGGGATTATAATTCAACATGACATTTGGGCAGGAACAAATATCCAAACTATATCAGTAAGGTTGTTGATAAAATGTAAGCAATCTGAGTTTTTCGTTTAAGTTTCTTTGGGGACTCTGGGGAGGGTTAGAAAGAAACAATAATTAAAAATAAAGTGCACTCTAGTTCTGGTGGCAATTAACAAAAATGATTTTGAAAAGGCAGTTAAGACAACACTAAAGGCACAGTAGTTCTCAGTTAGTTTCACTGGAAGTTGTAATGTTCAAAAAAAGAAAACGTTGACATGTCTAAAAATGGGGAATCTGCCAATGACCATAAAATTAAAATAAAAACACACTACAAAGGTATATTTTAAGTAATTACATTTACATTATACTTATTTTTAATGTAATGCTTCACAATGATAAAAAAAAATCTGTACACTTCTATTAACTGCACCTAGAGACATATTTCTTTGGTTATAGGACAAAAAATGACATGAATTGAAAATTAAAGATAAATAATCTGAGTTCTTGATCTTTACATTGTAGATGCTTCCCACGTATTTATTAAATTAGTGAATAAGAATATTCAGGTGTTTTCCATTCAATGTCTCTAAAAATATTTCATTTTTTAATTGTCATGTGGTTAATGCAATGATATAAGCTTAGTGATCAATGTTCATGCTTTTGGAAAGCAGTATTTGAGAGTAAAATGTACATGAACCAAAAAATGTGATCTCTTTCTTTTTTCCTGACTTTATTTTTATTTATTTATTTATTCATTGAGACGGAATCTAACTCGGTTGCCAGGCTGGAGTGCAGTGGCGCTATCTCGCCTCCTGGGTTCAAGTGATTCTCCTGCCTCAGCCTCCCAAGTAGCTGAAACTACAGGCATGTGCCACCACACCCAGCTAATTTTTGTATTTTTAGTAGAGACAGGGTTTCACCATGTTGGCCAGGATTGTCTCGATCTCTTGACCTTGTGATCCACCCTCCTTGGCCTCCCAAAGTGCTGGGAATACAGGCATGAGTCACCACGCTCGACCTTTTGTCCTGACTTTCTTAGTTACTAAATTATCATTATTATTTCTATTCCTACTTCCTCCCCTTTTCACTGAATTTTTAAAGATGTTTACCTTTCCCTATGCTACTGCATTCATTTGTACTGTACTATACAACTTCTCACACTGCATTTTAATTTTTTCTTGTTATCCTATTTTCTTTTCTACCAAATTGTTGTGTCAGGCAGGATCTGTGACATTTACCTTCCCATCAACAGTCTATATGGGTTCTCTTTTCTCCACATCCTGGCCAGCATTTGTTATTGCCTGTCTTTTGGATATAAGCCATTTTAACTGGGGTGAGATAATACCTCACTGAAGTTTTGATTTTCATTTCTCTGATGATCTGTGATGTTGAGTACCTTGTAATATACCTGTTTGCCATTTTTTGTGTCTTCTTTTAAGAAATGTCTATTCGAATCTTTTTGCCTATGTTTTAAATGGGATTATTAGATTTTTTACTATATATTTGTTTTAGGTCCTTATATGTACTGGGTATAAATCCCTTGTCAGATGGGTAGTTTGTAAATATTTCTACCCCTCTTCACTTTATTGCTTCCTTTGATGTGCAGAAGATTTTTACTTGATGTGATCCCATTTGTCCATTTCTGCTTTGGGTGCCTGTGGTTCTGCTGTATTACTTAAGAAATTGTTAATAAGGTAAATGTCCTGGAGATATTCCCCAATGTTTTCTTCTAGTAGTTTTATAGTGTGAGGTCTTAGAGTTAAGTCTTTGATCCATTTTGATTTGACTTTTGTATATATGCATCCAGTTTCATTCTTTTGCATATGGATATCTAGTTTTCACAGCACTATTTATTGAAGAGATCTTCCTTTTCTAATCTTGGAAACCTTGTCAAAATTGAGTTCACTGTAGATGTATGAATTAATCTCTGGGTTCTCTATTCTGTTCCACTGAAGTATATGTCTGTTTTTATGCCAGGACCATGTCATTTTGGTTACTTTAGTTCTGTAGTATAATTTGAAGTCAGGTAATGTGACTCCTCTAGTTTTGTTCTTTTTGCTTAGGATATTCTGGGTATTTTTATGGTTTTCATATTTCCATGTGCAAACATCAGATAGCTTTCCATATTTTGTGTCCTCTTCAATTTCTTGCATCAATGTTTTATGGTTTTCTTTGCAGAGATCTTTCACTTTTTTTGTTTAATTCCTAGGTATTTTGTTTGTAGCTATTGTAAATAGAGTTACTTTCTTGATATATTTCGGACTGCTTAATATCAACATATAGAAATGCTATTGATTTTTGTTTGTTGATTTTGTATCCTGTAACTTTACTGAATTTGTTTATGAGTTCTAATGTTTTTTGGTGGACTTTTTAGATTTGTTCAAGCCTAATATTATATTGTCTGCATATAAAGATAATTTAACTTCTTCCTTTCCAAATTAAATGCCTTTTATTTCTTTCTCTTGTCTGATTGCTGTAGATAGGACTTCCAGTACTATGTTGAATAAGAGTGGTAAAAGTGGGCAACCTTGTAATGATCCAGATCTCAGAGGAAAAACTTTCCTTTTCTCCCATTTAGTATACTAGCTATGGGTTTTTCACATATGACTTTTACTAGGTGGAGGTATGTTCCTTCTACACCAAGGTTTCTGTGGGATATTACCCTAAAGAGATGTTTAATTTTAGCCCATGCTTTTTCAGCATCAATTGAAATGGTCATATGTTTTTGGTCTTTCATTCTGTTGATTTGATGTATCATATTGATTGATTTGTGTATATTGAGTCACCTTTGCATCCCAAGGATAAATCCCATCTGGTCATGATGAATGATCTTTATAAAGAATTGTTGAATTTGGTTTGCTAGTGTTTTGTTGAGTGTATATGCATCAATATTCATCAGAAATAATGGCCTGTAGTTTCAGGTGTTTTTTGTTTGTTTTTTCTATGTGTCTTTGTTTGGTTTTGGTGTTAAGGTATAACTGGCCTTGTAGAATGAGTTTGGAGGTATTTCTTCCTCCTCAATTTTTAAAAATTGTTTGAGTATAATTGGTATTAGTTCTTTTCTAAGTGTGTGATAGAAATTAGCAGTGAAGCCCTTGAATCCTGGCCTTTTATCTGCTAGCAAACTTTTTATTATTGCTTCTGTCTTTTTCTTTGTTATTGATTTGTTCAGGTTTCTGATTTCTTCATGGTTCAATCTTGCTAGCTTATATGTGTCAAAGAACTTAGCCATTTATTCGAGATTTTCTAATTTATTGGCGTATATTTGCTCACAGTTGTCACTAATAATTTTTTGGATTTCTCCAGTATCAGTTGTAATATCTCCTTTCTCTGATTTTTAAAATTTGGATTTTCTATGTATTTTCTTATTCTGTCTAAAGATTAATTAATTTTGATTATCTTCAAAAACCAACACTTTGTTTCATTGATCTTTTGTATTGCTTTCTTCATTTCAATTTCATTTATTTCTGCTCTGATCTTTATTTTTCTCATTTTCTTCTACTAATTTGGGGTTTGTTTTTCTTTTCTTCTCTAGTTCTTTAAGATGCATTGTTAGCTTGTTCATTGACCCGCTGATCATTCAGGAACATACTACCTAATTTTCAAGTTTGTATAGTTTCTAAAACTTCTTTTGTTATTGACTTCTAGTTTTATTCCATTGTAGTCAGAAAAGATGCTTGATATCATTTCAAAGTTTTTGAGTGTTTTAAGACTTGTTTTTAAACCTGATTTATGGTATATCCTTGAGAATTATCTATGTGCTGAGGGAAAAAAAATGCGTATTCTGCAGCCATTGGATAAAATGTTCTATAATTATCTACTAGGTCCATTTGGTGTATAGTGCAGATTAATTCTTTACTCTTCCCTCTCTTATCCTCAAGCAGAAGATAGAGGTCTCTTTTAGAGCTGTGAACTTTGAAGTCTGGGGTTGAGATAGAGGTGGTACAAGCCCTCCATTTGCCACTTTGGTTGGTGTCTTAGTAGACCACGTGTCCACCAAGTGTACTGACTCTGAACCTAACTCAGTGCTAGGACTCACCTAGGAGTTGTCGTCCTTGTGGCGTAGATTGTCTTCCAAGTTTACTTTAGGCTCCAGTGCACTTTATGTCACAGTGGCAAGACTTGCTGAAACTCAAGTTCTGAGCACTAAGATTAGTATTTCCTCTCTGACTAGGGTTGTTCTGGATACTACTTCCATTGGTGGACATAGACGGAGTTCAGCCTGATTTTGCTTTCTACGGTGAAAGGGCAGCACTGTGTTCGCCACAATGTCTCGCAGTTGCTGTGTTCTCCCTTTCCCAAGTGCTCAGATTCTTTGCACCATGTGGCCATTGCCAGGGTATGGAAAATAGGTGTTGTTAATAATTCAAGATTATCTTTTCTACCACCTTTAGTGCTTCTTTAAGTGATATGAAGTTAAAACCAGGTACTATGAGCATTTATCTGATTTTTTGTTATTATGAAGGTGCTTTTTTAAAGATAGTTGTCAAATTGGTGTCCTAGCAAATGAGATGATCAGAAGAGATTTCCATTCAGCCCATATTGCTCTGCCTCTTCCCAGATATTTATTTTGGATGACCTTTTCTAGTACTATTGTATGGGCAAATGAACCAGTACTAATTCTAAAAACACAGTGATTCTTCAATAATTCAGCTTTCTAAGAAATCATACTATTGAAATATAAAAGGCTGGCAAATCTTATTATTTAGAAACTATATGGTACAAAATTATTAAATATAAATACAGGTCGTTGTAATAAAATTAAATCCTTATCACTTAAAAATATTTCTAGAAATAATTTTCCCTAAGATCACATTGAGTATTTCTATGAAATTTGTAATGTTCATAATTGTAAAAGAAAAGAGGAAGTATTTTTTAAAAAATGTTTTCTTTTGTAAAAAAAAATGTCTAGTGTAAAAATACAAAGACTAATATAGGTTATAAGATGCTTACTTACACGGTAAACCTAAAAGCAGTAAAAAGCTATTCATAGAACTAATTAATCTTTTACTCTATCAATATAAATTTGATAGGCAACACATTTTATTATCTTGATTTTGACTTCTGTATTTTTTTAAATATCCTCTTTAGAAATAAAATTTACTCTGTATAATTAAGATATCAACATGATGTTACACGATATGTATAACATAGATAATAAAGAGTCTAAAAATATACTTATCTACCAGGAATCTCAAATACAATACTAATGTGACCCATAGTTCTCATGTTGTACATAAAATCTCTAGACTTGTCCATCCTATGTATTTGTTACTTTTAATTTCCGTATTTTAATAATGCCTACCAATATTATTGTAAAAAAGTGAAGCCTTATGGCATTCCAATTTTAAATTGTGTGAAGTAAATGTTTTTTTACTGCCTCCTTTTTAAATTTATACCTAAATAACTTGATGAGTCTCTTGAATGAATTAGATGTGTGCTCTATAGAAAACAAAAAGGAGAAAGTTTATTTGATTTTATTTTAGAAGAAAGTTTAGAAAAGCCCATTGCTAGAGCAGTGATTTAGATTGTAACTATCCATTTTTAGGGATGAAGAGGGGGAGAGTTTATTTCTCTCTTCCATTTACATTTTCATAAAGCTTAGAAGATTTCCCCTCTGTCTTCCCGGGATCAAGTGTTAGTTATTAGAGATAAATCTTTCCTCAACTTTTACAGTGTCAGTAAAGCAAAGAGCACTTTGAATGATTTTCTTGTACCTTTTACAAAGTCAGAATTGAAGGCAATCAATAATGTTTTCCAATATCCTTTTAAGGTGGTTTCACATGGCAAAAGTCTCTGAATTAATACAATAAAATACACTTTTCTTTAAAACAAAACCAAACTGTGTAAACTACACGTTTTCTTGTCACATTAACTTCTAATAGTATCATAGCCAAAATCATTTTTATTTATGGAACTAACCTTACTCCTGTGCTTGCTAACAAAACATCAGGGCACCTAACTATATGAAAAAAATATAACCTGAATTAAAGAGAGAAATTGAGAATTTTATAATAACATAGATTACTTCAAAACCTTAATTTTAAAAATAAATAAAACAATCAGGTAGTAAGATCAACAATGGAAGTACAGTATTGGACAGCACTACAGACCAATTAAACTTAACAGACATACATAGAACACTCCGTCCAAGAACAACAGAATACATATTTTTGTCAGGTAAACATAGAACACTGTCCTTCATAGACCATATGCCAAGCCACAAAACAAGTTTTAAATAATTTTTAAGATTAAACTCCTCAAAATATATTGTCTAGTCACAATGGAATGAAACTAGAAATTAATAGCAGGAGAAAAACTAAAAGATCTACAATTGTTTGGAAATATCTTGAAATAAATGAAAATGAAAACACAGCAAACCAAAATGTATGGAATACAGGAAAAATAGTGAAAGAAAAATGTATAGCTGTAAATGCTTGCAGCTCAAGAAAAGAGAGACCACAAATCAACAACATCAAACTAACAATCTAAATTTACACCTTATGTGACTAGTAATAGCAGAGCAAACCAAACCCAAACTTCCTGAAGAAAAGTAAGATTACAGCAGGGATAAATAAAACAGTGTATAGTAAAACAATAGATAAAATGAATAAAATCATTAGTGGATTATTTGAAAAGATGAACAAAATTGACAAAATTTGAGCTAAATTTAATTGGAAGGGAAGAGAGAAGACTCAAATACCTATATCAGAAAGAAAAGAGGGAACATTACACCAATTTTTCAGCAACATGAGGGATTATGAGAGAATACTATGAACAATTGAACAACAACAGATTTGATAACCTGGATGAAATAAAAACATTTCTATATCACACAACCTACAAGACAGCATAATGAAACAAAAATAGAAAATCTGGACAACCTTATTCCTGTTAAGAAGATTGAATCAGTAATTAAAACTGCTCAACCAAGAAAAGCCTAGGACCTGATGGCTTCATTGGTGAATTCTACCAAACATTCGTAGACGTATTAAGACAATTCTTTTAAAATCATTTCAAAAAATCAAAGAGAAAAGACTTTCAAATTCATTCTATGAGGCCAACAGTACTCTGACACTAAAGTCAGACAAAGATACCACAAGAAAAAAAAAAAAAAACCTACAAGCTAAGATCTTTAATTAACATAGATGCAAACATTTTCAATAAGATACTAGCAAAGAGAATTCAACAGTGCATTAAAATGCACACCATGATCTAATGAGATTTATTATTGGTATGCATACATGGTTCAACATATAAAAATGAATCAATGTAATATATCACATTAACACAGTGAGATTTCTAAATCACATAATTTTCTCAATATATGTGGAAAAATTACTTGACAAAATTCAATATTTTTTAATGATAAACACAACCAACAAGCTAGGAATGGAAAAATAAAGTACCTCTACATAATAAAGGCCACATGTGAAAAGCCAACAGTTGAAAATATACTCAATGGTGAAGTACTGAAGATTATGCTCAATGATTAATTACAAGAAAAACAATGCCTGCTTTCACCACCTCTGTTCAATGTAGTACTGGAAGATCTAACAATTATGCAAGAAAAAAATAAAAGTCATTCAAATTAGAAAGAAGTAAAATTATATTGGTTTATCAATGATATAATCTTTTATGTAGCTAACACAGAAGAGCCAGACACAGTGGTTCACTCCTATAATCCCAACACTTTGGGAGGCCAAGGTGGGTGGATCACTTGAGGTCAGGAGTTCAAAACCAGCCTGGTTAACATGGCAAAACCCTGTCTCTACTAAAAATACAAAAATTAGGCATCATGGTGGTGTGCACCTGTAATCTTAACTATTCAGGTGGCTGAGGCAGGAGAATTGTTTGAACACGAGAGGCAGAAATTGCAGAGATCTGAGACTGCAACACTGCACTCCAGCCTGGGCAACAGAGTGAAACTCCGTCTCAAAAAAAAAGAAAAGAAACAGAAAGACAACATAGAAGATTCCATTTTAAAAAACCGGCTAGAATTAATAAATGCATTCAAAAGAGTTCAAGATGCAAAATCAACACACACAAAAATTAGTTGCCTTTTTTTTTTTTTTTTTTTTTGGAGAGGAAGTCTCATTCTTGTCCCGCAGGTTGTACTGTGATGGTGAGATCTCAGATCACTGCATCCTCCACCTCCCAGGTTCAAGTGACTCTACTGCCTCAGCCTCCTGAGTAGCTGGGATTACAGGTGCCTGCCACTACGCTCGGCTAATTTTTGTATTTTTAGTAGAGATGGGGTTTCACCATGTTGGCCAGGCTGGTCTTGAACTCCTGACCTCAGGTGATCCACCCGCCTCAGCCTCCCAAAGTACTGGGAATACAGGTGTGAACCACTGTGCCCAGCCTAATTGCATTTCTATATGCTAATAATTAATAATTATAAAAGGAATCTGAGAAAACAATTCTACAATCAAAAGCATCAAAATAAATACTTGGAAATAAATCCAGCTGAGGAGGTTAAAGACTTGTACATTAAAAGTTGTGAAACATGGCTGTAATAAATTAAAAGAGACACCAATAAAAATATATTCTCTGTTCATGGATTGGAACACTTAATTTTGCTAAAATGTTACGATGGACTGAATGTATGCACCCAAAATTTATATGTGGAATATTAACCCCAAAGTGATGGTGCTAGAAGTTGAGGCCTTTGGTAGGTGATTAGGTCATGACAATGGAGCCCTTATAAAAGGTATTAATATTTTTACAAAAGAGACTCCAGAGAGCTCCCTTGTCCCTTTCACCATGTAAGGACACAGCTGGAAGACTATTATCTAAACCAAGAAGAAGGCACTCATTAGATACTGAATCTGCTGGTATCTTGATCTTGAACTTTTTAGTACTCAGAACTGTGAGAAATGAAATTTTGCTGTTTCTTCAGCCAAGTGTAATGTATTTTCATTCTAGAATACAAAGCTGAGTAGGACAGATGTCAATACTACCCAAAGCAACCTACAGATTAAATGTAATCTGTATCAAAAACCTATAGTATTACTTGCAAACATGGAAAAATACATTCTAAAATTAATATGTAATATCAGGGGACCCTGAATAGCCAAAATAATATTAAAAAAAATGTTTAGGAGTCTCAATATTCTGATTTTAAAAACAATTATAAAACTACACTAATTATAACAGTTTATGGTACTTGTGTAAAGACAGACATATAGAAAAATGTAACAGAATATGGAGCCCAGAAATAACTTTCACATACATGGTAAAATAATTTTTGACAAGCATGTCAAGACTGTTGGGAAAAGTACATTCTTGTCATCAAAAGGTGCTGTGAAAATAGTATATACACATTTGAAGCAATAAAGTTGTACCCTTACCTTATACCTGTACAAAAATTAAGGTTTACAGCACTAAACATAAGAGCTAAAACTGTAAAACTCCTACAGAAAAACATAGGGGCAAGTCTTCATGACATTGGACTTGGTGATAATCTCTTGAATATGATACTAAAATTTTATGCAGCAAAAGCAAAAATAAACAAATGAGACTACGTCAAAATTGAAGTCTACACAGCAAAGGACACAATCAACAGAGTGAAAAAAATAAACAAATGAGACTACGTCAAAATTGAAGTCTACACAGCAAAGGACACAATCAACAGAGTGAAAAAATCAACCCACAAACATGAGAAAATATTTGAAGATCATATATCTGATAAGGTGTTAATATCCAGAATATATGAGTTGCCACACTCAATAGTAAGTACGTGAAATGGTCAATAATCATTAGAGAAATGCAAATTAAAACCACAATGTAATGTCACTTCATACCCCTTAGGATTTTTACTGTAAAAAAATTACAATTGTTGGTAATTATGTGAAGAAATTGGAGCCTTTGTGCACTCTTGGTAGTAACGTAAAATTGTACATCTGCTGTGGAAAACAGTATGGTGGTGCTTCAAAAAAATAAAAAATAAAATCACTGTATAATCCTGCAATTTCACTTCCAAATAAATACCCACAACAATTGAAAGCAGGTTCTCAAAGAGACATTTGTACATCCATGTTTATAGCAGCATCATTCACAACAACCAAAATACGGAAGCAACCCTAGTGTTTGACAGATGAATGGATAAACAAAATATGGTATTGTCTTAGTCTGTTTGGGTGCTATAACAATATATAATTAGCGTGGGTAATTTATAAGCCACAGAAATGTATTACTCATAGTTCTGGAGGTTGGGAAGTTTAAGATCAAGGCAGATTTGATGTCTGTTGAGAGCATAATCTCTGCTTCATAGATCGTGCATTCTTACTGCATCTTCACATGGAAGAAGGAGCAAACAATCTCCATCAGTCCTTTTTAATAAAGGTACTAATCACATTTATAAGAACAGAGCCCACAGCGCGCCCAAGATGGCCGAATAGGAACAGCTCCAGCCTCCAGCTCCCAGCGTGAGTGACACAGAAGATGGGTGATGTCCGCATTTTCAACTGAGGTACCGGGTTCAAGAACAGAGCCCTGCTGACCTAATCACCCACCAAAGGTCTTACCTATTAATACTATAACATTGAGAATTATGTTACAACATATATATTTGGGAGGAACACAAACATTCAGATCATAGCATTCTGATTCTGGCCCCACAAAATGTGTGTGCTACTCACATGCAAATTACATTAATTGCTATCCCCCAAATTACAAAAGTTTTAGCTCATTCTAGCATCAACTCAAAATTCCAAAGTGCATAGTCTTGCCTAAATCCACCTAAATTGGGTAGCGTTGAGACCCAAGATACAATTCCCCTCCAGACATCCTGAGGCAAATCCCTATCCACCTGTGAGCCTGCGAACTCAAAACAAGTTATGTACTTCCAAAATTTCGTTTGGAAAAGGCATGGGATAGACATTCTCATTCCAAAAGGGAGAAATAGAAAATAAGTAAGGGGGCAATAGGTCTTAAGTTCAAAATCACAAAGTAAAACAATATTAAATATTAATTATTGAGAAGTATCTTTTTTACTTTATGTCCTTCCTTCTGGACACACTGGGGTAGGGACTGGACTCCAAAAGCTATCAGAGCAGCTCCCCATGTCAGTACTCATGGGTTGGAGTTGTGTGCCTGTAGCTCTGCTAGGCTGGGGTTGCATGTTAATGGCACAGCTAGTCTGAGATCTCACAGACAGCCACAGCTCCACTAGGCATTTCTATAGCAGGAGGGTCTCTGGTCGCCCCACCCGCATAACTGTATTTGGAATTGTCTTATTGGGGGTTATTTGTAGTGGCACCACCCCTGTGACAGTTCTCTGTTTGGGCCACAAAACTCTGGGGCATCCTTTGAAATCTAGGTGGAGGCAACCATGACCTTACAGCTCCTGCAACTCTACATTCTGGTGGAGATAACATTCCATGGATGCCACCAAAGTTAACCATTTTACCCTTGAGAGGGGAGGCTACTATGGCTCATATCATACCAAAGTCAACTGGAGTCATACCAGGGGTAGAGTGCTGATCCAGCATGTGGGAAGAAGGAACTTGATGCAGTATTGAACAACTAGTGCTGAGGTCCTACTGAAGCTCCTTTTTTGACATAGTTTTGTCTGTCGACCTTGGCACTCTGAAACTGTGATGGAAATGGCAATCAGTGATCTTGAAAATGCCTTCAGGGCCATTCTTCCATTGCCTTGATGAATAACACCCAACTGCCACTCATCCATATTAGTCACCTTATAAAACACGAACTTGGTTACAGCCTAGGGGCTCTCTCCAAAACATGATTTCTCATTTTTTACAATATGACGAGGGTGAGAATTTCCAAACATTTTAAGTTCTGCTTTCTTATTTATTACAAATCCCATCCATCATTCTTGTCTTCACACATTTTACTATAAGCAAGCAAGAGAAGCCACACCCAGCTAACAGACATGTGAGGAATTGCTTGATATCATTAGCCATTTGGAAAAGAAAATTAAAACCATAATAAGGTATTACTTCATACCTGTTAGAATTGCTATTATAAAAAAAGTAAAAGACAACCAGTCTTGGTGAGTATCAGAGGAAAGAGAACTCTGTACACTGCTTTTAGAAATGCAAATTATATAGCCTTTGTGAAAAACAATACAGATGTTCTTCAAATAACCAAAAAAAAAAAAAAAAAAAGTATTACCATATGATCCAGCAATCCCACTACCGGATATATAGCCAAAAGAATTGAAATTAACATGTTGAAGAAACCTCAACACTCCCATATTTATTGCAACATTATTCACAATATCCGAAATATAAAATCAACCCAAGTTGCTTTCAGTGAATTAATAGATAAAGAAAATGTGGTGTATATACAGGGTGGAATATTGTTAGCCACAAAAAAGGAAAATTCTGTCATTTGCAACAATGCGAGTGGACACAGAGGACATGATTCCAAGTGAAAGAAGTCATACACATAAAGACAAATACCGATTAATGTCACTTATATGTAGAATCTAGGTCCCTACAAACCTGCAGGAGGTTCAACAGTGGGCTTCACAAAAAAAATAATGCCAAGAAGAAAAACACCAACTGTCTTTCAGGGAGCTGCTACTTCCGACACGTTCATGTATGTCATGTAAGTGAGGGAGTCAAGAAGCTTTTTATAGAGCAGTTAACTTCATTATAATACTCATTTAGCACTAATGCAGGATGTGAACAGCTATCAGTACCCGCCATAACTATCTCTCAGCACTCATGAGCTGTTTAGTAGAAACTAGATGGCAGAATACACACACACACACACACGCACACACATGGAGAGAGAGAGAGAGAGATAGAGAGGGATTTAACAGTTCAAGAATTTGATTGCCAGCAGCAATAACCAAAGCAGTATATAAATGTCCCCTGATTCATTTTCCTCTTCTATATTTTTCAGGTAACACATAACAGTCAATATCAAATTTACCTCTATAACTTTAGCATAAAGGGAGTCTGGAAATAGAGTTGTTGGTTGTCTAACCTCAGCATACTTGAAGGAAATTTAAATGGACACTTAGACCAAATTATACATGTCAATAATAACATACTCTAAAAAGTATGTTTTTATGTCTCTTTATACCAAGTTAAGTGCATATGTTATATTCTCATAGCCAGGCCATGAAAGCAACCTGATCAATTATCTTAGATTTTATTTAAGAAAAATATTATTTTACAGACTTAGACTTACATGAAGTCTTAGGTGTCAATTAGTATCAATTATGTATTGCTCAGTACCAAAGCACCCCAAAACTTAGTATTTTAATGCAACAATCACTTGTTATTTCTCAAGGTTTCACATGTTGACTGGGTGGTTATTTGAGAGTTGTCTGGCCTCACTCTCATGGATACAGTCAGATGGCAGATTATCCAGTGCCAGATGATTTAAGATGACCTCCCTCACATGTCTACAGTCTCAACTGGGATACCTGGTATAACTGGGATGTCTTGACATCTCATTACATGTGGCCTACTATCCCAAGATTTTTATAGCCTTTTGTCTCAGAGTAGCAAAATGTTAAAAACAGAAGTGTTAAGGTCCTATGAAGTATAGACTCAGAATTGGCATGACATCACTTCCCTAACATTCTGTCAGGCAAAGTATGTCATAAGAGCAACTCAGTTTTAAGAAGAAGAAGTAGACAACACTTCTTAATGGGAGGAATGCAAATGCCACATTATTTTGGGAAAAGATAAAATAAACTCTACTTCTCAATGGAAAAAATAACAATGTCACATTGGAAAACATTCACTCTAGAAAATATTGTGACAATGATTTGTATGTTTCAAGACCCATTTGACACATGGATGATTGAATTTATAATTTTAATGTAAATATTGAGATTTGAGAATATCAGGATATACAGCTATACAGATAGTGATGGTTATTATTGGTTGTCAACTTGACTGGATTGAAGGATGCCTATATGGTTGACGAAATAATCTTTCCGGGTGTGTCTGGGTGTTGCCAGAGAAGATTGACACCTGCATCCATGGACTGTGAGAGGGTGGGAATGTGGGTGGGAAGCATCCAGTGCAAATAGAACAAAGCAGGTGGCGAAAGTGGGATAAAGAGCTTGCTGAGTCTTCTCAAACTCTCTTTTTACCTTTGATGGACGCTTTGCTTCCTTTCCTCCTGCCCTTGTACATCAGACCCCTCATTCTTCAGCTTTTGAACTCCAAAATTTTCACCAGTGGCCTCTCAGGGGCTCTCAGACTGAGATATACAATGTTAGTTTCCCTAGTTTTGAAGCTTTTGGCTTTGGACTGAGCCACTACCAGCTCCCCTATTTCCCTAGCTTGCAGAGAGCCTATTGTGTAAGCCAATTCTCCCTAATAAACTTCCTTTTATAATATATATGTATTATTGTTTCTGTCCCTCTTGAGAACCCTGATTAATTCACATATGGTTCTCAACTTATAATGGTTCAATTTATATTTTTTGCATTTTATGATGGGATTATCAGGGTATTAAATGTATATTTGACTTCTGATATCTTCAGCTTATGATGAGTTTATTAGGACACAACCTCATCATAAATCAAGGAATGTCTGTATAGGAATATGATGTTTAAAGTGAGAACATTTGGATTCTGACCATTTATAAGTTTGGAAATATCTGAGAAGAAGTAGGCTTATAATATCATTTCACTTATATCTTCTCATGATCACTGCCAAAAAACTTCTCTATTGGAATAATGGTCCTTATATTTTAGATACTTTAGTATTTTAAAAAATAATGAAGTCCAAATTTAACATGACATATACCAAATTCAATGATACTATGAGCATATTCTTGTGTATTTTGTTTTGATTTTGATTTTAGCATTCTCTTGGAAATTTCTTGATAGTTATTCACTCCTCTTTTCCTCCCTGCATACGTTCGATATCTTAATACAAATTATCTTTGTATGATGAATCCTAGAGGATGTGGGAAAGACAGCTAACTAGATGCAACTGGGAGGTGCCACTCCCACAGAGAAATACCACGTTTTTATTACACCAACATAATCTGAACAGATTTTTGAAGTGAAAATGTCAAATGTGGATGGAGAAAAGGTGTGGACACTGAGGCTGAAGAGGAAGGAAGTTGGGAACCCCCGCATGGGGTGTCTGAATGCTACGACTAGTTCCCAGCCCCAGAAGATGCCTGGGAAGGGATGAGTGAAGGGAATGGAGGCTCCTCATCCTCACTTTGTACCTCTGGGATACTCAGTGCAGGGGAACCCACATTCCCATAGACAAGTTGACAGTGAATCTCCCCAGAGATTATATTGAGGTGGAGAGGCAGCAGGTGAGAAGCCAGAGATGTTTGAATTTGGGTCAGCTCTGGTGGAGGTTCGCCATAAGCTCCCACAACCCAGGGCTGCACATCTTACTCTGAGAGATCCCGGGCACAGCTTAAACTGCCTGGGAGAAAGCAGGGCCTGTTTCCACACAGGACTGGAGAACATCTGTCCTTTAGGCCCATCCTCTCAGTAGACCCTCCCAGGAATTCTGTTTTGCCGCCCCATTGGGGTGTGTATGCAATAGAGACTCCACTGCTCAGCCTGGTTGCTTTCTCCACCTGAGTGCATTCTAGTAGCCTGGGATCCTTTTGGATCTCCCCACTGCATGTAGAATCTAACCTCAAGTATATGGGGGAGTAAGTTGCAAGCAGGTCGTGACACCCCAGGGCTGCGGCCTGCAGCTCAAACGTGCTGAGTTAGGGCCAGGCGCGGTGGCTCATGACTGTAATCCCAGCACTTTGGGAGGCCAAGGTGGGTGGATCAAGTGAAGTCAGGAGTTTGAGACCAGCCTGGCCAGCATGGTGAAACTCTGTCTCTTAAAAATGCAAAAATTAACTGGGCATGGTAGTGTGCGCCTGAAATCCCAGCTACCAGGGAGGCTGAGGCTGGAGATTAGCTTGAATCCAGGAGGCAGAGACTGCAGTGAGCTGAGATTGAGCCACTGCACTCCAGCCTGGGCAACAGCGAGACTCCATCCTGCTCTTCTCCACTCCCCACCCCCGCTGTGCTTGACACTTGAATGGGGGAGAAGCCCACACTCCCAGAAAACGGAAAGCTGAGTCGCATAATTTTATGACCTGGTAAGAGATCTTTACATGCTACTCTCCACAGGGCTGTTCTGGTAAGAATGTGACTTATTTTCCTACCACACTTCTCCCCAAGAGAGTCCTGTGTCCTGAAAAACATAACAACAACAATGAAATTGCAAGCGCAGTGCCTGTGATTTGAGACAGCTTTCCCAAGGCCCACAAGGAGACCTGGTGAGAGGGTCACTTCTCTAGCCCATACACCACATAACAGAGCTGAAAATATAAAGATATGCAATGAAACATCATGGCTGAGTAAGAGCCTATCTATTTCCCATTGCTCCCAAGAGCCATTCATTGGATTGCCGCCAAAACTAGAACATCAAAAATTACTAATAATCATCACACACTGTGAAACCGAGAGCAAAAATTCAATAACAAAGACCCTGTAGAGTTTTAGCTCTGTGAAAATTTCCAGAAATGAAGCCAACTGAGTATACTCAATTTACACTACAATTAAGGCAATACTACCCTGCCCAGATGAGAAAAAACAATGCGAGAACTCTGGCAAAAAAAAATAATGTGTAGATATATACACATAGAGAGAAAGAGAGAGAGAGTGTCCCCTTACATCCATATAAGTCCACTAGATCCAGAGCAATGTTTCTTAATGACTCTAAATTATCTGAAATGATAGACATAAAAATCAGACTTCTGATGACAAGGACACTTACCAACATCAAGTATAGAGTTCAAGCTTGTGATGGTTAATACTGAGTGTCAACTTGATTGGATTGAAGGATGCAAAGTATTGATCTTGGGTGTGTCTGTGAGGGTATTGCCAAAGGAAGTTAACATTTGAGTCAGTGGGCTGGGAAAGGTACACTAACTCTTAAACTGGGTGGGCACCCTCTAATCAGCTGCCTGTGTGGCTAGAATATAAAGCAGGCAGAAAAATGTGAAAAGACTAGACTGGCCTAGCCTCCCAACCTACATCTTTCACCAGTGCTGGACCCTTCCTGCCCTCAAACATCAGACTCCAAGTTCTTCAGTTTTGAGACTTGGGCTGACTTTCCTCGCTCCTCAGCTTGCAGTCAGCCTATTGTGGGGTCTTGTGATTGTGTGAGTTAATACTTAATAAACTCCCTTTTATATATATATAACCCATTATCTCTGTCCCTCTAGAGAATCCTAACTAATACAGATTTTGGTACCAGGAGTGGTTCTAGATGAATAGAATATTAAGTATGGAGTTCTTGCATTGGTTTTGTGGTTCCTAGAGTTGGTTGCTTAAGACAATTAGACCCAAAAATGCTAACGACTCTATTTCTCATAGTATGGAGAACATTGATAGTCCTTGGTGTGAACTGTTTAGAGAATTATGCAAAACAAATGCATTTGGCACTCCTGATTCACCACTGGTGATAGTGACTCTATACATAATACCTTTGACCATATGTGGAGAACCAAGGAACATAATGAAACTGGTTGATTGCTCCTAAATTCAGTATACAAAATGATGAAAGAAAATGATGAACTCAGGAGGATTTCTAACTCCTGGCTTCAGAAGCAGATACTGAGCCTCAAATCTGCTAAGATTACCCTGAATGAGAGTCTTAACTCCTGTAGAGAGAAAGAGCTGAAATTGTGGAAAAACAGACTCAAGCTCTTATCATGCGAGTGGCTGACCTGCAGGAAAAGGTGCATGCACAACCTTGTCACGTGTCTACTGCTACATTGAGGGCATCGATTGAAAAAGAATGGGACCCTGCAACATGGAATGGGAACGTGTAGAAGGACACTGACGAAGCGGAGGACACCGAGTTTGTAAACTTTCATGAACCTTTTTTGCCAGAAGGAACAGCTTACCCATCCGCAGGAGTAGTAACATCCCCGACTGCCCCCCCCCCCCCCCACCACAATCCATGCTGTCATCAGCATTTCCAACTTTGAGGAGATAAACCCTGCACTGCCTGAGGCAGCAGTGATGGTCTCCCTTGAGGCAGTGACCAGACCAGATAATGTTGATTCTCCTCAGGAGTCACCCCCAACACCCTTGTTTGCTTCTAGACCTGTAACTAGACTAAAGTCCTGGTGAGCCCCTAGAGGTGAGGTTGAGAGTGTGACCTATGAGGAGGTGTGCTGCACTCAAAAAGAACTGCTTGAGTTTTCTAATTTATATAAGCAGAAATCTGGAGAACAGGCATGGGAATAGACATTGAGGGTTTGGGATAATGGTAGAAGGAACATAGAGATTAATCAGGCTGAATTTCTTCATTTGGGCCAACTAAGTAGGGATTCTGCATTTAATTTTACAGCTCAAGGAGTTAAAAAATGTTCTAGTAGTTTATTTGCTTGGTTAGCTGAAATATGGATTTAAAGGTAGCCTACTATGAGCAAGCTGAAAATGCCTAATTGTCTCCCTTGGTTTAATGTAGAGGAAGGGATCCAAAGGCTTAGGGAGATTGGGATGGTGGATTAGTCACTTTAGATCTACTCATCCCAACAGGGAGGGTCCAGATGATATACCCTTGACCAACGCCTTGCAAAATACATTTGCGAGGGCAGCGCCTGCATCTTAGAGGGGCATGTAATCATTCCTCTCTGTATGTCAGATGTAACAATGAGAATCACAGTAACTCAATTACAAAATTTAAACACAATGAAAATAATTGGATCTCAAGGATGCAGGGACAAAGTGACAGCACTCAACCATCAAAGGCAAGGTGGGTGTTGCTGCCATAATGGACAGCAGCGACAAAGCAGCAATTAGAATATTCTGACTCTTTTAGAGCTCTGGCATTGGCAAATTAATCACGGTGTTCCCAGAAGATAAATTGATAGGAAGCCTACAGCATTCTTAGTCAACTTATATAAGCAGAAAACATCTGGGTCAAATAAACAAAAGACTAATTTGAATTATAAAAATGATTCATGGCCCCTCAATGAATTTCCAGACTTGAGCCAGTTTACAGACCCAGAACCCCTTGAATGAAGGGGAAGCCGGGTCCCCTTGAGGAAGGACCCCACTACACTACTGACAATTTATGCTGTTAATGTTTCTCCCATCTTTCCCCAAGGAGACCTCTGACCTTTTACAGGGGTAACTGTACCCTGGGGAAAGGGAAATGATGAGACATTTCAGAGACTACCAGACACTGGCTCTGAGCTAACATTGGTTCCAGGAGACCCAAAACATCGTTGTGGTCCTTCAGTTAAAGTAAGGGTTTATGGATGCCAGGTAGTTAATGGGGTTTTCGCTCAGTTTCGATTTACAGTAGGTCCAGTGGGTACCCGGACTCATCCTGTGGTCATTTCCCCAGTGCAAGAATGCATAATTGGCATAGACATACTTAACAGCTGTCAGAACCCCCACATTGGCTCCCTGACTGGTAAGGTGTGGGCTATTATAGTGGGAAAAGTCAAACGGAAGCCATTAGAGCTGCCTCTACCTTGAAAAATAGTAAATCAAAAACAATATTGCATCCCCAGAGTGACTGTGGAGATAAGTACCACCATTAAGGACTTGAAAGATGCAGGGGTGGTGATTCCCACTACATCCCTGTTCAACTCTCCCATTTGGTTTGTTCAGAAAACAGATGGATCTTGGAGAATGACAGCGAATTATCATAAACTTAACCAAGTGGTGATTTCAATTGCAGTTGCTGTACCAGATGTAGTTTCATTGCTTGAACAATTTAATTCATCTCCTGGTATCTGGTATGCAGCCATTGACTTGACAAATGTGATTTTCTCCTTTCCTGTCCTTAAGTCCCACCAGAAGCAATTTGCTTTCAGCTGGCAAGACCAGTAATATACCTTTACTGTCTTACCTCATGGGTATAACGACTCTCTGACTTTGTGTCATAATCTTGTTTGGAGAGAACTTGATTGCTTTTCACTTTCACAAGATATCACACTGGTTCCTTATATTGACGACATTATGCTGATTGGATCCAGTGCACAAGAAGTAGCTAACACACTGGACTTATTGGTGAGACATTTGCATGGAAGGGGATGGGAAACAAATTTGACTAAAATTCAGGGACATTCAATCTCAGGAAAATATCTAGGGGTCCAGAAGTGTGGGGCCTGCCAAGATATATATATATACACACACACATACATACATATATATACACACACACACACACATTTATATACATACATATAATATATGTATGTACATATAATATTTACATACATATATATATATTAGGTTTTATGTTCTAGGGTACATGTGCACAATGTACAGGTTGGTTACATATGCATACATGTACCATGTTGGTGTGCTGCACCCATTAACTCATCATTTATATTAGGTATATCTCCTAATGCTTTCCCTCCCCTCTACCCCCACCCTATGACAGGTCCCAGTGTATGATGTTCCACACCTTGTGTCCTGGTGTTCTCATTGTTCAGTTCCCACCTATGAGTGAGAACATGCAGTGTTTGGTTTTCTGTCCTTGTGATAGTTTGCTGAGAATGATGGTTTCCAGCTTCATCCATGTCCCTACAAAGGATATGAACTCATCCTTTTTAATGGCTGCATAGTATTCTATGGAGTATAAGTGCCACATTTTCTTAATCCAGTCTTTCATTGAAGGACATTTGGATTGGTTCCAAGTCTTTGCTATTGTGCATAGTGCCACAATAAACATATGTGTGCATGTGTCTTTATAGCAGCATGGTGTATAATCCTTTGGGTATATACCCAGTAATGGGATGACTGGGTCAAATGGTATTTCTAGTTCTAGATCCTTGAAGAATCACCACACTGTCTTCCACAATAGTTGAACTAGTTTTCAGTCCCACCAACAGTGTAAAAGTGTTCCTATTTCTCCACATCTGATCCACCACCTGTTGTTTCCTGACTTTTTAATGATCGCCATTCTAACTGGCGTGAAATGGCATCTCATTGTGGTTTTGATTTCCATTTCTCTCATGGCCAGTGATAATGAACATTTTTTCATGTGTCTGTTGGCTGCACACATGTCTTCTTTTGAGAAGTGTCTGTTCATATCCTTTGCCCAGTTTTTGATGGGGTTGTTTGTTTTTTTCTTGTAAATTTGTTTAACTTCTTTATACATTCCGGATATTAGCCCTTTATCAGATGAGTATATTGTAAAAATTTTCTCCCATTCTGTAGGTTGCCTGTTCACTCTGATGGTAGTTTCTTTTGCTGTGCAGAAACTCTTTAGTTTAATTAGATCCCAGTTGTCAATTTTGGCTTTTGCTGCCTATGCTTCTGGTGTTTTAGTCATGAAGTCCTTGCCCATGCCTATGTCCTGAGTGATATTGCCTAGGTTTTCTTCTAGAGTTTTTATGGTTTTAGGTCTAACATTTAAATCTCTAATCCATCTTGAATTAATTTTTGTATAAACTGTAAGGAAGGGACACAGTTTCAGCTTTCTATATATGGCTAGCCAGTTTTCCCAGCTCCATTTATTAAATAGGGAATCCTTTCCCCATTTCTTGTTTTTGGCAGATTTGTCAAAGATCAGATGGTTGTAAGTGTGTGGTACTATTTCTGAGGGCTCTTTTCTGCTCCATTGGTCTATACTTCTGTTTTGGTACCAGTACCATGCTGTTTTGGTTACTGTAGCTTTGTAGTATAGTTTGAAGTCAGGTAGTGCGATGCCTCCAGCTTTGCTCTTTTGGCTTAGGATTGTCTTTGCAATGTGGGCTCTTTTTTGGTTCCATCTGAACTTTAAAGTAGTTTTTTCCAATTCTGCAAAGAAAGTCATTGGTAGCTTGACATGGATGGCATTGAATTTATAAATTACCTTGGGCAGTAAGTATGGCCATTTTCATGACATTGATTCTTCCTATCCATGAGCATGGAATGTTCTTCCATTTGTTTGTGTCCTCTTTTATTTTGTTGAGCAGTGGTTTGTAGTTCTCCTTGAAGTGGTCCTTCACATCCCTTGTAAGTTGGATTCCTAGGTATTTTATTCTCTTTGAAGCAATTGTGAATGGGAATTCACTCAGGATTTGGCTGTCTGTTTGTCTGTTACTGGTGTGTAGGAATGCTTGTGATTTTTGCACTTGATTTTGTGTCCCAAGATACTATTTCTAAGGTGAAGGATAAGTTGCTGTATTTGGCCCCTCCCACAACCAAGAAAGATACAAAGGTGAGTGGGCCTATTTGGATTTTGGAGGCAACACATTCCTCAGTTGAGTGTGTTACTCCATCTCATTTATCAAGTGACCTGAAGTACAGAGGTGAAGGGAAATCTTCCCTGTGGGCAGAACTTCGAGCAGTGCATCTGGTTGTGTACTTTTCATAGAAGAAGAAATGGCCAGATGTGGGATTATATACTGACTCGTGGGCTGTAACCATTGCTCTGGCTAGATGGCCAGGGACTTGAAAGAAGCAATCTTGGAAAATTGGTGACAAATAAATTTGGGAAATAATTATGTGGATGGACCTTTCTGAGTGGCCAAAAACTGAAGACATTTGTATCCCGTATGAATGTTCACCAATGGGTGATCTCAGCAGAAGATTTTCGTAATTAAGTGGATAGGATGATCCATTCTGTGGACATCACTCAGTCGCTTTACCCAACCAGCCCTGTCATTGCCCGGTGAGCACATGAACAAAGTGGACATGGTGGCAAGGATGGAGGCTATGCATGGGCTCAGCCACATGGACTTCCAGTCACCCAAGTTGACCTGACTACAGCCAAATGCTCAATTTGCCAGCAGCAGAGACCAATACTGAACCCTGGATATGGCACCATTCCTCAGGGTGATCAGCCAGCTACCTAGTGGCAGGTTGATTATGCTGGAACTCTTCTATAATGGAAATGGCAGAGGTTTGTCCCCACTGGAATAGACACTTAGTCCTGAAATGGATTCGCTTATCCTGCACGCAATGCTTCTGCCAAGACTACCATCTGTGGACTCACGGAATGCCTTATCCACCATCATGGTATTCCACACAGCATTGCCTTTGATCAAGGCATGCATTTTACATCTAAAGAAGTGCAACAGTGGACCCATGATTGAGGAATCCACTGGTCTTACCATGTGCCATCATCCTGAAGCAGCTATTTTGATAGAACGATGGAATGGCCTTTTGAAGTCACAATTACAATGCCTACTAGGTGACTATACTTTGCAGGGCTGGAACAGAGTTCTCCAGAAGGCCATGTATGCTCTGAATCAGCCTCCAATACATGGTAATCATTTCTGCCATAGCAAGAATTCATGGGTCCAGGAATCAAGGGGTGGAAGTGGAAGGGGCAACACTCACTATCACCCCTAGTGACTAGCAAATTTTTTGCTTCCTGTTCCTTCGACATTACGTTCTGCTGACCTAGAGGTCTTAGTTCCAGAGGGAGGAACACTGCCACCAAAAGAAACAACAATGATTCCATTAAACTGGAAGTTAAGATTGCCACCTGGACACTTTGGGCTCCCCCTGCCTTTAAGTCAAAAGGCTCAAGTCAAAAGAAGGGAGTTACAGTGTTGGCTGGGGTAATTGACCCAGACTATCAAGATAAAATCAGTCTAGTACTCCACAACGGAGGTAAGGAAGATTATGCATGGACTACAGGAGATCCATTAGGACATCTGTTAGTGTTAACATGCCCTGTGGTTAAGCTCAATGGGAAACTACAACAGCCCAATCTAGGCATGAAGACAAATGTCCCAGACTCTTTAGCAATGAAGGTTTGGGTCACTCCACTAGGAAAAAACCACAACTGGCTGAGGTGCTTGCTGAAGGCAAAAGGAATACAGAATGGACAGTAGAAGGTAGTCATCAATACCAGCTATTGTCACATGACCAGCTGCAGACACATGACCAGCTGCAGAGATGAGGACTCTAATTTTCATGAGTATTTTCTCTTTCTTTTGTTAAAAATATATTTGTGAATGTATGCACTTCTATGAAGAAAATATCGTCTTTTTGTTTCCTTTTTCCTTTATCATGTGACAGAAGATTTATTAACTTCATACCATCATTTAAGTATTGCTAACTTTATGCAATAACATTTGAGTTGGGGTTTAGTGCATTTCCAGTTATATGAAGGATAAAGATATTATGTTAGATATAATAAAGATAAAGATATGATATAAACATGACCGTAAGGTGTATGGTTTCAAGTTGAGAAGGGGTGGACTTGTGATTGTTAATACTGAGTGTCTACTTGATTGGATTGAAGGATGCAAAGTATTGATCCCGGGTGTGTCTGTAAGAGTGTGGCCAAAGGAGATTAACATTTGAGTCAGTGGGCTGGGAAAGGCACCCCAACCCTTAGTCTGGGTGGACACCATCTAATTAGTTGCTAGGGCAGCTAGAATATAAAGCAAGCAGAAAAAAAATGTGAAAAGACTAGACTGGCCTAGCCTCCCAACCTACATCTTTCTCCAGTGCTGGACCCTTCCTGCCCTCAAACATCAGACTCCAAGTTCTTCAGTTTTGGGACTCAGATTGATATTCCTTGCTCCTCAGTTTGCAGACGGCCTATTGTGGGACCTGGTGATCATATGAGTTAATACTTAATAATCTCATATATATATCATATATGTGTGTGTGTGTGTGTGTGTGTGTGTATCCTATTAACTTTTGTGTTAACATGCCCTGTGGTTAAGCTCAATAATAGGAGATATATATATATATATATATATATATCTCCTATTAACTTTGTCCCTCTAGAGAACCCTAACTAATACAAAACTCTATCCAAAGAAGCCAAGTAATTCGGTAAAACATTTCAGCATTTGAAAGATGCAATACTTATTTTACAAAAGACTCAAACTGAACTTCTTGGGTTAAAAAACACTAAAAGAATTGTATAATACAATCAGTGTTGTTAAAGGGAGAGTAGACCAAGCTAAGAAAAAATGCTCAGAGGTTGAAGATCGTTCTTTAAATCAACACAGTAAGACAAAAATAAAGAGCCAAGAAAATTGAACAAAACCTGTGATAAATAGTGGATTATGTAAAGAGATGAAATCTATGATTCATTGGCATTCCTGAGAGAGAAGAAGAGACAATAAGAAGCCTGGGAAATATATGTGGGAGAATAGTACATAAAAATTTTCCTAAACCTGATAGAGAGATTGGCATGCAAGTCCAAGAAATATAGAGAACCTCAACCAGATACACTACAAGATGACCATCCCAAAGTCACATAGTCATCAAGTTCACCAAGGTCAATGCAAAGGAAAAGACTATAAAGGCAGCTAGAGAGAAGGGTCAGGTTGTATACAGAGAGAACTCCATACAGCCACCATCAGATCTCTCAGCAGAAACCTTACAATCCAGAAAAGATTAGGGGCCTTTTTTCAGTCCCCTTAAAGAAAAGAAAATTCACCCCGAGAATTTCATATCCTGCCAAACTAAGCTTTATAAGTGAAGGAGAAATAAAAGCTTTCTCTGACAAGCAAATGCTGAGGAAATACATTTCAAATAAGAATAGCCTTGCAAAAGGTCCTTAAAGGAGTGCTAAACATAGATTAAAAAGAACAACGACAAAGGCGAAGAGCCCACAGATATTGTAAAGTAACTGTGTAATAAAGTTCACATAACAACCAGCTAACAACACAACGACAAGATCACAATCACACATATCACACTAACCTTCAATGTAAATGAACTAAACACCTCACTTAAGAAAATGCAGAGTGGAAAATTGAATAAAAATACAAGAACCAACCATCTGTTGTTTTTAAGAGACCCTTCTCACATGTAAAGAAACTCACAGGCTGGAAGTAAAATTGTGGAGTAAGGTCTATCATGCAAATAGAAAACAAAAAAGAGTTATTCTTATATGAGATAAAACAGAATTTAAGCCAACACAAATTAAGAAGGATCATGAAGGGCATTACATAATGATGAATAGTACAATCCAGCAAGAAACTTTAACGATCTTTAATATATATACACCAAACATTGGAGAACATAGATTCATAAAACAACTTCTCCTTGGTGTATGAAAAAAAAAAAGACAATCAAACTATAATAGTGGAAGATTTTAACACCACGCTGATAGGATTACAAGTAATAACTGCAGCAAAATTCTAACAAAGAAACTCTGGACTTAACACTTAACCGACTGGACCTAATAGACATTTACAGAAATTCTATCCAACAGCCACAGAATATACATTCATCTTATCTGCACACAAAATATAGTCTAATATTGGCCACCTACTCAGTCATAAAGCAAGCCTGAATAAGTGCAAAAAAATTGAAATCATATCAAGCACACTCTTGCATCCCAGGGCAATAGAAATAGACATCAATATAAATAAGATCTCTCAAAACTATAAAAATGCATGAAAACTAAACAAGTTAGCAAGAATATCTGTTTAGGGAACATTGAAATGTAAACTTAAATACAAAACTTTCTTGAAATAAATAAAAATAGGCACACAATTTACCAAAATCTCTGGGATGCAGGCCAAGTAATGTTAAAAAGAAAGTTTATATCTCTAAATGCATTCATCAAGATGTTAGAAAGATCTCAAATTAATACTCTAACTTTGCACTGAAAGAAACTAGAGAAAAAATGAACAAATCAACCCCAAAGTTATCAGAATAAAAGAAATAACTAAAATTAGATAAGAACTAAATGAAATTGAGATGCAAAAATTCATTAAAAATATCAATGAAACCAATAATTTTTTCTTCAAAAAGTAAATAATGTTGATAGGCCCTTAGCTAGATTAATAAAGAACATGAAAGAGAAGATCCAAATAAGCACAATAAGAAATGACAAAGGTGATATTAAAACTGATCCCAGACAAATACAAAAGATACTCAGAGACTACTAGGAACAACTCTTGGCACACAAATAAAAAAAAACTAAAGGAAATGGATACATTCTTGGAACTGTACAATCTTATAAAATTGAATAAGGAAGAGATTAAACTCTGAATACACCAATGTAAACTTTTAAAATTGAATCAGTAATAAATAACCAACCAAATAAAAACCCCAGTAACGGATGGGTTCACAGATGGATTTTATTTATTTATTTATTTATTTATTTATTTATTTATTTATTTATTATACTTTAAGTTTTGGGGTACATGTGCACAATGTGCAGGATTTTTACATATGTATATATTTGACATGTTGGTGTGCTCCACCCATTAACTCGTCATTTATATTAGGTGTATCTCTTAATGCTTTTCCGCCCCCGTTCCCCCACCCCACGACAGGCCTCAATGTGTGATGTACCCCTTCTTGTGTCCAAGTGTCCTGATTGTTCAATTCCCACCTATGAGTGAGAACATGCGGTGTTTTGTTTTCTCTCCTTGCGATAATAGTTTGCTGAGAATGATGGTTTCCAGCTTCATCCATGTCCCCACAAAGGGCATGAACTCATCATTTTTAATGGCTGCATAGTATTCCATGGTGTATATGTGCCACATTTTCTTAATCCAGTCTATTATTGATGGACATTTGGGTTGGTTCCAAGTCTTTGCTATTGTGAATAGTGCCGCTATAAACCTATGTGTGCATGTGTCCTTATAGCATCATGATTTATAATCCTTTGGGTATATACCCAGTAATGGGATGACTGGGTCAAATGGTATTTCTAGTTCTAGATCCTTGAGGAACTGCCACACTGTCTTCCACAATGTTTGAAGGAGTTTACAGTCTCACCAACAGTGTTAAAGCGTTCCTATTTCTCCATATCCTCTCCAGCAGCTGTTGTTTCCTGACTTTTTAATGATCACCATTATAATAACTGGTATGAGATGGTATCTCATTGTGGTTTTGATTTGCATTTCTCTGATGGCCAGTGATGATGAGCATTTTTTCATGTGTCTGTTGGTTGCATAAATGTCTTCTTTTGAGAAGTGTCTGTTCATATCCTTCGCCCAGTTTTTGATGGGGTTGTTTATTTTTTTCTTGTAAATTTGTTTAAGTTCTTTGTAGATTCTGGATATTAGCCCTTTGTCAGATGAGTAGATTGTAAAAATTTTCTTCCATTCTGTAAGTTGCCTGTTCACCCGGATGGTAGTTTCTTTTGCTGTGCAAAAGCTCTTTAGTTTACTTAGGTCTCATTTGTCAATTTTGGCTTTTGTTTCCATTGCTTTTGTTGTTTTAGATATGAAGTCCTTGCCCATGCCTATGTCTTGAATGGTATTGCCTAGGTTTTCTTCTATGGTTTTTGTGGTTTTAGGTCTAACATTTAAGTCTCTAATCCATCTTGAATTAATTTTTTTTAATAAGATGTAAGGAAGGGATCCAGTTTCAGCTTTCTACATATGGCTAACCAGTTTTCCCAGCTCCATTTATTAAATAGGAAATCCTTTCCCCATTTCTTGTTTTTGACAGATTTGTCAAAGATCAGATGGTTGTAGATGTGTGGTATTATTTCTGAGGGCTTTGTTCTGCTCTATTGGTCTATATCTCTGTTTTGGTACCAGTACCATGCTGTTTTGGGTACAGTAGACTTGCAGTACAGTTTGAAGTCAGGTAGTGTGATGCCTACAGCTTTGTTCTTTTGGCTTCAGATTGTCTTGGCAATGTGGGCTCTTTTCTGGTTCCATATGAATGTTAAAGTAGTTTTTTCCAATTATGTGAAGAAAGTCAGTTGTAGCTTGACAGGGATGACATTGAATCTATAAATTACCTTGGGCAATATGGTCATTTCCACGATATTGATTCTTCCTATCCATGATCATGGAATGTTCTTCCAATTGTTTGTGTCCTCTTTTATTTCATTGTGCAGTGGTTTGCAGTTCTCCTTGAAGAGGTCCTTCACATCCCTTGTAAGTTGGATTCCTAGGTATTTTATTCTCTTTGAAGCAATTGTGAATGGGAGCTCACTCATGATTTGCATCTCTGTTTGTCTGTTATTAGCGTATAAGAATGCTAGTGACTTTGGACTTTGATTTTGTATCCTGAGACTTTCTTGAAGTTGCTTATCAGCTTAAGGAGATTTTGGGCTGAGACGATGGGGTTTTCTAAATATACAATCATGTCATCTGCAAACAAGGACAAATTGACTTCCTCTTTTCCTAATTGAATACCCTTTATTTCTTTCCCGTGCCTGATTGCCCTGGCCAGAACTTCCAACACTATGTTGAATAGGAGTGATGAGAGAGGGCATCCCTGTCTTTTGCCAGTTTTCAAAGGGAATGTTTCCAGTTTTTGTCCATTCAGTATGATATTGGCTGTGGGTTTGTCATAAATAGCTCTTATTATTTTGAGATACATCCCATCAATACCTAATTCATTGAGAATTTTTAGCATGAAGGGCTGCTGAATTTTGTCAAAGGCCTTTTCTGCATCTATTGAGATAATCATGTGGTTTTTGTCTTTGGTTCTGTTTATATGCTGGATTACATTTATTGATTTGCATATGTTGAACCAGCCTTGCATCCCAGGGATGAAGCCCACTTGATCATGGTGGATAAGCTTTTTGATATGCTGCTGGATTCGGTTTGCCAATATTTTTTTGAGGATTTTTGCATCAATGTTCATCAGGGATATTGGTCTACAGTTCTCCTTTTCTTCTTGTATCTCTGCCAGGCTTTGGTATCAGGATGATGCTGGCCTCATAAAATGAGTTAGGGAGGATTCCCTCTTTCTCTATTAATTGGAATAATTTCAGAAGGAATTGTACCACCTCCTCCTTGTACCTCTGGTAGAATTCAGCTGTGAATTGGTCTGGTCCTGGACTTTTTTTCGTTGGTAGGCTATTAATTATTGCCTCAATTTCACAGCCTGTTATGGTCCATTCAGGGATTCAACTTCTTCCTGGTTTAGTCTTAGGAGAATGTATGTGTCCAGGAAATTATCCATTTCTTCTAGATTTTCTAGTTTATTTGCGTGGAAATGTTTATAGTATTCTGTGATGGTAGTTTCGATTTCTGTGGGATTGGTCGTGATATCCCCTTTATCATTTTTTAATGCGTCTATTTGATTCTTCTCTCTTTTCTTCTTTATTAGTCTTGTTAGCAGTGTATCTATTTTGTTGATCTTTTCAAAAAAAGAGCTCCTGGATTCAGTGATTTTTTGAAGAGTTTTTTGTGTCTCTATCTCCTTCAATTCTTCCCTAATCTTAGTTATTTCTTGCCTTCTGCTAGCTTTTGAATGTGTTTGCTCTTGCTTCTCTAGTTCTTTTAATTGTGATGTTAGGGTGTCAATTTTAGGTCTTTCCTGCTTTTTCTTGTGGGCATTTAGTGCTATAAATTTCCTTATACACACTACTTTAAATGTGTCCTAGAGATTCTCGTATGTTGTGCCTTTGTTCTCATTGATTTCAAAGAACATCTTTATTTCTGCTTTCACTTTGTAATGTACCTAGTAGTCATTCAGGAGCAGGTTGTTCAGTTTCCATGTAGTTTAGTGGTTTTGAGTGAGTTTCTTAATCTGAGTTCTAGTTTGGTTGCACTGTGGTCTAAGAGACAGTTTGGTATAATTTCTGTTCTTTTACATTTGCTGAGGAGTGCTTTACACTGTCAAGATTAGGCAGACCAATGAGACAGAAAGCTAAAAAGAATATCCAGGAATTGAACTCAGCTCTGCACCAAGAAGATCTAATAGACATCTACAGAACTGTCCACCCCAAATCAACAGAATATACATTCTTCTCAGCACCACATCTCACTTATTCCAAAATTGACCATATAGTTGGAAGTAATTAACAGATGAATTCTATCAGACATACAACGGTCTAACACTAATCCTACTGAAACTCTTCCAAAAAATTGAGGAGGAGGTTCTCTTACTTAATTCATTCTATGAAGGCAGCATCAGCCTGATACCAAAATCCTGCACAATGAGAAATTAAAGCTTTACACTAATATCTTTCATGAAAATATGCAAAAAATCCACATCAAAATACTAGCAAATTGAATGCAACAGCACATCAAAAAGTTAACACAACATAATCAAGTGGGCTTATTTCTGGGATGCAAGTCTGATTCAACATATGCAAATCCACAAATGTGATTAACCATATAAACAGAATTAAAAACACAAATCATATGATTATCTCAACTGACAAAGTAAAATCTTTCAATAAAATTCAAAATCCACTTATGTTATAAACCCTTAAAAACTAGGCATTGAAAGAACATACCTCAAAACAATAATAACCATCCACAAGAAACTCACGGCCAACATCATACTGAATGGACAAAAGCTGGAAGCTTTTCTCTTGAGAACTGGAGCAAGACAGGGATGCCTACTCTCATTCCTACTATTCAGTGTAGTATTGGAAGTCCTAGGCAAGACAATCAGGCAAGGAAAGAATTAAAATGCATTTAAATACTAAAAGAAAATTTAAACTATCTCTCTTTGCAGACAATGTGACTCTGCAACTAGAAAATCCTAAAGGCTCTGCCAAAAGGATCCTAGAACTAATAAACAACTTTAGTAAAGTTTCTGGATATAAAATTAACGTACAAAAATCAGTAGCATTTCTTTCCACTGACAACATCCAGACTAAAAGTGAAATCAAGAACACAATCTCACTTACAATAGCCACAAACAAAATGAAATACCTAAAAATTCAGCTAACTAATGAGATGAAAGATCTCTACAAGGAGAAGTGCAAAACAGTGCTGAATGAATTCAAAGATGACAAAACTAAATGGAAAAACATTCCATGCTCATGAATTAGAAAAATCAATATTATAAAAATGGCCATATAGCCCAAAGAAATGTACAGATTCAATGCTATTCCAATCCAACAACCAACATAATTTTTCACAGGATTAGAAAACCAATTTAAAATTAATATAAAGCCAAAAAAGATCCCTAATATCAAAAACAATCACAAGCAAAAAGTACAAAGCTGGAGGTATCACACTACCCATCTTCAAACTATACTAGAAAGCCATAGTAACCAAAACAGCTTGGTGCTGATACAAAAAAGGACACATAGACCAATGGAACAGATCAAAAAACTCATAAATAAAGCTGAATACCTGCAGCCATCTGATCCTTAATGAGACTGAACAAAACAAGCAGTGGGGAACAGACATCCTATTCAATAAAGGGTACCAGGATAACTGGCTAGCTATATACAGAAGATTGAAACTAGATCTCCACGTTTTACCATATACAAAAATTAACTCAAATTGGCTTAAATGAAAGGCCTCAAACTATAAAAATCCTGAAAGACAACCAAGGAAATACTTTTTCCACACTTTCCTTGCCAAAGAATTTATGGCCGAGTCTTCAAAAGCAATTGCAACAAAAATAGAAATTTACAAATGGGATGCAGTTAAACTAAAGAGCTTCTGAACAGCAAAAGAAACCATCAACAAAGTAAACAGACAATCTACAGAATGGGAGAAAATATTTGCAAACTATATGTCTAACAAACGTCCAATATCCAGAATCCATGGGAAACTCAAACAAATCAAAAAGCAAAAAACAAATAATCCCACTTAAAAAAAAAATGGGCAAAAGACATGAACAGACATTCTTCAAAAGAAGATATACAAGTGGCCGACAAACAAACAAAAAAGTGCTCAACATCACTAATTATTAGAAAATTTAAATTGAAGCCGGGCGCGGTGGCTCAAGCCTGTAATCCCAGCACTTTGGGAGGCCGAGACGGGCGGATCACGAGGTCAGGAGTTCGAGACCATCCTGGCTAACACGGTGAAACCCCGTCTCTACTAAAAAAATACAAAAAGCTAGCCGGGCAAGGTGGCTGGTGCCTGTAGTCCCAGCTACTCGGGAGGCTGAGGCAGGAGAATGGCGTAAACCAGGGAGGCGGAGCTTGCAGTGAGCTGAGATCCGGCCACTGCACTCCAGCCCAGGTGACAGAGCGAGACTCCGTCTCAAAAAAAAAAAAAAAAAAAAAAAAAAAAGAAAATTTAAATTGAAAGCAAAATAAGATGCCATCTCACGTCAGTCAGAATGGCTACTGATAAAAAGTCAAGAAACAACACTCTGGCCAGGCTGTGGAAAAATGTGAACAAATATACTGTGTTGGTGGGAATGTAAATCAGTCTGGTCACTGTGAGAAAACATCTGGAGATTTCATAAAAAACTTAAAACAGAGCCACCATTTGATCCAGCAATTCTATTATTGGGTATACATCAAAGATAAAATAAATAATTCTATCAAAAAGACATGTATTCTCTTATGTTCATTGTTGTGCTATTCACAATAGCAGACATGGAATCAACCTAGGTGCCCGTCAATGATAGATTGGATAAAAAAAATGTGATCCATATACACCATGGAATACTATGCAGCTATGAAAAAGGATTGAAATCATGTCTTTTGTGGCAACATGGATAGAGCTGGAAGCCATAATCTTAAACAAATTAAGAACAGAAAACCAAATATTTCATGTTCTCACTTATAAATGAGAGCTAAACATGGAACACACATGGATATAAATATGGGAAAAACAGACACTGTGGAATACTAGAGGGTGGAGGGAGGGGTTTTCTGGTTAAAAACTACCTGTTGGGTACTATAATCACTACCTAGGTGATAAGACCCATACTCCAAACCTCAGCATCATACAACATTCCCATGTAATGTATTATCTGTACAGAGACTCATTGTATCTAAAATGAAAGTTGACAAAACTTAATTTCTACCTTATAGGGGTATATTTGGTATTAAATGTAAAGTGACTGGCACCATACCTGGTATATCGTAGACAGTCCGTTACTCTTAGCCTAGGAGCACTCCTCTTTTCTAATACAATCCCTTTAGTGTTACGGAGAAAAGAATAACAAACTTGTAGTTAACAAACCCCAGAATGAAATTTCATGTGTGTAATGCAGATTTCTTTCTTTGTTTTCTATCACTTTTGTGGCTTTCTTTTCTTATTTCCTTTCCTTTTCTTTTCTCAAAATCTATTTGTTCTCTGACTCTACCACTTATGTTCTTTGTGACAATTAGCTAATTACTGAAACTCTTGGAGCCTCAGTTTTTTCATTTCAAAACAGGGTTGATATTGTTGCCCTTACAACAATTTTTGGTAAGTTTAAATGAGATTACAAAACAAAATAGAAGAACACTAATAGACTAAATTAAAGTAATTAAGCAGTAGTTTAGTTCTTCATATGATTGTAAATTCTTGGGAGATGAAATTGTTATTATTCCAGACATCCATAGCCAATGATGATTAATAATATCAAAAATATATTCAGTTCTTGAAACCTTGCTATGTGCCAAACAGCACACAAGTTGATATGGGAGAAAAAGCAATGGATAAGATGTTGTATCTACCCATAAGAAGATTAACACATTGTAGGGAAATAGAGTATTTATATAATGATCATCAATGTTATTTATAATAAATGCAAAAGGGAAACTGAACATAGCATAGATGTTGACATGAGGGATAATATTTTAGTTTAGAGGTTAAAAACAACCTTTATGAATGAGATATTATAAGATGGATTTAAAGAATAAATACTTTTTGTGTTTTGACAAAAATAGTTCAAATATGAGTTATGAATTAGAAATTCCAAGCAAACGAGATACCTTAAACTAAGTCACAGAGATTTGGTGAATCCATGATATTTTTGGATAAGAGTGAGACATTCACTACTTCAGTTTAGTGGATTTTAGTAGAAAGTTATTTAGAAACCTGTGTTGAGACTAGAAGACTAACATTTTTGACTACCAGGCTAGCCAAATACATCGTAACAAACTTGAGTGTTTCAATGTTTTTAAAGACAGAAGTGGCAAAATCAGAGATGTGCTATAAAAATGACATGTCATAGACAAAATAATGCAGAAAAGACACTAAGTAAAATAAAAGCAGTTCTTTTTTGCATTTCCATATGCTCAGCTTTATCACTTTCAGGTTATTGAAATATGTATCTTCACATTACATAGATTATGTACAGATATAGATATATGTATCTGTACATACTGTATATATAGAGAAAGCTTGATATATATGTGTAAAATATAGATAGACACCGTAGCTTAATAAATATATATGTAACCATAAATATACCTTATATGGCAACATTCTCAGATAAATATATCTTAAATATTCAATTAAGATAAGTTGTTACATCACGTCATATGAGATCTCACAGAATAGATTCTTTTACCATGACAAACTAATCATTAGCATTGAATGCTAGTGATAGAAATAAATAATAAAGGAAGTTTATTTATTTTGATACATTAAAATTGTATAGGTCATAAAAATGAAAAATAAAGATAATTTACTATATTTAGAAATACTCTGTTTTGGTAGAGAGAATAATTCCCTGAGCACATTTAGTACAGATTATTGGTCTTGCACACATGGTTAGATTAAAGATAAATATAAAAAGAGATTTATTTTTGACCTTTAGAATCTAAAATGTCCAAATGCTCATCAAACGAGAGAAAAGTCAATGAGTGAAGGCAGATTGTTTTTCTTTAAAGATTTTCTGTTTGAATGTCACTGCCTCTTAGTGCCCTACAGAAACACAGATTATGAATAGAATAAAAGGATGTACTTTAGAAAATATTGAACCAGATACTTTCAGTGTCTGTGCTATATATTGGGAGAAAATGGAGCACTCTTAATAAATAGATAAACTTTTAAATTAGTTATTGCTTCAGTATACCAAATGGTATCCTTGTCGCCCAAAATAATTAACGTCCATTCCTGAAGTGTTTAATATTTTCTGGTAAACCATTTACTACTGGGAAACCTTGGCTGACTTAGGAGATAATTAATTTGTGGTTTAGTGAACAACAAACTTTCCTCATTTAATACTTTAAACTCTGAATTGAAAATTTTCCCATCACAGAGGGCTGACAATATACAAGATATAACACATATTAAAAATAGATTGGACGGAATACACTTGGAGTAACATTTGAGTTCTTCATGGTAGTGCAAAGATACTATAAGATATTTAACTGTGACTGAATCGCAGTGAGCACAGTCAGCCACACCTTACAGAGTGACTGGTCATTGTCAAGACTCTGTAAATCATGTTTGTTAAGAACAGAGTTCATTATAATCACATAAGCATTTATTTCCCCGACAATTAAATAGTGAAAATGCTTGGAGATAATATTTAGCACAACATAGAGTTACCATACAAAAGCCCTTTTCTGTCATAAATCTAATGGTAATGCTACAATCTATAAGTCATAAACAACCATGGGTGTATATTAATTTTGCAGTGCTTGCCTTCACTCTTCCAGTGGAGGAATAATATTATCAAAGACAACATTTAATAATAACCCACCACGTACGGTTATCACTTCATTATTAGAAACACTAACAAAGCATAGATTATCTAGTTTACAGTTTTATATAGTGTATTCCTTAAAACGTTACATCTACAGAATTAAAATAAGCCTTGTGTTGAAAAAGCAGTTCTCAAATTTAGAAAATGTTGAATCAGGAAACATTAAACAGATTTTTGTTTGTTTCTTAAAATTGTTTTCCACTGTACATTTTCTCAGAACCTTTAAATGAGGTAGAATACTACTGACTATAAGATGGAAATATAGTAAGTGACATTTCTCAGATGTATTTGAATATGGAGGCTTTTATTCTGTTGTAACTTATGGGACTAATATCCATGAAACACTATTTGGGGAGTACAAATCTAATTAAAGCCCCTGACATGAAGAAACTTCCTAAGAGGCAGATAATCTTATATGATATTCCTGAAGGTCTCAAAGTGATTTAAACAGAATTTAGGTGAGGGCCCCCTAGTTTCCTGTCCAATATTGAGTTCCATTTTCACAAAATGTCTTTCTATTTCAACTGGTTATATTTATTTGAAATTTAAAAAAAAATCAGGTTTACCCTAAAGTTTAGAGGAAACACTTAAAATAAGACTAGAAGACTAGAACTGCAGGGTTAGGACAGTTCTTCTACCAAAGCAGTACAGTTTCTAATACACAGTATTGTACACAGTATTGGAGTACTTGTCTTTACTCTTCCAATGGAGAAATAATATTCTCAAAGACAACATTTAATAATAACACATCATGTACGGCAATTACTCCGTTAACTTGATAATTTGATAATTACAAATGTTAAGGATATATGTATTTGTAAACTGTTCATAAAATATGCTTATATATGTTTTATTTATTCAACCTAACCTGTAACCTTATGTGCCATTGTTTTATGATTATCTATTTATCTATCTATATTAGAAATGTTAACAAAGCATAGATTATGTAGCTTTTGTTGTGTAGTTTAAACCTCACTCTAAGCATTTGCTGATAGAACGGTTTTGCTTTTCCATGCTGAAGCAATTGAAGCATGGCCCTGTCAGAATATCTCACCTATAAACATTTGTATTAAAGTCACAGCAACATTTGAAGGATGCTACAGAATAACCCAGCTCATAATGTGGACTTCCAAGATTTTCTGCAAAAATTAGTCAGTCTTTAGTAACTCTTGTCTATGTGTTTAAATATCATGTATGTAATGTGATTAATTAAAATATATTATTCTTATCATTTGCTTGTATTTTACATTGAATATTTTATAAATGTGTACTAAATGATAAAATAAACTGGTTTTACCTTAAAAAATAAAAGAAAAATAGATTCTTGCATCCCTTCCAGAAATTACATGAGCATGAGAACTATACAAGGTGAACACATTCAGATTCAAATCCCTTTACAGAAAGAGATCTCTTAATGATACACAAATCAATGAAAAGATATACTTTAGTATGTACTATATATATTGTGAATTGCCTACATTTAAAAATAAATGGCTACACAACTTATTTTTTTTAACTTGCAGACTGCATACAATGATATAGAGTTAATTGAAATTCATATTAGGATTCTTAAGTACAGTATTCATTGCATGTTAGGGCCAAATATTCCTGTGGAAAAGTACAGGTGTGAAATTGTAACAGAGAAAATGTGACTTTGTATATAATTATTAATTCACATTATGCACACATTTTAGAAACATATTTTATGTATAAGATCAAACTGTCTTATTCTTCCTTTTCCTTATTTAGAGATGTTTATTGAAAGATAGACCTAGATGGGATCTTGAAAGGTCATTAATTCATTCACTGCATTTAAACGAAACTAAACCTTAAAGAGGCTCAGAGAGACTATCTCTGGCAGTGTGAAAGCTTTTCACTTCTCATTCCCTTTATGAAGACAATCTAGTAAAAAATAAAAATAAAAAGAAAAGCTTCCAATATGGCATTTTGCTTTTCTAAGATGATTTTCCATTCTGTTATTAAAAAAGAACTGAATTTATATTTTTCTCTTTTTGTCTTTTCTCTCTTTGCAGGTGCACCCTAAGTGTATATGAATCATGATACAGTTCATAGCAACTGTAGTAATGCAACTGTGTTTCTGTTAATTAACTCAATAATTAACTCAATATAGCTATTGTGCATAAAATGTGTACATTTAACAAGGAAATCAAGATTTAAAACAATTTCACAAAATATTTTATTATAAATATATACAAAATACTTTTAAAACCACCAACCATTTGTTATTACTTCTTACAAATTCAGACATACAGGATTACGTTCCTTAATTTATAATATATTAAATATAGTAATGACTCAGGCCGGGCGCGGTGGCTCAAGCCTGTAATCCCAGCACTTTGGGAGGCCGAGACGGGCGGATCACGAGGTCAGGAGATCGAGACCATCCTGGCTAACACAGTGAAACCCCGTCTCTACTAAAAAATACAAAAAACTAGCCGGGCGAGGTGGCGGGCACCTGTAGTCCCAGCTACTCGGGAGGCTGAGGCAGGAGAATGGCGTAAACCCAGGAGGCGGAGCTTGCAGTGAGCTGAGATCCGGCCACTGCACTCCAGCCTGGGCGACAGAGTGAGACTCCGTCTCAACAACAACAACAACAACAACAACAACAAAAAAATATAGTAATGACTCTACATATTATGGCTTTTATCTACCATAATGGGTTATTTTCATTCCAATACAAATATTAAATATTTGTGGCTATATATTTTATATGCACAAATTATATGCATATATATAAAATGTCCTATATATGTGTGTGGGGGGGTTGTGTACACTTTGATGGAGAATAAGTTGTGGTATTTTATTAAACAAAAACATTGCCTTTTATGGTACATAAAATGACTCATGTTTCCATGTTATTAAAATTCCTACATAAGTCTAAATTCTTATACATTCCATTCTCTCTATATATTTTCCCTTTATGACAAACATTTATTTCAAAATATCTACATTTTGTAACATTATACTCTAGTATCCAGTTTACTTAATATATGTATGTATCTGTATACATATGTATATTCATTTATACATATTGGTGGTAACACTTTTCTCCATTTATTGTAGTTTTAAATTTCTGGAATTTGGGGAAAGAAGATATTGAAATTTTTTCTTATTTCAAGATATGTTTACATGACCCACTTGCAAACTTAATAACATCATCTGAGATTATTTTTTGTCAGTAAACTTAACCAAAATTTGAACAAAACTTGAAGTAATGATCAGTTTGCTGTTTTGATAGTTTGTAGACAAGTCCTGTGCCTTTAGCATCTAATAAAGTGAGTGACAGTGAAGAATTCGGTGAGAAGAATACAAACTAGTCAAAAGAGATTGCCTCTATGTAAATAATTATAAGGCTGCATATCAAAAAATAGTCATATATATATTCTAGGAACATTTTAGGGATAGTAAAAGAACTAAAAATTGTGTACATACTTTTTTTGGAGCACAATGGAGGTGAGGTTGGGGAGTATGGTGTATTTCTGTGTGGTTTGAATGCCTGGGGGTGTGTGTACATGGGTGTGAGAATTACTTTTTATAGAAATATAATTAAATAAAACTAACTTGGCATGTAAAATATGAGACAGTGAAGGAATAGGAGCATAGAAAACTATAAATTTTATAATTGTGCCATGTTTATACTTTTCAGTTATTTCATAGTTATTATATCAGACCTAAGACCATGGCACATATTAGGTTCACAATGAGAATGTAGATCCCTAGTTCTAGATCCTTCATTCTTAATGCTTTTCATAATCACATGCTACAGTTCATTCACACAAATCACTGTATTTCTTTTGGTTGACACAGACCTATCCCCGAGAAAATAGACTCAAAAGACACCAATAAAAGCTTTTAAAAGTATTTTTATAAGCCTGGGAACTGCAATAATCCCTGTATCATATTAATTGTTATAATATAACTATATGAAATATGAGAGAATTGTGGAGAGACAGGAGTAAAAGCTGAACTTTGGGGAAGGAACATTGCTATGGAATGAATGCAGAGTCCAGTCCCAAGGGAAATTGGTTAGGGTGTCCATTTAGCACAGGGTATTTGGTAATCAAGCACATGGACTCGAATACAGTTTCAGAAAACATTATGTATCTTAGTGATGAAAGCAACTGCTTTTCATTTTTCGCAAACATGACATTAGTGCACCTTCTGCTAAATCCTCTACACTATTTAGTAAATCTATATGCATCGACTGATTGTCCTTCTGATATTGCCAAAGTTCAGGTTTGTATTAATTTCAAGAATGATTGAAACTGAAACCTACCAAATAGTCCCATAGACAGTTTTTTTTTTTTTTTTTTTTTTTTAAATCTATTTTGATAAACATAGAAATTGGCCTTCCTGGTCTTAAAGCTTGAAACTCACCAGATCCAGACAATGACATACCAGGCCTCTCAAATGGTATCAAAGAACTGAAGCTCACCAGATCATCACATTCTGACAATGAGATGCCAGGCCCCTCATTCATCATGATTGCTTCCTTACCCATCCTGAGTTTCCCTTTTCCAGTTCATAGTTACATTTCTTCCCTGCTCTATAATCTAATTTTAGTTGGTCAGGGAGATGGATTTAAGACTGATCTCACATCTTCTTTGCTGCAGCACTCGATTAAAGACTTCTTCCTTGGCAATAACCATTATCTCAGGGATTGGCTTTCTATGCAGCCAACAGGAACAACAGGACCTAGACTGAACTCCTGGTGTTTCAGTAACACCAGGAAAATTTTAAAGGAATTCCCATTTGCAGGTTGAATAAGCCCAACTGACTGAGAGAGGAGGGAAGCACACTGACTGTTTCAGTATGGACACTTTGGGGGGCTTATATGTAATTGTGTGTTGTGTTTATGTGTCTGGGCATATCAGTGTTTTTTGTGGGTACCAGAGAGTGGGATTGACTCCTCTCAATTGGACAAATTCTGAAGTAATTTTTGTTTGCAAGTTGACCAAGTCCACCCAATGGAAAGAGGAAGCATTCAGATTGTTTCAGTTTGGACATTCTTGGGACTTCTGTGTTGCTGCAGTAGTTGAATTGTGTTTTGGTGATTGTTTTTGTGTGTTTCATGAAAAATTAGAATTCAATATACCAATTTTTTTTATTAATATACTTTAAGTTCTAGGGTACGTGTGCACAACGTGCAGGTTTGTTACATATGTATATATGTGCCATGTTGGGGTGTTGCACCCATTAACTCGTCATTTACATTAGGTATATCTCCTAATGCTATCCCTCCCCCCTTCCCCCACCCCACTACAGGCCTCAGTGTGTGATGTCCCCTGCCCTGTGTCCTGGTGTTCTCATTCTTCAATTCCCACCTATGAGTGAGAACACGCAGTGTTTGTTTCTCTGTCCTTGTGATAGTTTGCTGAGAATGATGGTTTCTAGCTTCATCCCTGTCCCTACAAAGGACGTGAACTCATCCATTTTTAAGGTTGCATAGTATTCCATGGTATATATGTGCCACATTTTCCTAATCCAGTCTAGCATTGATGGACATTTGGGTTGGTTCCAAGTCTTTGATATTGTGAATAGTGCCCGAATAAACATACATGTGCATGTATCTTTATAGCAGCATGATTTATAATCCTTTGAGTATACACCCAGTAATGGGATGGCTGGGTCAAATGGTATTTCTGGTTCTAGATCCTTGAGGAATCGCCACACCGTCTTCCACAATGGTTGAACTAGTTTACAGTTCCACCAACAGTGTAAAAGTGTTTCTATTTCTCCACATCCTCTCAGGAAACTGTTGTTTCCTGACTTTTTAATGATTGCCATTCTAACTGCTATGAGATGGTATCTCGTTGTGATTTTGATCTTCATTTCATTGATGACCAGTGATGATGAGCATTTTTTCATGTGTCTGTTGGTTGCATAAATGTCTTCTTTTGAGGAGTGTCTGTTCATATCCTTCACCCACTTTTCAATGGGATTGTTTGCTTTTTCCTTGTAAATTTGTTTGAGTTCTTTGTAGATTCTGGATATTAGCCCTTTGTCAGATGAGTAGATTGCAAAAATTTTCTCCCATTCTGTAGGTTGCCTGTTCACCCTGATGGTAGTTTCTTTGGCTGTGCAGAAGCTCCTTAGTTTAATTAGATCCCTTTCGTCAATTTTGACTTTTGTTGTCATTGCTTTTGGTGTTTTAGACATGAAGTCCTTGCCCATGCCTATGTCCTGAATGGTATTGCCTAGGTTTTCTTCTAGGGTTTTTATGGTTTTAGGTCTAACATTTAAGTTTCTAATCCATCTTGAATTAATTTTTGTATAAGGTGTAAGGAAGGGATCTAGTTTCAGCTTTCTACATATAGCTAGCCAGTTTTTGCAACACCATTTATTAAATAGGGAATCCTTTCCCCATTTCTTGTTTCTCTCAGGTTTGTCAAAGATCAGATGGTTGTAGATGTGTGATATTATTTCTGAGGTCTCTGTTCTGTTCCATTGGTCTATATTTCTGTTTTGGTACCAGTACCATGCTGTTTTGGGTACTGTAGCCTTGTAGTATAGTTTAAAGTCAGGTAGCGTGATGCCTGCAGCTTTGTTCTTTTGGCTTAGGATTGTCTTGGCAATGTGGGCTCTTTTTTGGTTCCATGTGAACTTTAAAGTATTTTTTTCCAAATCTGTGAAGACAGTCATTGGTAGCTTGATGGGGATGGCATTGAATCCATAAATTACCTTGGGCAGTATGGCCATTTTCACGATATTGATTCTCTCTGTTCATGAGCATGGAACTGTTTGGCCCTAATATTCTTTGGAATCTGGATTTTTCTACTGAATGAGAAAGTGTGTTTTTTCAGGATCTTATGTTGCTGTTCTATGCAGAGTTGTGCCTAGTTAGTACGTTCCAGGTGATGTCCTGAGGTGCTGTTTGACCCTGATATTCTTTGGAGTTGGGGGAGATTTGGGTCTTTAAGAGTAAAACTGCCATTAAAATTGCTTTACCCAAAATTTTGGTTCACAGCCTTCATTGGGTTACCTATGAGGCAAACAAAATTTAGTCATGTAAACATGTTCATAGACTGGTAAGTTTGTATTGCTATCTCATGGCTACAGTTTAAAGGTAAAGGCTACTGGATCTTTATTTGTATGTGTGCATACATGTCTGTATGTGCTTAGGTGTATGTACATGTATTGTTATATGTTGTGTCTACCAAATTGGCTTATAAAGTAGAAAGCACTCATAAATTAAATCCATGCATCCAATAAATTTCATATTCACATGAATTAAGTAAATCTTTAATAAACAAGCTGGTTTTAAAATTATTGGCAATATAAAAATAGAAATGTCTTCAGAGTTTTCAGCATATATTTTTTGTTTGGGTTTTATATTTGCCTCTGCTAGATATTTTGAGGTATCAGAGTTTGCCACAGAAGGTTATAAACCTATGAACGCAGCAAAAATAAAATAATCTGTGTGCACATTTTCTGATAAATAAGACTAATTTAATGTTTTTGGTTTAATGAAAATAATAGAATTTCCTGGATTATTGGTGAAAAAGTTCACGTAATTCATTTTAAGGTTCTTATTTAGGTGACCAGCTGATATACACAGGTTATAAAATGAATAACAAGAAAATGATGCATAAGGAATTTAGATAAACTTCTAAAAAAAATAAAATACAAATGATTAAGTGCTAAAGGTGATATTTTTGTGGAACTTAAAATATTACAATTATTTGTGCTGCTCATTGGATGTCTGCACCCTTTCCAATTAAGAAAAGGTTATGATATTGAAAAACGTATTTCTAAAAATCATGAAATGGTTCTCATCTATAAAATTCTAATATCTGATAGGAAGCTCAGGATTTCTTGCTTTCTACATTTTTACTAAAATGTCAGGTTACTAAGGATAAGAATACTAGATAAGATGTAATTTTGTGTATAAAATCTGCCAAAGAAGATGTGATTTTATTAAGAGAATAATTTTGTCTGCTTCAGAAGTTATCTGAAGATTAATTCAAATTACAGACTTGAAAAGGTCATTTGTAAAACAAGGTATAAAGGAATCTGGAAGTAGGGGACAGACATGTGAAGAACTCTATGGATATGAAAATATAAATTTTGGCTGGGCGTGGTGGCTCATGCCTGTAATTCCAGCATTTTGGAAGGCTGAGGCAGGCAGATCCCGAGATCAGGAGATTGAGAATATCCTGGCTAACACAGGGAAACCCTGTCTCTACTAAAAATCCAAAATTTAGATGGATATGGTGGCACACGCCTGTAGTCCCAGGCACTCAGGAGGCTGAGGCAGGGTCAATTGCTGGAACCCTGGAGGCGAAGTTTGCAGCAAGCTGAGACCATGCCACTGCACTCCAGCCTGGGCGACGGAGCAAGACTCCTTCTCTCTCTCTATAGATATAGTTATAGATATTCAACATTCTTAAAGACACGAATGTTCAATATTCAACATTCTTAAGGACAAGAATTTTCAACCAAAATTTCATAGCCAACCAAGTATACATATATATTATATACATATAATATATATATATATTATATATATATATAAAGAAAGGTTATAAAGAAGAGAAAATTATAATACTACTGAAATTCCAACCATGCTATAGATGGTCTGTATAAGTCTTATGTAGTTTTTTTCTGTTTCTCTGTATGTCTACCTTTGTGCATATGAAGGAAAAATAGAAAGTCGAAAAAGTTTAGATAATAAAATCTTTAAAATATGATAGAAAACTGAAGATATGGCAATTAACATTGCTTATAGTCAAAGCTCTTAGTCTCAATGAAGGCAATGAAGGCAAGTTGAGAAATATTATAATAAAACACATTGGAAGTTTGGGAATTTTTTTATTATACTTTAAGTTCTGGGATACATGTACAGAGCATGCAAGTTTGTTACATAGGTATACACATGCCATGATGGTTTGCTGCACTCATCAACCCATCATCTACATTAGGTATTTCTCCTAATGCTATCTGTCCCCTATCCCCCTATCCCACAACAGGCCCTGGTGTGTGATGTTTCCCTCCCTGTGTCCATGCGTTCTCATTGTTCAGCTCCCACTTATGAGTAAGTTTGGTTTTCTGTTCCTGTGTTAGTTTGGTGAGAATGATGGTTTCCAGCTTCATCCATGTCCCTGCAAATTGCATGAACTCATCCTTTTTTATGGCTGCATAGTATTTCATGGTGTATATGGATCTCTCTGCAGAAACCCTACAAGCCAGAAGAGAGTGGGAGCCAATATTCAACATTCTTAAAGAAAAGGATTTTCAACCCAAAATTTCATATCCAGTCAAACTAAGTTTCATAAGCAGAAAAGAAATAAAATCCTTTACAGATAAACAAATGCTGAGAGATTTTGTCAACACCAGGTCTGCCTTACAAGAGTTCCTGAAAGAAGCACTAAATACAGAAAGGAAAAAACTGATACCAGCTACTGCAAAAACATACCAATTGTAAAGATCATCAACACTATGAAGAAACTGCATCAACTAATGGGCAAAATAACCAGCTAACATCATAATGACAGGATCAAATTCACACATAACAATATTAACCTTAAATGTAAATGGGCTAAATGCCCCAATTAAAAGACAGAGACTGGCAAATTGGATAAAGAGTCAAGACCCATCGGAATTCTGTGTTCAGGAGACCCATCACATGTGCAAAGATACACATTGGCTCAAAATAAAGAGATGGAGGAATATTTACAAAGAAAATTGAAAGAAAGAAAAAAAGCAGGATATGAAATCCTAGTCTCTAATAAAACAGACTTTAAACCATCAAAGACCAAAAAAGACAAAGAAGGGCATTACGTAATGGTGAAGAGATCAACTCAACAAGAAGAGCTAACTATCCTAAATACATATGCATCCAATACAGGAGCACCCAGATTCATAAAAGAAGTTGTTTCCTTCTTGGAAAATAATTTACCAAGCAAATGGAAAATAGAAAAAGCAGGGGTTGCAATAATAGTTTCTGACAAAACAGACTTTAAAACAACAAAGTAAAAGAAAAAATAAAATAAAAATAAAAGGGCATTACATAACGGTAATGGGGTCAATTCAACAAGAAGGGCTAATTGTCCTAAATATATATGCACCCAATGCAGGAGCACTCAGATTCATAAAACAAGTTCTTACAGACCTACAAAGAGACTTAGACTCCCACACAGTAATGGTGGGAGACTTTAACACACAACTGTCAATATTAGACAGTTCAATGAGACAGAAAATTAACAAGGATATCCAGGACTTGAACTCAGCTCTCAACCAAGTGGACCTAATAGAAATCTACAGAACTCTCTACCCAAAATCAATAGAATATACATTCTTCTCAGTGCCACATCACACTTATTCTAAAACTGATCACATAATTGGAAGTAAAACACTCCTCAGCAAATGCAAAAAATGGACATCATAACAAACAGTCTCTCAGACCATAGTACAATCAAATTAGGAATCAGGATTAAGAAACTCACTCAAAAGGGCACAACCACATGGAAACTGAATGACCTGATCCTGAATGACTACTAGGTACATAATGAAATGAAGGCAGAAATAAAGATGTTCTTTGAAACCAGGGAGAACAAAGATACAACGTTCCAGAATTTCTGGGGCTCAGCTAAAGCACTGTTTAGAGGGAAATTTCTAGCACTAAACACCCATAGGAGAAAGCGGGAAAGATCTAAAATCAACACCCTAGCATCACAATTAAAAGAACTAGAGAAGCAAGAGGAAACCAATTCAAAAGCTAGCAGAAGACAAAAAATAACTAAGATCGGAGCAGAACTGGAGGAGATAGAGGCATAAAAAAAAAAAATAAATATCTCTTTTGTTAATGTTTTCAAAAAAACAAAAAATCCAGGAGCTGTTTTTTTGAAAACATTAACAAAAGAGATAGATAGACCACTAGCCAGTCTGATAAAGAAGAAAGAAGAATCAAACAGACACAATAAAAAATAATAAAGGGGATATAACCACTGATCACACAGAAATACAAACTACCATCAGAGAATACTATAAACACCTCTATGCAAATAAACTAGAAAATCTAGAAGAAATGGATAAATTCCTGGACACATACACCCTCCCAAGACTAAACCAGGAAGAAATCGAATCCCTGAATAAACCAGCAACAAGTTCTGAAATTGAGGCAGTAATTAATAGCCTGCCAACCGAAAAAACAAACAAACAAACAAACAAAAAGCCCAGGACCAGATGGATTCACAGCTGAATTCTACCAGAGGTACAAAGAGGAGCTGGTACGATTCCTTCTGAAACTATTCCAAACAATAGAAAAAGAGCATACAGGACTCACTACAGGGGTACCTCATTTACTCAGCCTTCCACTCTCAACTTCAGGTGAGAACTGGAGTGTGTGAGCACTGGAATTGGCCAACTGCTTTGGTGTCAGCAGGAGCGAGCTCCATGTGGGGCCCGTGGCATTGTCCACATATGGATGCCTGTGACCCCAAAGCCCTAGAGGGCATGTTACCAGTGCTCTTTAAGCTGTGCCATCCATGGATGGCTTAAGTGTTTACAGCTCAGTGGGTACTTTGCCTCATTGTGTGGGGCAGCTGCCCTCCACCAGTGAGGGGAAGGGGCCAGTGTGACAGCCTTTTGTATCCACTTGTGGCTCCCAAGCTCTTGTCTAGAGTCCAGGAAAAATGAGGTTAAATGAACAAATTGAAGGATGGTATACGCAGGGTATTTTATTGCTGATTAAATTGGCTCTCAGTGGGAAGAGGTGCTCAAAAGGGGATGGGGAGGTAGGTAGTGTTCCCCTGAAGTCTGGCTGGAGACAGCCAGATTCTTCTCCAAGGATAGACCATCAAGCTGCCCCTCTGAACTCAAGCCATTTCTCTCGGACATCCAACCATAATCTCTGCTCCTCTCCAACTGAATCTTGGGTCTTTACAGGCACATAATGGAGGACAGGGTGGGCCATGGGTAGTTTAGGAAAAGACAACATGCAAGCAGGAAGACAGGGATATAAGTTCTCATTTTAGGCCATGGTTTCAGGCTTTTTGGCTTGAGGGTGAGGATTTCACTGGGGACCTGCCCTTTTCTGCCTAGAATTTCTCTGCCTCCTTGACCTATCAATACAGGTACTAATGTACTTACTGGTCATCTGCCTAGAGTGAATTTCTCAACTGCACAAAATATACATTGGTATTGATAAACTTAAAGACATTAATCTCTATACCAGAAACAACATGTCCATTAGGTGTTTGTTTTAGGCTCTGGGTAACATTGTAGCCTCTCACATAAACTGAGTAGGAGAAATAATTGGAGTCAGTTTTCTGTTTATTTGTTTTTGCTTTTAATTTTCATTTATTTGCTGTTTGATCTTTTTGGAGTTTTAATCATATTTGCATATACATAAAATCATTGATGGTTTTTAGTTTCTAATGGAAGGCTTTTATTTGATCCCATGAATAGCCATTTATTGGCCTATGCATTTCCAACAATTCATCATCTGTTTTATTTATCTAAAATTCCTAAGCTAACTATGTCAAATCTGCAAAAGTAATTAATAGAGGACACCAGCTATTTAAAATTTCATTGGTTTTGTTTACCTCTGACACACAGCTACAAAAGTTTTAAGGTTTCTGTAAAAATAAAATAAATAAGATTTATTTTTGCATGTTTTAAGCAGTAATGTTACATTACTTCATTTGAAAAAAGTAGGTGAGAATAAAGATGTGTAAATAATGTTTACCAAGGTAATTCAGTTCAATCAATAATTTGAGTTGGTTTCAGATCTTTTTATTTAGGGAATTAAGAAAAATTATGACATTGACATAAAGTTTTAATGTTCAGAAAAGATTGACCTTGCCCTTAAGGAAATTATATTGATTGTGATTTCCCTCAAACCAATTTAGTTGTATTTATCATTATTAAAATTCAGTGACATTTGCTTGGGTTAAGTCATAATAAAAAAGTGTGACTTTCTAGTAATCTATTTTTTTATCCCAAGCCATTTATCACTGATAGGCCTCGATGTGTGTAATTGAAAACAAAATATGTACAAGTGTTACATTGGTTTGAACATTTTACTGGTGAAAGTTACCTAATCAGTTGTCTGTACTGTGTCTAGAAGCCAATCTTGGAAATGTGTGATGATGCTCTTCTAAAACAGTTGAAAAGAAATTACTGTGTGCTTGTTCTTAATTTGTCCCTTTTTTGTTGCACAGCATTTAAATGAAAGGAGATTATTTTTCCTCACACTGAATTTCCAAAACTGATAGCTGCATTTATCATTTTTTAAATGATGAAGAGAAACCTTAGTCATCTTACTTTGATAAGTTTGGAATAGGAACTATCACATTTTGGATGCTTTTTGTCACAGTTTTGTCACTAGAATGCTAGCAACTAGATATGCAATAAGTAATATAACTAACTTAATATACAGTGGTTTCAAGTGCAACAGGCAGTAGCCTCTAAACACCAAATCACAGTGTTTTAATTTATGACATGATAGAGAGAATGACAGCACTTTCTGTGGTATAAATATCTTATTAACCCATCCTTGTGCTGTTAAGTTACAGGGCTTTGAATCCTGTAACTTAACAGCACAGAGTGCCTTTGAATCTGAAAAAGGCACCCACTTCTGCTAAAGTTTGAGCACTGACAGCAGTCTAAGCTGCGTCTTGAGACCACAGAGAAGGTGAAAATCAAAATGAATGCTTTTGTGAAACACAGAGCCAGAAGTTTGAACCGTTCAATCTCTCTAGGCTCAGGGACTATCATGAAACAGGTGGGCACATGAGATTCTAAGGGCCAATTTTGAGAGATAAAATTAGTACAGAGTTTTTTTTTTTTTGATATAAATTAAACATTAATATTAAAAGCAAACTGATGCAAAGCCAGCATGTAGGCCTGTGTGTAAAAATAACAGGATTTTCTTGGAGCATTGATCTGATCTGTTCTTTAATGGAAAGTTATAAAATATTTAAAAGAAATTTTACTTTGTGGTCAAACTGATTAAAAATAGATAGATTTGTTTTAAAGGCTTTGTTAAATTTTATTAAAATTAGATTTAACATTAATAATACACCATACAAAGGTAAACTTTAGTTTTCTTCTTTGGAGAAAATTTTCATGTAAGAGATAATAAAAGATTTTTGTTTACCGTTTGATTAAACTGCAGGCAAAAAAGGATAGGGAGAGAAAAATTTATTTGACCTCATGCTATCTTTATTAGGTTTCATTGAGAAACTTTTTCTCATCACTATCAAAGGGTAATTGTTTTTGTATTATCATTTTGGCTAAATGAACGACTAGTTTGTAGTAACTTGTGGTTCTATTTTGTAACATCAGTTGTCTTAAACCTTTGATAGTTTCCAACACCAAAATTTCAAGTTCTAAATTCAGGCTTTTTAACCTCAAACTAACTTTTTCTTATATTGGGTCCTCTGAAGTCCAACAGAGACATATTAGGCTTATTTGGTATGTTAGAATTATACAAAAAAAATTGTCAAATGTGATGTAGTATTTAACTTCTTTTGGGTTATATTTATAAAGATGTGTTATTAATATGTGTTCTAGGACTGTATGATATTTCTGAAATTCTGACATACCTTAATATATTTGTTAAGTCATGATTATAATTATTATGTTGAATTATTTTGTTGCCAACAGAAATTACTAAATTTCCTCATCAACTGTATATTTAACTATGACTGTTTTAAGACTTTTGTCATCCACAATTGTTTCTTGTTGATTCTTGTCAAAAACTGACTTAAAATCAGTTTTAACCCAGGGCTTGCTTCTTTGGGGAAGTTTATGGAAAGAACTCATGAATGCAGGATTCTGATAACTTTGGAGATTGTGACACTGGATTAGAAAGAAAACTTCCAGCAATCTAATTAACTAGCTGATATGTTTATAAAGACTGCTAACAAAATATGAAGCACAGTAGGAGCTGATTGGATGGTCTGAACTAATGGAAGACTGATATAATTTTTATGGCTTTTTTGTTTGAAATATTGTTGATTCTTTGTTTTTCAGAATCTAGATAACTTTTTTCTTTAGAGCTATGTATAACCTTTAAATATACTTTAAGTGTATTGAAGTGCATTGAGGATAGTTTGAAGATTTTGAGTCATAGTCCTCTCTCTCTCTGCCTATTTCTACTTAATTTGTAAACTATTTGTGAATATTCTTAATCCATGGCAATGTGATCATTTGTATACGTTTAGTAAGAACCTGTTTTCTTTTATAAGGGGATGCAGTTGGAGGAACTGATTATTTTTCAAGGGTTTTTACTGAAATGGTCTCTTGAAAAGTTTTAGCAAAGCCAACACAGGAGAGCCTATTTTGACAATAATTATTTCTGCACTTTATATGGGCAATCAGGCCCAGTATATGGGTATACTAAAGCTTATTTTGCAGGTAGGTTTGTCCTGCTATAATTAAAGTATACTAAAGCTTATTTTGCAGGTAGGTTTGTCCTGCTATAATTCATCTTTGGTGAAAACGGGGAACTAGAGAGAGAAAAATTGTATTTCAAAAGAAAACTATAGTACCAATCTTTGATTTATCCATGGCCATATGATCACCCATGGTATAGAGTACCCACAATACCCGTTTGAGACTGATCTCCCCTCTCCTTCGCTGCAGCACCTGTTTAAGGTCTTTTTTTGTTGGCAATAATCATTGACTCAGTGATTGGCTTTCAGTGCAGTGAACAGCAGGGCCTAGGCCAAATCCCTAGTGTTTGGTAAAAAAACTACTTCTAAGTGAAATTAAATAATGGAAAATAGAAGAAAACTCTCAAATGCCAAAATCAGTCTTCACTATGCAATGATTTTTTTTCGCCTGCACTCACATATAAAAAATACTAACTACCTTAGAGACACTTGAGGGTGAAAGAAGCAATATTTCTTTGATGTATGTCACATTGTTTATTTTAAGATGACCATTTTCTAATTTTTTTGAAGTATGATTTGTTTGGCTACTTGCTTTTTGAAATTTTAGTTGACATATAGTCATTGTACACATTTATGAGGTAGAGGTGCTATTTTGACACCTATATCAAATGTATGTATAAAATGTGTGATGCTCAAATCACGGTAATTGGTATATTCATCACCTCATTCATTTATCATTTATTTGTATTGGGAGTTTTAAAAATCCTCTTTTATAGCTGTTTAAAATTTCAGAATAAATTGTTGTTTACTAGTCACCCTAGTCACACTAGAAATGCTTCCTCTTATCTAGCTATAATTTTGTATCCAATAAACCACCTTTCCCTATATGGCCCCTTAACCATTTCCAGTCTCTAATTACTACTATTCTATTCTCTCCTTCAATGATATAAACATTTTTAGCTTCTACATGTGACTGAGAACATATGGTATTTATGTTTTTGTGCCTGGATTAGTTGACTGGGTGTAATGTCCTACAGCTTCATCCATTCTGCCACATATAACAGGATTTTATTCTTTTTAAAGGCTGAATGATATTCCATTGTGAATCTATGCCACATTTTTGTTATCTATTCTCTGTTCTCTATTCTCTATTCTATATCTGTTTTTGGACTCTTAGGTTGATTCAATATTCTGATTACGGTGACAAGTTCTGAGAAAAAATATTCAAGTATAGGTATCTCTTTGAAATACTAATTTACTTTTTCAAAAACATATATTCAATAGCAGGATGGCTGGCAGATACAACAGCTCTGTTTTTTGTTGTTTGAAGAACTTCCATACTCTGTTTCATAACTGATGACTGATTTACATTCTGACCCACAAAGTATAAGCTTTTCTCTGCATTCTCACTACTACTTTTTATAATAGTCATTCTAATTAAGGTGAGATGATACCACGGTGAGTTTGATTTGCATTTCTCTGATTATTAGTAAAAATGGGCATTTTGATACATTTATTAATGTTTGTGCGTCTTCTTTTGAGAAATTACTGTTCAGATCTTCTATTCTCTTTTTCAGTCAGGTTATTTATTTTTCTGCTGCAGAGTTGAGATCCTTTTATATTGTATATGTAAGTCTCTTGTCAAATTAGTAGTTTGAAAATATTTTCTCACATTCTGTTGATTGTCTCTTTATTTATTGTTTTTCTTTCCTTGCAGAAACCTTTAATTTTGATACAATTTCATTTGTCTATTTTTACTTTTGTTGCCTGTGCTTCTGAGGTCCTAGCCATAAAATATTTGCTCAGGCCAATGTCCTGAAGGATTTTCCTGTTTTCTTTTGGGAGTGTTATAGTTTCAGGTCTTATATTTAGGTGATTACTTTATTTTTGAGTTCAACTTTGTATGTGGTGGGGAATATGGCTTTAGTTTTATTCTTTGTATATGGATATGCAATTTTCCAACCATCATTTATTGAGGATACTGTCATTTCCCCAATATGTATTCTTGAAAACTTTGTTAACATTGGACTGTACATATGTATATTTATTTCTGGGTACTTTACCCTTTTCCATTAGTCTATGTGCCTGGCTTTATGCCAGTACCATACTATTTTTGTTACTATGTCTGTAGTACATTTTAGGTCAGGTAGTGTAATGCCTCTAGCTTCTTCTTTTCACAAGACTCTTTCGGCTATTTTAGTCATTTTTAGTCCGATAATGACATAAATGTTTTTATTGTCTTTTTAAAACATTTCTGTGAAAAATCCTGTGAATGTTTTGTTAGGGATTACATGGAATCTGTAGATCACTTTGGGTAGTGAAGTTATTTTAACAATATTATTTCAATCCATGAAAATGGGATGTTGTTTTACTTTTTAAATGTCTTCTTTATTTCATCAGAGTTTTATTATTTTTATTGCAGAGATCTATCATCTCCATGGTTAAATTTATTCCTAAATATGTGATATTTTGTGGCTATTGTAATGGCATTACTTTCTCAATTTCTTTTTCACCTAGATTGTTATTGGTATATAAAAATGTAAGTGATATTTGTATGTTGATTTTGTATCCTGTGAATTTACTGAATTCATGTATTACTTCTGAAAGATTTTGGTAGAGTCTTTAGAATTTCTATATAAAAACACAGGCCATCTGCCAACATGTACAATTCATCTTCCTCTTTTCCAATTTAAAGGTACTTTATTTCTTTATCTTCTCTATTCACTCTGACTAGGACCTTCACTGCTGTGTCGAATAACAGTAGTGAAAGAGGGCATTCACGTTTTGTGCCAGGTTTTAGAAAAAAAAGTTTCAATTCTTCCTTGTTCAGGATGATGTTAGCTGCAGGTTTGCAACATACAGCCTTTATTTTCTTAAGGTATGTTTCTTCTATACTTAATTTACTGAGAGTATTTATTATTCAGAAATATTGAATTTTATCAAATGCTTTATCTGCATCTATTGAAATGATTATGTTTTTTCCTTCATTTTGTTTATGTGATTTATCACATTTATTGATTTGTGTATGATAAGCCATTCTTGTATCCTTGAAATAAATTTTATTTAATCATGCTGTATAATTGTATTAATGAGATGTTGGATTCAGTTTGCTAGTATTTTGTTCATGTGTCTATGCTCATCAGGGATATTGGCCTAGTTTTGTTATTTGTTTGTCCTTGTCTAGTTTTGGTATCGGTGCAATGCCGGCCTCATATAATAAGTTTAAAATAATTTCCTACCCTTCAATTTTTGGAATAGTTTAAGAAAAATTGAAATTAATTTTAATTTAGATGTTCGGTAGAATTCAGCAATGAAGTCATCTGATCCTAGGCATTTTTGATGTTGTGAGAAATATCTTACTAGCACTTCAAACTTGTTACTTGTTTTTGGTCTGCTCGAGTTTTCCATTTCTTCCTGGTTCATTTTTGACAGGTTCTGTGTGTCCAGGAATTCATCCATTTCCTCTAGCTTTTCCATTTTATTGGCGTATAGTTGTTCATAACAGTCTCTCATGATATTCTGTATTTCTGTGTTATCAGTTGCAATTTTTTACTTTTAATAATTTTAGGGGGTCTTTTTATTTTAGTCTAGCAAGTTATTTGTTTATTTTGTTCATTTAAAAACCATTTTTGTTTCATTTGATTGATCTTTTGTATTTTTAGTCTCTATTTTGTATATTTCTGCTGTGATCATTATTATTTATTTTTCTATTAATTTTGGCTTCAATTTGCTGTCATTTTCCTTGTTCCTTAAGGTCCACTTATAGATTGTTTATTTGAAAACATTCTTTTTTGATACAGATGTTTATTGCTATGAACTTCCCTTTGAGTATTGCTTTTGTTGTGTCCCATAGTTTTTGGTATATTCTGTTACTTTTGTCATTTGTTTCAAGAAATTTTCTAAGTACCTTCTTAATATATCATTGACCCATTTGTCTTTCAGGAGCATATTGTTTAGTTTCCATGTATTTGTACAGTTTCTAAAGTTCCTCCTGTTACTGATTTCTACTTTTATTCTATTATGGCGAAGAAAGATACGTAATATGATTTTGATTTCTTTTTAAATGTATTGAGACTTTTTGTGGCCTATAGTATGGTCTATCAGAAACATGTTCCATATGCTGATGAGAAGAATTTGTATATACTAAAGATATTGAATGAAATGTTCTTGTTTTTTAGGTGTATTTGTTCTATCACGCATTTTAAATGCAATGTTTCTGTGTTGATTTCTGTTTAGGTGATCTGTCCCATTCTGAGAGTAGGGTATTGAAATCCCCAACTATTACTGTATTGGAGTTTATCTTCCCCTTTAGATATAATAATATTTGCTTACATATCTTGGTGTTCCAGTGTTGCTTTTATATATATCCATATATTTTGGATCCTCTTACTGCTTTGATCACTTTATTGTTATATGATGACCTTATTCTTCTCCTTTTATACTTTTTATGGATAAAGTCTATTTATCTAATATAAGTACAGCTATTCGTGAAAATTTTGGGGTTTCATTTGCATAAAGTACTTACTTTCAGTCTATATGTACATTTACAGATAAAGTGAGTTTCTTATAAACAGCATATGGTTGGTTTGCCAAAAAATTTGTTCCACCAGTTTTTATATTTTAATTAGAGAGTTTAATCCATTTATATTTAAGGTTATCATAAATAGGAGAAAACTTACTTGTGTCATTTTGTTAATTATTTTCCAGTAGTTTTGTATATATTGTTAATTTTGTTCTTTTCTTTCTGATTATCTTTGACTTTTCATGGTTTTTTTTGTAATAATACAGTTTAATTGCTTTTTTATCATTTGTGGGTCTTCTTTACCAGTGTGTTGTATACTTTTGAGTATTATTATAATGATAGTTATTTATTTATTTCTAGATATCAGGTTCCCTTAAGCACTTCTTGTAGGAACAGTTTAGTGGTGATGAATTCCCTAAGCTTTTGATTTTCTGAGATATATTTTACTCCTTCTTTATTTTTGAAAGCTAGCTTTGTTGAGTGCAATATTCTTAGTAGACAGATTTTTTAGCTTTTAATATATCATCCCATTTTTTTCTTGTCTTGTAAGCATTTTTGCTGAGAAATCTGCTGTTAATATAGTGAGTATCCTCTTATATGTGACTTAATGCTTTTTTTTTGCCATTTAAAAAATCCTCACTTCATCTTATACTTTTCACAGTTTGTCTATAATATGCCTTGAGAAAGACCTTTTGTGAGTTTGATCTATTTGAAAACATTTGACCTTACTATATTTGTATGTCCACATTTTTCACAAGAGTTGGGAAGTTTTCAGCTACTGTTTTATTAAATATATTTTCTATGCCTTTTCCTGTTTCTTCTCATTTTCCCGTCTCTTCAAATGTTAAAATTTGCATGCTTAATGGTGTTATATAAGTTCCATAGGCTTTCTTCATTTTTTTGTGATTTATTCTTTTTCCCTCTGGGTTATTTTAAAAGAGCCATCCTCAGGTTGAGAAATTATGTCTTCTACTTGACCTAGTCTGTGGTTGAAGCTCTATATTGTATATTTTTTTATTTCATTCATTGAATTTGTAGTTCCTCAATTTCTGTTTGATATTTTTATATAATATGTATCTCTGTTGAATTTATCATTCAGATCATTGTTTTCCTGATTTTGATGAATTGTGTATCTGTATACTCTTGTACAAGCTAAATTTCCTTAAGAACATTATTTTGAATTTCTTTTCAAAGATTTGATAGATTTTCTTTTTTGGGGTTCAGTTACTGGAAATTTATTGAGTTCTTTTGGATGTTTTGTATCTTCTTGTTTTTATTTTTCAATGTTTCACGTGTTCCTACATTTATATCTGCACACTGGTGAAATGGTCACCTCTCCCAATTTCACAGAGTAGTTTTTTTAGGGAAAAACATTTCTATATGCTCATTTCCTATATTGTTGGTTAGGTAGCGTACTTTGCTCTGGGTGCTGGGTAGGTGCGATAGTGTAGTCTCTGTGCAATTTCTTAGGCTTCAATAACTGTTATTAGTATCTGTGCCTCAGTAGCCTACACTTCAGGTGTTTGTGGAGACAGTGGCAAGACTTTTCCATGGGCGAGGGCAAGTGGTCAGGCTTATTCTCAAGTCCTTGGGAATATGTGACAGGTACAGCAGCACTACAATCATGGAGCTGGTGTCACCTGTGGTGGCACAACAGGCAGTTCATCCCCCAGTCCCTGGTAGGTATGCACTGTGTGCAGCAGCTTCACTGGTCAAGGATGGTGGTTCAATGCTAGTGAGAGGCATTAGGAAGGTCAGTGCTGGGTTCTTGATTGGTGCATACAGCACACAGTGGCCCTGGTGCTGGAGATGGTTGGATTGCTGCCAGTGGTGGGCTCAAGGTACCAGTTCTAGGTGCCTGCGGAGTGTGCACAATGGTATCCCTAATCCTGGGAATAGCCTCCCTGTTGTGCTGGAATCCCCGCTCTCTGGAGTGTAGGACACTATGGGTTCAAGTGGGGTCCCAGCTGTACCACTGAGTCTTACTGGGACCACAATGTTGAAACCTTCTCTGTTGGTAAAATGGGGTGATGACAAGACCTCAGGGATGTGGAGATTTAAATGGTATTGCCCCCCAGAACATAATATATTCCATCAGTGGCTCCATTCTGTAAATGTTTCCTGCTATAGCAGCCTGTGTACTCAGGAGTAGGCATGTCTTATTGTGTGTTTCCTCTTTTGTAGAAAAACAGCCATGTGAATTCCAGAAAACTTTCTATACTGAGCTCACGGTCTGTGAGGATTGTAGGGTTGTCCTGTAGATAGAAATTAAGGCATCTTTTGTGATAATTGGGAATGCTGGGGATCTGGTGTGTGCATTTTCTTGGCTCTGAGCTGGATCTGGCTGGGTGTTTTTCTTCCCTTTCTATGCTGCTATCTAGAGTTTCTGTGTCTCAGAGTATTGTCATCGCTTTCTTGCTGAGTTCCAGTCTTCTCTCTCAGTCACTCTACTCAAGATGCAGTTATTTATTTGTTGCTTTGGTCCTTCTTTGTGGAGATGAGTGTTGGGTGCCTCTAGTTAGCAATCTGATGACAATTTTGTTGTGATATTTATTGAACTCAATTATCAAATGACTATACTGATACTGATGTTGTATCACTATATGAAATATGAGTTTATATAAAATATTCTCACAAAAGACCAGCATGATTATATTATAAATTAGGAGTTTCATACTTTTAATATATTTATTATGTTATTGAGATAACTAGAAATACATTATTTAAATTATCATTTTTATATCATTTAGTAAGGTCTAGTCTGAGTATAAAATGCACATAGCTCAAGAGAATTTAGGTATCTGTTTATCATATAAAGCAGGTAAAAAATAACATTTTATTATAAATACTGGTCTTAAGTAAGTTATTTACTACTTTTAGAATTGTAGTCCAAAAAAATCCTAGAGTGAAAAAAGGACATGTATTTATAAAGTTTACAAAAGTTATTTTCCAATCAATACCTGAAATTCTTGCCAGTTAAACTTTCTGTCATAAAGGAAGTACAAGAATAGACATTTATTTTTTATTTGTTGCTACAAAAGATGTAGCCAAGAACCATAATAAAGCAGCAATGGAGAATGAACATTTCTTCTGCTCTGTCTGATTTCCCACTTCAATTGCTTTCACGTCCTATCTTATTGTATAATTATTTATCTGGCAGCTGCCTCAACCACTATTCCCAAGGTACTCTGAAAATTAGAAACTGAAACCTGGAAGCCTGAGCACTTCCAGGTTTACTATATTTAGAATATAGTAATACCGCCAGAGAATCACAGTAAATGTATGCTTTTGGCTTTGATACTGGCCTTGTGCCCCAATAATCAGACCAATTCATGAGGCAGTGACTCTTTATATGTGTCATTTAATTATACCACGCTGTAAAGAATAGAAAAAAATATCCATATCCTGACTGAAGAAGTGGACTCTATTAACAGTTTAAAAAATTGAGATTATTGGGGCTTATTTCTCTTTTATATTTGTGGTGGTATAAATATTAATAAATCTTCACTGGAATATATGAGGTATAAAAATAAGAGGATAAAAATGAAAATCAGTCACCTTACACGAGCACGCGCGCACACACACACACTGCATAATACATAAGCTATTATACACTTATGGATTTTTACTGTCCAATAGAGTAGCCATGAGCCACATGTAGGTATTTAAGTTTACATTCAAACTAATTAACGCTAAATAAACCTAAAAATCCAATTTCTCAGTTTATTATTCACATTTCAGGTTCTTATCATCCACATATGTCTAGTGGCTATCATTCGAATTTATAGTACATTTCTATCATTGCAGAGAGTACAGAGAGTTACATTGGGTAGTGCTAGTATAGACAATAAATATGTATAGATTATAAACACATTACAAAAAGTACCAAAAGAAAAGAAAAGAAAAGAAAAGGACCACAGTAAAAATAAAAATAAATAGCAATTCTAGTATTTTCCCTCTCCCCAAGGTACCATGTTGTGCAATGCTTGGATGCACACACCCTTCTTTAGAGATAACTGATTGCTCAAATAAAGAATCAAATTTATTAAATTTATTTTTTTCTATAGAACATTAACACTTTTTAAAACTAAACTAAACTGACAAAATATACTTCATACTATTCTTTATAACATCAATCATAATTTTGGAAGCATAAGTGTGTTTTATATAATATGAAGCGTTCTGCAAAATGATGAAGTCATGGAGTGAAAAGGCCTAGACCACCCCAAATATTTTTAAAAATGTTTTAAAAATGAAATAACTTTTAGGCTAAGCCGTATAACTAATCGGTTTCCTCTTTTGATGAAGTCATTGGAATCTTTAACGTTTAAGCAAAAATTAATACCACTTATACATCTAAACACTTCCAACCTTTCTGAGCTGCTCTGCCTAACCATGTACACAAGTTTTTGTGTTCATATTTATGACATAGTACATTTAAATTAGAAACAGGTCTGCTTCAGAGACAATAACTAGAGAATGATGCTAAGTGTGCTTTTTTTTGATTTATAACAATTTTCAATATTTGTATTTTTAGGCATTTTTGTTTATGAAGAGTTTAAGATGAGTTTATTTATTTTGTGGTCATATTAAATTTAAAATACACTCTGAAAATCCTATACTTTAAATAATATATTTTTTTCATATGAATGAACATCTTTTCCTACATGATATTTAACAAGCAGAAATTGGTATATATACTCAAAGGTTATATTTTTCAAAAATTTATAATATAAAATATTTATGTGACTAAAATTATCCTTGGGCAAGGAAATAAATGTAGCATTTCAGATGAGGGGACATATTACTAAGAATTTAGTTTATTTAGCACTTTAAGTTTAGAAGCATTAATGTCATCACTGGTATTGCCTTTGCAACAGATACTGCAGTTTAATAATTACAATTTAATTAGAATTTTAATTGGGTTGTTGTTTCCAGATCTGAATATGACAAATTTATTTTATTTATTTATTTTCTTTATTTATGTTATTTTCCTTTCTCTTTCAAGAAATATTTCTTTCTGCTCTTCTTTTATTCCTGTAGAATGCAAGGGAAATAATACTAGAAGGTAATTAAGATAATCACTTGAAATGTCATGCTTATCTGTTCACCCACAATGTAAATTTTATTTTTTCTGCTAGTTTAAGGATATCATTTTACACAATTTAGGACATGTTTTCACACTGTTTCTGGTAATGTGCTCTCCCTTTCTACGTCTAATCACAAATTTCCTAGTACATTCTTATTTCATTCCTTGTTAAACTGGGGTCCTTATTTTACTTCTTTTTTTTTTTTTTTTTTTTTTTGAGACGGAGTCTCGCTCTGTCGCCCAGGCTGGAGTGCAGTGGCTGGATCTCAGCTCACTGCAAGCTCGGCCTCCCGGGTTTACGCCATTCTCCTGCCTCAGCCTCCCGAGTAGCTGGGACTACAGGCGCCCGCCACCTCGCCCGGCTAGTTTTTTGTATTTTTAGTAGAGACGGGGTTTCACCGTGTTAGCCAGGATGGTCTCGATCTCCTGACCTCGTGATCCGCCCGTCTCGGCCTCCCTAAGTGCTGGGATTACAGGCTTGAGCCACCGCGCCCGGCCCTAATTTTACTTCTTATAAGTATTAAACGTTTAGGATTGTGTTCCCTAGTTTGCTGTTTATTTCATGTGAATGAGGCCCGTTCGACATAGAACATAAATATATTAAGAATGCACTATTTTTCCAAGTCTGATAGGTTTTAAACTATGATAGATATGACTGTAAAGGCTAGAAATGCCTTTAACCAACATGATTACAACCTAATCCCCCTTTGTCTCAGCAGTGAAAAGGTAGATGTCTAATCCAAATATTTCTATATGTCTCTCTATCTTCCTGCTTCTCTCTTCTTTCTTCTTTCAAAGAGACAGAGAGAGAGACAGAGAGACAGAGGCAGAGAGAGAGTGAGATAAGGCTAGTCAATCCTAGCTTTAGATAAATTGTTTTTCTACTTTCTAAGTATGAGTATATTTTAAGCATAACCTTTGCAAACAATAAAAGACAAACTTTGGAATGAAAGGCTAAAGTGGTGAAGCCTTGTATATATTAGATCACAGGTAAAACTAACATAAGAGCTTTTAAAAAAATCTCATTCCGTATTTCACTTTTTTTTTTTTTTTTTTTTTGAGATGAAATCTCGCTCTGTCACCCAGGCTCAAGTGCAGTGGTGCGGTCATGGTTCACTGCAACCTCTGCCTCCCAGGTTCAAGCAATTCTCCCGAGGATTACAGGTGTCTGCCACTCTGTCCAGCTATTTTTTGTATTTTTAGTAGAGACAGGATTTTATCTTGTTGGCCATGCTTTTCTTGAATTCCTGACCTCAAGTGATCTGCCTGCTTTGGCCTCTGAAACGGCTGGGATTACAGGCATGAGCCACTGCACCCGGCCAAATTTCTTCATTTCACTTAGGTTTTTTTCAGACTTTTCTAAGTTTCTTTTTCCTATCAAAAAGTTAAGCAGTGGGAGGGGCTAAGATGGCCAACTAGAAACAGCTGCAGTCAGAGGCTCCCACTGAGAGGAACAAAAACTATGAGTGAATCCTGCACAGGCAAGTGAGGTATTCAAGTTCTCCCATTTGGACTTACTAAGCAGTTGGCATGACCCAGGGAGAGCAAGGAAAAGCAGGGTGGTGTGATGGTCCACCTGGGAGCCACATGGAGCAACGGGAGCTCCTACCCCAAGCCAAAGGAAGCAGTGAGTGATCATACTACCTTGCCTGAGAAACTATGCTTTTTTCTGTGCAACCTATGAAGCATCACAGCCTCCTCATGAGCCCATACCACCAGGGCCTTAGGTCTCAAGCACAGAGATATGCAGATTCTCAGCAGTCACTTGGCTGAAGACTGCCTAAGACTACCAAGTTCCTGGGGGAAAGGGTTGGCCATCAACATTGCAGCTGCCTGCTGCCTAAGATGACTGAGCTCCTTGCAGGAGGGGCGGCAGCCATTACTGCAGTGCCAGTCTGCCATTTTTTCCCCTGCTGGTAACAGGGAGACTGGATGGTTTGGATCTAGGAGGAATTCCCCACAGTGCAGCACAGTGGCTGTGGCAGATCGTGGCCAGACTGCCTCTTTAGGTCAGACCCGGACCCATCCCTTTTCACTGGGAGGGGCCTCCCTGAAGGAATTTCAGCAATTCTAGTCAGGAGTTTAAGGACAAAACTCTGATCTCCCTGAAACTGAGCCTCTTGGAGGAAGGGTAGCCACAGTCTCTGAGGATAAGCAGACTTAGCCTTTCCTGCTGGCTCTAAGGATATTGGGCAGTCCATATGAGTGAGATGCCCCCCTGCACAGCACACATCGTCTGCCAATGGGCAAGCAGAGTGTTTCATTATGTGGGTTTCAGAATTTGTGACTCTGGGCTGGGTGAGACCCCTCAACAGGAATCACCAGAGACCTTGTACAGGAGTGCTCATGCTGTTAACAGGTCAATGCTCCTCTAAGGCAGAGATCCCAAAGAAAGAAGCAGGCAGCTATCTTTGCTGTTCTGTTGCCTCCATGGGTGACACCTCCAGGTGCAGGAGGGACCCAAGGGAATAGAATTTGTAGTGGACCCCCAGGGAAACATAGCAGCCCTATAGAAAATGGGCTTGATTGTTAAAAGAAAAACAAACAAACAGAAGATGACAACAATGACATCAACAAAAAGGTTCCCACAAAAACCCATCCAAAAGCCAACAGCCTCAAAGATCAAAGGTAGATAAACTCACGAAGATGAGAAACAATCAACTAAAAAAACAATGAAACCTCAAAAATACAGAGCACCTCTATTTCTGAAATTGATCGCAACACCTCTCCAGAAAGGGCACAGAACTGGGCAGATACTGAGATGGATGAATTGACATAAGTAGGCTTCAGAAGGTGGGTGATAACAAACTTCACTGAGCTAAAGGAGTGTGTTATAACCCAATGCAAAGAAGCTAAGAACCATAATGAAACATTACAGGAGCTGTTAACCAGAACAGATAGTTTAGAGAGGAACATACATGACCTGATGGAGCTGAAAAACACAGAAAAAGAACTTCACAATTGCAACCATAGGTATCAATAATTGAATAAAAAGCAGAGGGAAGAATTTCAGAGCTTGAAGACTATCTTCCTGAAATAAGACAAGCAGACAAGATTAGAAAAAAAAAAAAGAAATGGAAAGGAATGAAAAAAACCTCTGAGAACTATGGGATTATGTAAAAAGACTGAACCTATGACTGATTGGGGTACCTGAAAAAGATGGAAAGAATAGAATCAAGTTGAAAAACACACTTCAGAATATCACCCAGGAGAACTTCCCCAACCTAAGAAGACAGGCCAACATTCAAATTCAAGAAATCCAGATAATCCCAATAAGATACTTCATGAGAAGATCTACCTCAAGACAGATAATCATCAGATTCTCCAAGGTTAAAATGCAGGGAAAACTGTTAAGGGCATCCAGAGAGAAAGGCCAGGTCATCTGCAAAGGAAAGTCCATCAGACTAACAGCAGACCTCTCAGCAGAAACTCTACAAGCTAGAAAAAAAATTAGATGCCAATTTTCTGCATTCTTAAAGAAAATAATTTTTAATTTAGAATTTCATATGCAGCCAAACTAAGCTTCATAAGCAAAAAATGAATAAAATTTTTTTCAGACAAGCAAATGTTGAGGGAATTTGTCACCAGCAGACCTGCCTTGCAAGAGCTACCAAAGAGAGCACTATATATAGGAAGGAAAATCTATTACCAGCCAATTCAAAAACACACTGAAGTACAAAGATTAATGACACAATGAAGCAACTACATCAAAAAGTTTGGAAAACAGCCAGCTTGCATCATGATGACGGGACTAAATTTACATATAACAATATTAACCTTAAATGTAAATAGGCTAAAAGGCACAAAATAGCAAGCTGGATAGAGTCAAGACCCATTGATATGCTGTATTCAAGAGACCAGTCTCATGTACAAAGACACACATAGGCTCAAAATGGAGGGATGGAGAAAAGTTTACCAAGAAATGGAAAGCAGAAAAAAGCAGAGGTTGAATCCTTGTTTCTGATGAAACAGACTTTAAGCCAACAAAGATCAAAAAAGTCAAACAAGGGCATTACATAATGGTAAAGAATCGATATAACAAGAAGAGCTAACTATCCTAAATATATGTGCACCCAATACAGGAACACCCAGATTCACAAAACAAGTTCTTAGAGACCTACAAAGAGACTTAGACTCCCACATAATATGGTTTGGCTGTTCCCTACCCAAATCAAATCTTGAATTCCTACTTATTGTGCAAGGGACCTTGTTGGAGGTAATTGAATCATGGGGGCAGGTCTTTCTTATGCTGTTCTCATGATAGTAAGTCTCACGAGATCGGATGGTTATTATAAAAGGGAATTTTCCTGTGCAAACTCTCTTTGCAGCCATCCGTGTAAGACATGACTTGCTCCTCCTTGCCTTTCACCATGATTGTGAGACTTTTCTAGCCACACAGAACTGTAAGTCCAATTAAACCTCTTTATTTTGTAAATTGCCCAGTCTTGGGTTTGTGTTTATCAGCAGCACTAATACACCACACAACAATAGTAAGACTTTAACAACCCACTGTCAATAGTAGATTATTGAGATAGAAAATTTGCAAGAATATTGAGGTGTTGAACTCAAGCAGACCTGATATATATCTACAGAACTCTCCACACAAAAACAACAGAATATACATTCTTCTCTGTGCCACATGGCACTTATTCTAAAATCAATCATATAATTGGAAGTAAAACTCCTTCACAAATGCCAAAGAACTGAAATAATAGCAGTCTCTTAGACAACAGTGCAATCAAGTTAGAACTCCAGATTAATAAATTCACCCCAAACCAAACAATTACATGGAAATTAAACAACTTGCTTCTGAATGACACGTGAGTATTAAGGCAGACAATGCACCAGAATCTCTGGGACACAGCTAAAGCAGTGTTAAGAGGGAAATTTATAGCACCAAATGTCCGCATCAATAAGCAAGAAAGATCTCAAATTGACACCATAATATCACAACTCAAAGAACTAGGAAACCAAGAACAAAAATACTGGAAAGCTAGCAGGAGACAAGAAAAAACCAAGATCAGAGCAGAACAGAAGGAGATAGAGAGAGAGAGAGAGAAAAAAAAAAAAAAAAAACCTTCAAAAAGTAAATGAATCCAGAAGTTCTTTAAAAAAAGTAAAATAGACTTCTAGCTAGACTAATAAAGAAGAAAAAAGAAAAATGAAAAAGGGATGTGACCACTAACCTCACAGGAATACAAATAGCCATCAGATAATACTATAAACACCTCTGTGCAGATTAACTAGAAAGTCTAGAATAAATGGATAAATTCCTGAACACATACATCCTCCCCAAGACTGAACCAGGAAGAAGTTGAATCCTTGAATAGACCAATAATATATTATGAAACTGAGGCAGTAATAAATAGCCTAACAACTAAAAAAAACCCAGGAAGAGACAGATTTACAGCTGAATTCTACCAGAAAAACCAAGAGGTGCTGATACCATTTATTCTGAAACCATTCCAAACAACTGAAAAGGAAGGGCTCCTCCCTAACTCTTTCTATGTAGCCAGTATGAACCTGAAAAAATCTGGTAGAGATACAACAAATAAAGAAAACTTCAGGCAAATATCCCTGATGAACATTGAAACAAAAATCCTCAATAAAATATTGGCAAACTGAATCCAGCAACACATCAAAAGCCTATCCACCATGATCAAGTTGACTTCATCCCTGGAATGAAGGCTCCTTGTAGAAATGGTAATTTCAGGACTTGGGCCAGAAACCTATAAAATGAGTCTGGAAAAACCTCACAAGGGAATAAGAAAGAACTCAAAAAATGATAACAATAAAAATAACAATATTTTAAAACATAATGACAATAAAAAAGCACATATCAAAGCAAGAAAATGCATTTAAAGTAATAATCAGAGAAACTTCCATAGCAGTAAACACTTTTATCAGTAAGAGATTTCAAATAAAATAAATAAATTCTCATCTAAAGATAAAAAAAGAAAATCATAGTGATAAAAGCAGAAATCAATGAAGTAGAGTACAGGAAAATATTACAATTAAGAAATCAAAATCCTGCATTTAAGAATAAGCAAAATGGATGAACTAGTAGCTAACCTCATCAAGAAATAAAGGAAAAAGCACAAATATAAGAAAGGTCAAAAAGAAAATGACCATTGAAACAGAAGATAGTTTTTAAAATGTAAGAGAAAAAAGTATAGCCCCTGTGCAAATAAATATAAACATCTCCATAAAATAATTTTCTACTTAATATAGATTAGCAAAATTTGGTTTCCTTAGACCAATAAACTTAAAGAGACCATTTTCCGCAGAAGAAATAGTTATTAATATTAAGCAACTATTTCCCCCTAAACAGCACAGAAGTTTTCATATGGAATTTCCATCACACTTTCAAAGAACTGATAGCCACTGTGCTTTATAATCATTTTGAAGTGTTGAAAATGAAATAAAAACTCCTTAATTCTTACCATGAAACAAGAAACACTGGCACCTAAACCAAAAAGAAAAATTTGAAAACCCGTACCATTACTAACGAATATTATGAGTATTAGCAAAAATACATTAAAATAGCATTGGCAAACAAAATCTAACACCACATTAAAACACAGACACACACACCCACACACACACACACACACAATGACTTAATGAGATATTTTCCCCCCTCAGGAATACAAGCTTAGTTCAATATTAAGATATTGCTTAATGTAATGCAATGTATCAATAGACATAAAATAAAAATCATATGATTATCTATACAGATGCTAAAAATCCTTTACCATAATTTAACACTTGCTCAAAATAAAACACTCAAAGATACGAATTGTGAGGTACTATTTTTACAGAGTAAACTACATGTACCTTTGTCCTAAAGCTAGTATCTTGATGTTGAAACACTACAGGTATTTTTACTAACATCAGGAACACGGTAAGAGTTGCCACTGTCATTACTACTATTCAAAAATGCACTAGATTTAATATCCAATGCAGTTAGACAAAAAATCATTTGGACACATAGGATGAGTATAGAAATAAGACTTTATTTATGTGCAGAGAATATGATAGTGTACATGATGAACACTAAATCGTTTTATTATTCCATGTTTCCCAAAGAGACAGAAATAGTAGTATACTATATACATACTATAATTGTGTGAACCAATTCCACTACTATAATTGTGTGAACCATTACTCCGCAATTCACAATGATGGAGTCTGAGAAGTTCCATGATCTGCCATTTACAAGCTGGATCCAGTGGTGTAGTGTAATTCAGTCTGCATCTGAAGGACCAAACACCAGAGAACCAAGGGAGTCAACAGTGTAAATCTCAGTCTGAGTACTAAAGACGATGAGACAAAATGTTTCCATTCAAGTAGTCAGTCAGTAAGGGGTGAATTCCTTCTTCTTCTACCTTTTATTCTATTCAAGTGCTCAGTAGATTGGACGATGCATTCAGTAGATGAATCTACTGAGTCTATGGATTCAAATGCTAGCATCCTCCTGAAACACCCTCAAAGAGACACTCCATAATAATGTTTAATCTAGTTACTCTGTAGTAAGTCGTTACATAAAATTAACTAACACAATAATCAATAATAATACTAAAACAATAAAATAATAAATCAGTAGTACTTAAAATTAATGAACAAATAACATTTAATAGTCTTTATAGATACCCAAAAATTGCCAATAAGATGATATAAATAGTGGAGAAAATCACATATAAAATAGCAACAAAAAAGATTAATACTTAGGAATAAACAACATGAAATGTAAAAAACTACAGTATACGATAAAAATGTTACAATGCTACTGAAAGATAAAGTAGTTTGAGCAAATGGAAAGGTATCACCTGTAATTGGATTGGATGTCTCAAAATTCTGAAGATGTTAATTGTGTCTAGACTAATAAATAGATTTAATGCAATCCCAATATATATGCCAACAAGCTCTTTAACGGATTTTGAAATGTTGATATTGTTAGGGAGGACTAGCCCTGCCAGGCATTTCAAAAATTCTATATAGTTAAAAGTGTGATAATAACAGATGACAATTTGACAAGTGAAATAAAATAGAAAGCCCAAGTATACACCAAAGTATATATGGAAACTTAGTGCTTTGCAAATCTCTGAGGCAAATGATAACGTCTTAATAAATGTTGCTAGGATGACTAAGTAGCCATTTGGAAAATGGTAAAAGTTGATTCATACTTCAAACATACACAAGGAAAAACTCCAAAGGATTAGATAACTAAATATAAAAAATAAAAACCCAAAAGTACTACAAAAAGACACGGGTTAATTCCTCAACAAATGTTGCTGGAGTAACAGGTTATATCTACAATCAAAACTGAACTTCAGCCTAGGTTTCACAACTTGGGCAAATATGAACTCAAAATGGATTTTGTAATTATATGTCAAATGTAAAATTGTAAAACTCTTTTTAAAAATCAGAAACATTCAAAATCCAGGTCAAGGCAGAGTTTTTAGAGGTAACATCAAGCATAATTACATAGATATACTGAAAGTAAAAATAAAATATAAGATATATCAGGCAAACCTCAATTTAAAAAAAAAAAAAGAAAGAGCAGAACTGGCTATGGTAATATAAGACAAAGTAGATTTCACGAAAAGAAATTTACTAGGAACAAAGAGGGTCATTATGCAATTACAAAATTATCAACCCATCAGGAAAATGTAGTAATACTAAATATGTATGTAGCAAACAACTAGAGAACTTCAAATTCTTGAAGGAAAACCTGATAGTATTAAAAGGAGAAAGAGACAAATCCACAATTATATTTGGGATTTTCAGCACCGAATGTTCCATAATTGATAAATCTACTGAACTGAATAGGAGAAAATATTTAGAAGAACTGAATATCCCCATCAAACAGCAGGATCTAGTTGATGTTCCCTGATCAATCCACTCAATAAAAATAAGTTAGACATTATCTTGGATCATAAAGCAAACTCCACCAAATTTAAAATCATAGAGATCATACAGTGACTGATTCCAGAAAATAAAGAAATTGAACTCAAAATCAATAATGGAAAGACAATACAAAAGTTTTCAAATACTTGAATTCAAATTACTTATTTCTAAATAACCCGTTGTTCCAAGTCAAACATTAAATGAATAAAATATACATAGAACTGGATGAAAGTTAAAATGAAAAATGTTAAAATATGTGATATGTAGATAATATGTGAGAGAAACTTATAGCATTAAATGCTTACATTGTAAAAGAAGAACACTCAAATCAATAATCTAAATTTCCACCTGAAGAAACCAGAAGAACACAAGCACAAAAATAAATCCAAAGCTAGCAGTAGGAAGGAAATAATAAAAATAAGAGCAAATATAAATGAAATTGAAAATTGAAAAATAATGAAAAAATGGGAAAAATACTAGATATACAAACATAACAAAATCAGTCAGGCATGGTGGCTTACACCTGTAATTTCAGCACTTTTGGAGGCCGAAGCAGGTGGATTGCTTGAGCCCAGGAGTTTGAGACCAGCCTGGGCAACATGGCAAAACACTGTTTTTACCAAAAATACAAAAATTAGTCAGGCAAGGTGGCATGCACCTGTAGTCCCAGCTACTCAGGAGGCTACCAGGCAGGCAGAGGGGGAAGACTACCTTGAGCCAGTGAGGTCAACTCCACAATGAGCCATGATCACGCCACTGCACTCCAGCCTGGGTGACAGAGTGAGATTCTGGCATAAATAAATGAATGAATGAATGAATGAATGAATAAATAAATAAATAAATAAATGTTTAATAAATCTGTAGCAATACCAGAAAAGACAAAAAGAAAGAAGATTCAGGCGGGGCGCAGTGGCTCACGCCTGTAATCCCAGCACTTTGGGAGGTCGAGGTGGGCGGATCACTCGAGGTCAGGAGTTCTAGACCAACCTGACCAATATGGTGAAGCCCAGTGTCTACTAAATATACAAAAAATAGCCAGGCGTGGTGGTGGGCACCTGTAATTCCTGCTACTTGGGAGGCTGAGGGAGGAGAATCGTTTGAACCCATGAGGTGGAGGCGGAGGCTGCAGTGAGCCAAGGTGGTGCCATTGCACTCTGGGTGACAGAGGGAGACTCTGTCTTAAGAAGAGAAACGAACGAAAAGATGAAAAGGAAACAAAAGGAAAGCAAGAGGAGAGGAGAAAAGAAGAGAAGAGAGGGAAGGGAAGGGAAGGGAGGGAAGGGGAGGGGAAGGGAGGGGAAAGGAAGGGAAAGAAAAAGAGAGAGGAGGGAAGGAAGGAAGGAAGGAAGGAAGGAAGGAAGGAAGGAAGGAAGGAAGGAAGGAAGGAAGGAAGGAAGGGAAAGAGAAATAAAAAGAGAAATAAAGAAGATAGAAAGAGTGAGAAAGAAAGAAAGAAAAGAAAGAAAGAAAGAAAGAAAGAAAGAATCAGAGAGACAAGACTGTAATCAACAAATAAGAATGTGACAGTTGGCATCATAACAGATCCTGCAGTCATTAAAAAAAAAATAAAAAGGGAGGGGTGGATAATAAAGAAATACTACAAATAAAATTAAGCTCACAAATTTATCAACTTTGAAAAAAAATCCAATTCCTCAAATGCCACAAAGTAATATAACTCAGCTAAGATAACTATATAACTTGAAGAGCCTTATAACATTTAAATAAGATAAATTTATAATTCAAGTCTCCCAAATAAGAAAGGTTTAGGCACAAATGATTTCACAGAATTTTACCAAACATTTAAAGAAGAATCAACATCAGATTTACATAATCTTTTTCAGAAAATATAATAGGAAGGAACACTTCTCCCCAGCTCATTTTTGAAGCCAGTTTTACCCTGATAGGACTGTAAGACAAACACAGCATTAAAACGTTGAAAACTACAAACAAATATCTCTCATAAACTTAGATGCAAAAATTCCCATCAACATTTTAGCAAATACAATCTGACAATGTATAAAATAATATTGTATCACATTGTACAGATAGAGAATAGGTTAGTCACTGCCAATGATTAAGGATGGTAGATAGGGCGAATTTGGCTAGAAAGGGAGTACAAGGGAGTCTAATCATGATGGCATAGCTAAGTGAGATTATGACTGTGGCTACATGAAACTGCACATGTGATAAACTTGTGCAGAAATATACACTCACATAAACACACAAATGATTGCATGTGTCTTTGGTGAAATCTGAATGAGTTCTACGAATTGTAGCAATGTAAATTTCCTGGTTTTGATATTGTACTGTAATTATGAAAGATGTTAACTTTGGGATAGATTGCTAACGGGTGCAGGAGACCTTCCTGTACATGTCTTTGAATCTTCTTTTAAATCTATATTTATTTCAAAATAAAATAAATTAAATGAGTGATAAGGAATGATTTATATATTGTTAAGAAAAAAGCAAAATGTTAAAAAAAAAAAAAACTACAGTATACGATCCTTGATGTAAAAATAATGAAGACATGAGAGAGAAATGCATGTTTTTGCTCAGGTTTGAAAAAGACATACAGAAGAGATTAACCAAAAGCTAATGAGTTTGGAAACAGAGTTTAATGAGTAAATAATGAGAACAAGTTATTGGAAAAGATGAAAAGGTTAGTAGGTATGAAGAGTGAGTGGCATTACTCTCAGTGTACTGCTTTTATAACTGTGATTATTAAAATCATAGTTATGTTTCACATACTGCCCTCAAATTAATATATAACGTTCACCATTTTGGGAGACAATGAAAAATGGATGAGAAACAATAACAAACAAACCTACCTATATTAAAATGAATAGCATTATCATGCCGAACATGATAGAGAATAAAATAACTATCTTAAAGAATTTCAGGAAAGAGTATTGTAACAATATATTTTAATAATAAAGGCAAAATAATTTACATAATTATTGAACTCTACACAATAAGTGTGTTTATCACAGGACATGGGTTAAAATTATGTTATGTTTATACTCATAATTGAATACATATATATACTGTGAGTAACAAGAGCCAGATTTCTAACTATCGAAAGGAAAAGGGCTTACAAATAAGGCCAGAGGGAAAGCAAGAATTAACTCTGTATTTTACACTGGGATCACAGGTGTCAGTATGGTTTTTAACACAGAGTCAGATGCTTACATGTCAAAATGATTATAAATGTATTTATTTGTATATCAGTATACATATATGTATTTACTAGCTCTGTTTGCTTATGGGGCCTAGAAATAATGATGCTCTGATAGCAATGAGCATACTTAACACTCAAATGTCCATTTGAAATATAATTATCTAATAAAAAAAGAGCAAGGCTTCTTGAAGAAATGGTAATTTCAGGACTTGGGCTGGAAACCTATAAAATGAGTCTGGAAAATCTCACAAGAGAATAAGAAAGAACTCAAAAAAATGATAAAGCTTATTGAAACAACATAAAAAAGTAACAGAAGCTATAATAATAACGTCAGGTTATAACCTACAGAATAAAATAAAATAAACATTCAGGAATCCAAATTGATAGAGATAAAAATGTAATGAATAAATAAATATATGAGGGGGGATTGATAAGTCTTTCTGGAGGTAAGAATTCCAATTAGTAAGTGTGGAACGAATGATGGAAATAAAACATCATCATTAGAATATCAAAGTCATTGTTGAATGCGATAATCACAAATGGATGCTAAAAATCAGTGACAGAACATATGGTAAGAAACAGGATATTTACATAGTCTCAATTATTTTTCTACAATATTTGCATAGAGTACAAAGATAAATAACTTTAGGGTGTAGAAACCTGGCCGATACCTTTTGTAACCAAATGATTAGAGTGAATATGGCCACTAATAAGGTATATATAAATCAATGTCCCCAGATTCGATGCAGTAAGATGGATGTATCACCTCTGTAGTGTTCTTGCTAAAGCTACATTACCTTAATCTAATCCTGAGTAAATATCAAACAAACCTAAATTGAGAAAATTTCCTTCAAAAAATGACCAGAATTCTTCAAAAATGCCAAGGTTGTAGGTGACAAGGAAAAACTGAAGAATTGTCACAATCCAGAAGAGGCTAAGTAGACATGGCAACCACTGTGAAATGTGAGATAATGAATTGGATCCTGAACAGAAAAAGAATATTCATGTGAACATTAGTGGAATTTGAATAAGGTCTACAGATATGTTAACAGTATTACATCAATATTATGTTCTAGTTTCCATAATTGTACTATCATTATCTATGAAGATTACATTAGGAAAAGCCAGGTGAACATGTTTGGGAATTCTCTGTACCATTTTGACAAATGTTCTGTAAGTCTAAAATCATTCTAAAATTTAAAAAGTCTGAAAAAGTCTAAAGATGATTTACATAATGGGAGGAAATTTTGACAAAATATATAACAAACAGCTTATCCCTATGGAGAGATCACCTTCAACGTAAGAAAGAAAAGGCATATTATCTAAAGAAAGATGAGCAAAGATGAATATAGGCAATTCAGAGCAGAGGAAATGCAAATAGTCAATCAGCATATAACGAGATCCTCCATCTCACTAGTAACAAAGGATTGCAAATCAAAATGATAAAGTTCAATTTTTTGTCTAGCAAACTAAATGCATATATAAATTAATAAAGCCAACATTACTGAAGTTATAAGACAGTGGGAACTTTCACATATTTTTGGTGGGATTATTTAATGCCTCATCCACATTGCAGTGACATTTAACAATACCATTCAATATTTTAAATGTACATACTCTGACCCAGCAATCACATTTCTGATAAATAATTTTATACAATGTGCTCATTAGTACACATTAGTTGGTTATAGGAAAAACTGGCTATAATTTGTTTTCCCAAATGTTCAGTGATATAGAACTAGTAACATAATCAGCTGTTAAAAATGAGAAAAATGTAAACCCATATATTTGGGCAGTGGATTATATCCATGATATTGTTGGGTAACGAAAACAAGTTTAGAGAATATTTAAAATATAAAACTATTCCTGTAAAAATACTGCGAGTGTATGTGTGTGTGCATACACATTTATAAAAGCATACTGGTAGAAACAGGGCCTGTAAGTATGCATATTTAAAAATGTTAACAGTGTTTATTCCTGTGGAGTAGGATTAGAAGTGGATGAATTTCTATTTTTTGCTGTCTATGTATTTGAAGATTTTGGATTTTCAACAGGAAGCATGTATTGCTTTTGAAACAAAATAAAAATGTATGTATCTTATACATCTGAATCTTGCTCTTTGAGGCTAATCAAACTGATACACTATTTGATGTAAAATCTGTGACACTGATATTAATAGATCAATATGTCTACGCACTCCAGGATTATATGTATTCTTTTACACAATGTGACTTGATTATAACATCAAGAGTTTCAGTATACATGAAAAAAAGATTTTAATAGAAGGTATTTTTGGAAATGGTTAAAACTGATTTTAAAGGTAGCCATTTACTCTATATTTACAAACTTCTCTGATACTGTCTTCAACTCATTTTTTTTTTTTTTTACTCTCCACTCACTTTTGCAATTCTTTCTGCCACTTTTCCTTTCACAAGCATTGACTAGACAATGAATAAAAACTTGATGTCAATGTATAAAATATCCCACAAAATTTGATATGAACTTGAGGTTCATTAACGCTAAATGAATACTCAGTAGACTTCCAGAATCTTATGGTAATAGCAATGAAATCCATTAGCTAATAGATATTGAATGAACTACAGCTTTAATAAGATTATGTGTCTGTTTATGAACACTGAAACTTTTGTAACTTAAACAACTGTTGCATTTATGAAATCTCCATGTGTGACTGGGATTGTATTAATAATTAATTGCAAATAATGTGCTACTAACTCTGAAGCCTTTTAGATTTTTGCAATGTTTATTGTTCAGATTAAGAATACTATATTCATTAATGTTACTTTGCAACTTATTTTTACCAACTCTAATACTATACTTTTAAAAGACTATTTTAATAGTAAAGCAACTTATTAGTAGTGTCAACTTTTAGTGGGTAGCGCCTGGAAGGGGACACGTGGAAGTCTTACAGGGTTCTAATAATGTTCTGTATTTTTATAAGAGTACTTGGTCACACAGATATGTGAAATTTGTGAATATTCATAAACAGAATGCTTATACTTGTACTAAGATAGTAAGTATGCTTTTTATAAACTGATATAGAAATATTCCATGAAATTATTATGTGACAGAGAAAGATACAGAATAATGTGTATAAAAACTAAACTTATGTAAAGAAATAGAAAGCAACAAAAATACAATATTAATGATATTATACTTGTATACACATAAATACATTCTGGAAGAATACCCCAACCTAATAATACTGATGGCCTCTAGGAGAGTAACTGGATATCTGGTAATTAGGGGTTGGCAAGGAGAACTTTTAGTATGTTCTATTTTTTATCATTTAAAATGTGAATCATGAATTTGATACCTATTGCAAAATAACTAAATTTTAAAATAAGAAATATGAAGGAAGTCTGAAGAAATAGTAAAATGAAGAGGTACATGTTTATTTTTTACTGTTTACCCTTTGTTTGACATCTGTTTTCCTTTTCCTTCTCTTTCTCTTTCTCCTTATAATCTTTCTCTTCTGTTTGCTCTTCTTTCTCTTGTCTCTCTTATCCCCCATTTCACACAAGTTCTTAATCTTGCTGTTGTTGAAGAAAAGCAGATGTCTGTTCTTCAACACAAATAAAATGTTGATAAAAAGCCTTGCAAGTTGCTATCAAGAAACAGAGGAAATCCTGTAACTTTAGACTATCAGAAGGGTGGAGGGCAATTTGCATGTATATATAGCTTCTCTAAATAACATTGACTAGTGACAACTAGTTTGACAACTAGTTTCACAAGGTCAAGCCAAACTTTAAGATATAATAGCTACAATTTCTGGTAAAAAGTTTCACATGTAAAATTTGTGTTTTATAACAAAAGCAAAGCTTCCAAATCGTTTAATTCCTTAGCCTAATGGCTCTTGTGCATATTTAAGCATAGGGTTTCATCAACAAATTCAATCTCAGGTCTTTAGTTTCAATTAATACTGATCCATAAAGAGTTAATTTTCATGCATTATTTATAACGGTCTTATCATTCAAGCACATAAAAATATTAGTTACATCAAGGACCAACTTCTACTAGTATTCCAGTACTGTATCATGCTTTGCATTTCCAATATTTTTTGTTTGATTGAAGTAATCACCCACATAGAACAGCAATAACACTTCTGCCATTTAATGATTTTTTTTTTTTTTTTTTTTTTTTTAGAGAACTTGTGAGCCCTTTCTGTGCTAATATTTTTGATCTGTAAAGTTCCAGAATTACTGTAACCTACTAGCTGATTCATAAGAATTTGTTTGGAAAAAAATTATTATATGTTGTTGAATGAACGTATTTCAATGTTACATATTTTTTAAAAAATACAAAATTCTAAGAAAAATGTACCTTCATATAAACGTGAATGAAAAACAGGACAAGAACTCATTAACTGAGTAGCATAAAGGTAAATATGTTCTGAGTAAGTAACATTCTGCTATTTAAAGACAAAAATTACCCTGAGTTTTGCTTAAGCTATTTGAGAAGACAAGACCAAAATTCACAAACTGTAGTTTTCTCATTTGTAGAAAAATGTTGTAGAAAATTTCTTCAGAAGATAAACCTTTGCTATTATCTCTAACATAAAAATATCATTTTTTTCCTGGTTTACAATTTTGAGGAAATTTTTTCATTATATTTTTTACATGTAAATTTATGGATGTCTAATTACTATGTTTTAAAAATAAGAAATGTTTAAAGCCTTAAAAACAAACTGTGGTGTTTAAGAAGACTCAAGTCAAATTAATTTCACAATATCATGGACATTATTCTTTGACTTCTACTGGTCCAGATCATATTTAGAAAGATAAATACGCCGGGCGTGGTGGCTCAAGCCTGTAATCCCAGCACTTTGGGAGGCCGAGGCGGGCGGATCACGAGGTCAGGAGATCAAGACCATCCTGGCTAACCTGGTGAAACCCCGTCTCTACTAAAAAATACAAAAAACTAGCCGGGCGAGGTGGCGGGCGCCTGTAGTCCCAGCTACTCGGGAGGCTGAGGCAGGAGAATGGCGTAAACCCAGGAGGCGGAGCTTGCAGTGAGCTGAGATCGCGCCACTGCACCCTAGCGTGAGGACAGAGCGAGACTCTGTCTCAAAAAAAAAAAAAAAAAAAGAAAGATAAATACACAAATATATATACCCCCTTCAAATGCTTTCATTAATTGACGTTTTGGTGTGGTAAAATATCTGCCAATGTAATACACTTTAATAGATAAGGATACATTTATCAGATTTCAACTCCTCAGGTAAAAAAATATAGCCTGTATAAGAAAATATTATTTATATATATGGTCAAAATACCTGGTCAAATTTTAAACAGTTTTAAAGTAATAATACATAAATGTCATTATTTATTGTATTTGCCAATATTTGTTAGCTATTTTAATTAAATTTTAAAAAATCTTATATACCATATTCTCATCCACTCTGGTAAATGATATGTAAATAAAAATTATGTGTGATGATTATTTTAATTTTCAGGTAAAGTGAATCAACCGTTCTTTGTTTTCTAAGCTTTACTAAATTTAAAATAGAATTTATGTTTGAATAATCTCACTAGGCCATTAAGTTATAAAAAAAAATACACAAAACACTTTGGGAGGCTGAGGCAGGCAGATCACTTGTACTCAGGAGTTCAAGACCACCCTGGACATCATAGAGAGACCTCGTCTCTACCAAAAATAAAATTAAATTAGCTGGGCATAGTAGCATGCACCCGTAGTCACAGCTACTTGGCTACTTTGGAAGCTTAGGTAAGAGGATAGCTTGAGCCCAGGAGGTGGAGATACAGTGAGCCTAGATGGCACCACTGCACTGCAGCCTAGATGACAGTGAGAGACACTTTCTCAAAAAAGAAGGGGAGTTATTTTAAAAAAATGTTGCCATTATAAATATGCTTTTTGTCAATTCTTGTACACTTTGTTTTTATTATATTGAGGTTTGACTTTATTCCCTTATTTTGTATATCTATTTTATTTTTTTGATGGAAAATAACATGATGCAAAAGGTGTTTTAACATGTAAAGGGGGGGGGGGGGCAGAGCAAGATGGCCGAATAGGAACAGCTCCAGTCTCCATCTCCCAGCACGAGCGACACAGAAGACCGGTGATTTCTGCATTTTCAACTGAGGTACTGGGGTCATCTCACTCGGGAGTGCCGGACAATTGGTGCTGGTCAGCTGCTGCAGCCTGACCAGCGAGAGCTGAAGCAGGGCGAGGCATTGCCTCACCTGGGAAGCGCAAGGGGGAAGGGAGTCCCTTTTCCTAGCCAGGGGAACTGAGACACACAACACCTGGAAAATCGGGTAACTCCCACCCCAATACTGCGCTGTAAGCACATCGGCACACGGGAGAATATATCCCACACCCCGCCTGGAGGGTCCCACACCCAGGGAGCCTCCCTCCTTGCTAACACAGCAGTCTGCGGCAATCTAACCGCAAGGCAGCAGCGAGGCTGGGGGAGGGGCGCCCGCCATCGCTGAGGCTTAAGTAGGTAAACAAAGCCGCTGGGAAGCTCCAACTGAGTGGAGCTCACAGCAGCTCAAGGAAACCTGCCTGTCTCTGTAGACTCTGCCTCTGGGGACAGGGCTCAGCTAAAGCAGCAGAGGCTCGTGCAGACGCCAACGACTCTGTCTGACAGCTTTGAAGAGAGCAGTGGATCTCCCAACATGGAGGTTGAGATCTGAGAAGGGGCAGGCTGCCTGCTCAAGTGGGTCCCTGACCCCAGAGTAGCCTAACTGGGAGACATCCCCCACTAGGGGCAGTCTGACACCCACACCTCACAGGGTGGAGTACACCCATGAGAGGAAGCTTCCAAAGCAAGAATCAGACAGGTGCACTCGCTGTTCAGCAATATTCTATCTTCTGCAACGTCTGCTGCTGATACCCAGGCAAACAGGGTCTGGAGTGGACCTCAAGCAATCTCCAACAGACCTATAGCTGAGGATCCTGACTGTCAGAAGGAAAACTATCAAACAGGAAGGACAGCTATACCAAAACCCCATCAGTTCGTCACCATCATCAAAGACCAGAGACAGATAAAACCACAAAGATGGGGAAAAAGCAGGGCAGAAATCCAGATTCTGGATATTAGCCCTTTGTCAGATGAGTAGATTGCAAAAATTTTCTCCCATTCTGTAGGTTGCCTGTTCACTCTGATGGTAGCTTCTTTTGCTGTGCAGAAGCTATTTAGTTTAATTAGACCCCATTTGTCAATTTTGGCTTTTGTTTCCATTGCTTTTGGTGTTTCAGACATGAAGTCCTTGCCCATGCCTGTGTCCTGAATGGTACTACCTAGGTTTTCTTCTAGGGTTTTTTATGGTTTTAGGTCTAACATTTAAGTCTCCAATCCATCTTGAATTAATTTTTGTATAAGGTGTAAGGAAGGGATCCAGTTTCAGCTTTCTACATATATGACTATCCAGTTTTCCCAGCACCATTTATTAAATAGGGAATCCTTTCCCCATTTCTTGTTTTTGTCAGGTTTGTCAAAGATGGGATGGTTGTAGATATGTGGCATTATTTCTGAGGGCTCTGTTATGTTCCACTGGTCTATACCTCTGTTTTGGTACCAGTACCTTGCTAACATTGGTACATTATAATATGTAATTGTTTACATGAGAAATGCAACTGGATGTCACTAATCTGTGTTTAATTATGGAACAATCCAAAACCCGTTACCTGATCCTAGTGGAAAAACTCGTAACTGTTATATAGGTCTAGAGCTGGCCTCACAAGCATGCAACCTGTTCCCTTATACAGGCACGAGGTTTAAAAGGATTCAGCACTTTAATACACTTGTTGTCTGGAAATTCTGAATGATTTTTTAACAACAGACTGCACATTTTGCAATTTGTATTGAACCCCCAAACCATGTAATCAATCATTTATATGTCCAAAGGGTTAAAGGTCATAAATCTAGACCAGAATGACTTAGATTACCTACATAACAATCTAGGATTACACAAAAATCCAGAATACTCAACGGAGTTCTGAAAGAAACAAAGAAAGTAAGCTAGGAGAGACGATCAGAAAAAAGAATTTTAGGAACTGTAGGAGCTATCCTTTCTTGAAAATATTAGAGTGAATTTAACTCAAAATGAATTATACTAATATTAATATGTGTAAAACTGGAATCAAATTTCTTCTTATGTATTCCAATTTGAATCGCTGAAATTGATATTTACTCACTCAAATAGAGATGCTTTAATAAGCTATGGAGTGTTAAAGAAGTTTCTAGTAACATCAAATTGTTCAGCATATATTCACACCAATGACCTTTGTGTCTGTGGGTTGTTTCTTTTTGTTGGCAACAAGTTTTGGTATATGGATCATAATAAGTTACAGCCAAGGACTTTCTTTTTCAAATGCATACCTTACAATTTACAGTGGTTTTCCTATGTAATGAATCAATTGATAGCTTTAAATTTGCTTTCACAAATATTGGTGGCTTTCTCAACATTGTGTTAAACATAGAAAGTTGTCCTTGTATATAAAATCAGTAGAATAATTTCCAATCTATGTCATAACTAGTAAAATACATTGATATTAGAAATGAACACAATCTACTTAAACTCTGAACCTGAGTGTCCTCAGATGAAAATGATAATAATCTATAACTCACAATGCCTAGAACAGCATGACACTTTTAAATGGTAGCTCTTGCAACTATTTCAAAATTCTATGTTATTCTTGGTTGTTTGTATATGAAAAATTCCTCTTTACCAAGTAAAAGTTCATTTCAACCTGAAGGGTTCAAGGTTTTACATCAAATATAAAGCACTTTGCTTGCACCTTATATTTATTCTTAAGTACAACCCATTGTATAAAAAATTAAATTCTAAAAAGTGTGGGGAGAAATGGAGCATAAATAATTTTATACATTTGTTTGAAAAGTTGTCTAATGCAATCAGAAATACATGGTGTCATTTTTCAAGCTTCAAAACACATTGAAACCTGGTAAATGCTAATTTGAGAAAATACAATTTCGGGCCTGAGTTTCAAGTTCCAATTAGAGTTGCAAAACATGAGTTCTGAACGACTGCAAAAGTAGGGCAAATATTCATGTCAAACTTCCATCAGGACTGCTTGAATGACATTGACTTTTATTTATTTGTAATAGCATACCAAGGAAATGCACCTGAGATAGAACACAAGCAAATCTCTTTAAAGACAATGGATTTGCAAGTATATATCTGATGACTAATTTCAGTAAAGTTTTTCTCAGTTTTTCTGAAAAAAATATGAACAAAGCTGTATTGGGAAGCATTAAAATATGTTAAATACTGCAAATCACTTAGGCCAATAAATGTAGATAAAATATTTTTGTTAATATAAATAATATGAGTTGAGTGATTTTATTCAAAGCTGTGAAAAAGCTATTTTAATTGGGAAATTTAATACACCCAACATTATTTTATTCCTCTGTTACTAGATTAGTTTTGCCTTTTTGTTTCCTCCTTGGATCCAGGAAGATAGTACGTACATGCCATTGTGGCCATTAGTGAAAAAAGCATGAAGCCTATATAACTTCTCCATCAGCATTCTTCTCTTCCAAAAAAATTGCCATAACATTTAGCCCAGATTTGTAAAATATGTAGTAATTTGTTTTCAGGCATTGTGGGTAGCTAGTTAACCCGATGTCAGGTTGTTAGAGAACTCTTCATGCACGTGTACCCATACATAACATGCAAACACACACGGCAACCTGAAAATGAAATTATTCTATCAACAAATCTTATCTTAAATATGAATTGCTACATCCTTGAAAGAATTTAATACTTTTATTTAAGGTGTTGAGAATCTTCCCACATGCTTCTCCACACATGGGGGAACAGAAAGAAAATCTTTCTCATTCTGTTCTTCAGTTAGTTATCTAGCATAAAGACTGTGGCCATATTGTCAGTGTCCTTTGCCGTACAATGATTTGGCATGTAGATGCTGAGGAGGAAATGAAAGATATAGAAAGAAATAAGATGGTTAAGAGTTCTGGGACTCTTCATACTTTCAGAAAGTATTGTTAAACTTCCCTACTGTCAAAAATGCTAGAGTAATTTTTATTTAGCGATTCATTCACATAAATATGTCAAGAATTTTGCATAAAACTGTTGCGAAATTATCCATGAGAAATTTAAGTCTCCAAATGGGAGGTAGACATATGAATACATAGCCAAGAAATAATGAAGTGTGTGGCTGTCGTTACTAGTTCACACGTGCCCTGAAAACATCCGTGTTATAAAACCCAAAGTTACAGCTTCAATTGTAGAAATGCCCAAATCCCACCACAACATGAATATTGATTTTTTCTTGCTAAATAAGCAAATTAATTATGCAAATATTCATTATATGTTTGAGAGCATATTTAAGATATTTCCATAAACAGTTTGTAAATCAACAGTGCACATGAGTCTTTTAGTAATACTATTTCTGAAATTAATATAGCCTCAGAAATGATTTTATATTTATTTTTTCATAGAATTTATTTTTCCGCCTTTTTACTATCACCTATTAGTACCTTCATGCTTAAATTACAACATATAAACAGAATATATTTCCTTGGGCCTGCTTTTGTATTTAATGTTGTCTGATATTAGATTTTACTTCTGCTTTTCCAAATATATATTAGAAGATGATTTTCATCCATTTGTGGCATAGTTGGTTAAATTTTTAAACAGCAGAAGACAAAAGAAGCACAATTTCTGTTTCTTAATTTGTTCTATAATTTTTTTAAATAAATTTTACTGTGTATAAGGTATATGACGTTGTGTTATGGGATACATATAGATAGTTAAAGAAGGTTATTTTAGTGAGGCAAACGAACATTTCAATCATTTCACATAGTTGCCCATTATCTTTCTTTTTTGTTGTTTTCATGTCAAGAGCAGATAAAATCTACTGATTTATTATGAATCCCATATACAATACAGTTTTATCACCAATACTCCTCATGTCGCACATTAGATTTTGAACTTGTTAATCCTACATAATTCCTACTTTGTATCCTCTGGCCCACATCTCCCCATTTCTTCATCTCTGTATATTTGAATTTGTTTTTAGATTTCACATATTAGTAAGATCATGAAATATTTTTCATTCTGTATCTGGCTTATTTAACTTAGCATAATGTCCTCCAGGCTCATCCATATTGTGGCAAATGGTAATATTTTGCCCTTTTTAAGTGTAAAATAATATTCCATTGTATATATGTGACACAGTTGCTTTATCCATTTATTCATTGATGAACACTTAAGTTTAGTCCATATGTTGGTTATTGTAAAAAATGCTGCAATAAACATGAGATTGCAGGTGTCTTTATGATGTAATGATTTTGTCTCCTTTGGATATATGCCAAGAAAAGTGATTGCTGGGTATTATGGCTATGTTAAGAAACCTTCATACTGTTTTCCATAATGACTGTACCAATCTATACTCTCCCCAGCAATGTACAAGAATTCGCTTTTTTCCACACCATCGCCAACATTTGTTGTCTTTTGACATTTTAATAGTAGCCATCCTAATGAGGGTGAGGTGGTATCTCACAGTGATTTTGATTTGCATTTCCCTGACAACTAATGATGTTTAGCACTTTTTAAAATATCTGTTGGCAATTTTTATGTCTATTTTGGGAAAATATCTATTCAGGTCTTTTCCCATTCTATAAAATTGAGTTATCTGTTTTTCCACTATTGAGTTTTATGAGTTACATGTAAATTTTGGATATTACTCTTTTATCATATATGTGGAATGCAAATATATTTTTCCAAATCTGTAGTTTTCCATGTCATTTTTTTGAGCATTTCTTCTGCTACGCAGAAGCTTTTTAGTTTGATATAGTTCCATTTAGAAAAATACAACCCATTAAGATTGAATCAGGAAAAAAAGAGAAAACCTGAACAGACCAATAACAAATAAAGACATTGAAGAGTAATGAAAAACTTCTTGACAAAGAAAAGCTCAGAACCAAATGGCTTCACAGCTGAATTTTACCAAGCATTCAAAGAACATTCAAGCATTCAAAGTATAATAACAATACTTCTTAAATATTCCAAAAAATAGAGCTAGAGAGCATAATTTCAAACAGATTTTAGCAGGCTAATATCACATTGATATCCTAGCCAAAGACATCACACACACATACACACACACACACACACACACACACACATTCACTCACACACACACACACACACACACACACACAATTTAGGCCAATTTATCTGAGAAACATTGATGCAAATATTCTCAATAAAATATTACCAAACCAAATTCAACAACACATTAAAAAAATTACATATTGTGATCAAGTGGAATTTATTCCTGGTATTCAAGGGTGGTTAAGCATATGTAATCAGTTCATGGGATATAGCACATTAACAGAATGAAAGACACAAACCACATGATCATCTCAATTGACATGAAAAAAGCATTCAGTAAAGTCCACCACTCTTTATTGACAAAAACTCTCAACAATTTAGGTATAGAAGAAACTTCTTCAATAAAATAAAAGCCAATTATGAAAACCCACAGATAATATTCTAACTAATGGAGAAAAACCTGAAGTCTTCCCTATTATGATTTAGTACAAAGTAAGAATGCCAACTGTCACTACTTCTATTCAATATAATACTGGAAGTATTAGCAAGAACAATCACATGAGACAAAGACAGTAAAGGCATCCAAACTGAAAAGAAAGAACCAAAATTATCTCTTTTTGCAGATGGCATCATTCTATCTATAAAACAATGAAAAACAAATCACCTAAAAATTCTTAAAACTAATAACAAATGTTATAGTGTTGCAGGATACAAAATCCACATATAAAAATCATTAGCATTTTGATAAATGCATAACAATCTAACTGAAAAAGAAATCAAGAAAACAATCTCATTTATGATAGTGTATGAAAAAAATATACCTAGGAATAAATTCAACCAAAGAGGGAAAAGATCTCTAGATTGAAAACCTCAAAGCACCGATGAAAAACAATTCAAGACACAAATAAATGGAAATATATCCCATGCTCATGCACCAGAAGAATTATCATTTTAAAAATGTCTATATTACTCAAAACTATATGCAGAAACAATGCAATACCTATTAAAATCCCACTGACATCCTGTTTTACTTCATTCTCACACTGCTATAAAGAAATATCTGCAACTGCGTAATTTATAAAGAAAAGGTCTAATTGTCTCATGGTTCTGCAGGCTGCACAGGAAGCATAGCAGCTTTTGCTTCTGCAGATGCCTCAAGAAACTTACAATTATGGGGGAAGGTGAAGGAGAAGCAGGTATATTTTACATGGCCTGAGGAGGAGAAAGAGAGAGAGAAGTGGGAGATACTACACACTTTTAAACAACCAGATATCATGATAACTTACTCACTCACTATCATGAGAACAACATTGATGGAATGGTTCTAACCCATTTATGAGAACTCTACCCCCATAATCCAATCACTCCCCACCAAACCCCACTTCCAACATGGGTGATTATGATTCAACATGAGATGTGGGTGGGAACAAAGATCCAAACTATATCATTCCACTCCCGGCCCCTCCCAAATTTTATGTCCCTCTCACATTTCAGAATACAGTAATGCCTACCTAACAGTCCATCAAAGTCTTTACTCATTCCAGTGTTAACTCCGAAGTCCAAAATCAAAGGTCTCATCTGAGACAAGGCAAGTCTCTTCTACCTATAAGCCTGTAAAATAGAAAAAAAGTTAGTTAAGTTCAAGATACAATGGGATAAATAATTTTAATCTAAATGACAGACATTTCTTGGCCAATAGAAAGAAGCTACAGGCCCCATGCAAGTCTGAAAACCAGCAAAGCAGTCATTAAACCTTACAGCTCCAAAATAAAATCTTTTTATTTCATGTCCCACATCCAGGGCACACTGATGCAATGTGTGGCTTTTCAAGGCCTTGGTCAGTTCTGATCCTGTGGCTCTGCAGGGATCAGCACCCTGAGCAGCTCTCATGGTCTGGATTGAGTGCATTCAGATTTTCAAAGCACAGTGTGCAGGCTTCCAGTGGATGTACAATACCAGGTTCTGCAAGATGGTGGCCCTCTTCTCAGAGCTCCACTATTCAGTGCCCCAGTGGTGACTCCATGTGGAGGCTCCATTCCCACATTTCCTTTCCACACTGCCCTAGTAGAGGTTTTCCATAAAAGGTCTGCCCCTGCAGACCAGAACAACCAGGCTTTTCCATACATCCTCTGAAATCTAGGCAGAGGCTCTCAAGACTCAACTCTTGCACTTTGCTCACCTGCAGGCTTAACTCCATGTGGAAGCTGCCAAAGCTTATGGCTTGCACCCTCTGAAGCAACAGTTCAATCTGTATCTGTGCCCTGTTGAGCCATGGCTGGAGATGGAGTGGCTGGGACACAGGAAGCAGTGTTCCAAGGATATGTAGTGTGTTGGGGTCCTGGTCCTGGCTCACAACAACATTCTTCTCTGCTAGGTCTCTGGGCTTGTGATGGGAGGGACTGCCAGGAAAGTCTCTGAAATGCTATTGAGGCCTCCTCCTTGTCTTGGTTATTAACATTTGGATTCTTTTTACGTATGCAAATTTCTACAACCTGCTTGAATTCCTTCCCTAAAAAAAAATGGGCTTTTCTTTTCTACCAGATGGCCAGGCTGCACGTTTTCTAAACTTTTATGCTCTACTTCCCTTTTAAATGTCAGTTCCAGTTTCAGGTCTTTGCTTTCCTCACACATATGAGTGTAGGTTGTTAGATGCAGCCAGGCCACTTCTTGAACACTATGATGCTTAGAAACTCCTTCCTCCAGATAATCCTAAATCATCACTCTCAAGTACAAAGTTCCACAAATCCCTAGAGCAGAGCCACAATGCTGCCACGTTGTTTGGTAACACATAACAAAAGTTACCTTTGTTTTAATTCCCAATATCTTCTTCATCTCCATCTGAGACTTCATCACCTTGAACTTTATTGTCCATATCTTTATCAGCATTTTGGTTGCAACCACTTAACCAGTCTCTATGGAGTTTTAAATTTTCTCTCATCCTCTTGTCTTCTTCTGAGCTCTCCTAGCTCTTACAACCTCTGTTCATTGCCTAATTCCAAAGCTCCTTCCACTTTTTCAGGTATCTCTGTAGCAATGCCCCAATAATTGGTACCAACTTTCAGTATTACTTTTTTTCTCACACTGCAATAAAGAAATACCTGAAGCTGGATAATTTATAAACAAAAGAGTTTAATTGGCTCACAGTTCTGCAGGCTGTACAAGATGCATAGTGACTTCTGCTACTGAGAATGTCTCAGAAACTTACAATGATGGCAGAAGGTGAAGGAGAAGCAGGCACATTTTACATGGCCAGAGAAGAAGGAAGAGAGATAGACGGGGATGGTGCTATGCATTTTTAAACAACCAGATCTCATGATAACTCACTCACTCACTGTTAACAGCACTGAGGGGCTGAAGCTAACTCATTCATGAAAAATTCACCCTCATGATCCAATTACCTTCCACTAGGCCCCACCTCCAACACTGGGGATTACAATTCAACATGAGATTTGGGTTGGAACACAAGTCCAAACCATATTATATTATTAACAGAAAAAAAATAAAATTTCTAAAATTTGTCTAGAACTGTGAAAGACTCCAAATGTGCAAGACAATTTCAAGAAAGAAAAAAAATTGAGAGCATCACAATTCCTAATTTAATATAACATTGCAAAGCAATAGTAATCAAAACAGTGTAGAACTTGCATAGGAACAGACACAGACTAATGGAACAGAATAGAGAGTCTGGAAATAAAATATATACAGTCAACTAATTTTTGAAAAAGGCACCAAGAGGACACAATGAGGAAAGCATAGTTTCTTCAATAGATGGTCCTAGGAAAAATGGATTTTCAAATTCCAAAGAATGAAATTGAACCCTTGTAACATACACAAAAATTTACTAAAATAACACAAATATAAGATCAGAAACTATAAAACTCCTAGAAGAGAACATAGAGAAACAGCTCCTGTACATTCGTCCTTGGTAATGATTTTTCTATTTATTACAGAGCAATCTCAGGCCACAAAAGCAAAAACTTTACATTAGTTTTAATGCTGAAGTCTTGCATAATGATTAAACATGCAGCCTTGAGAGTCAGACTAGAGTAAGTTTAAATAGCCATACTGTGCTTTGGTTTTCCTGTACGTAAAATGGGGATAATAGCAGTATTTCCTCATAAAATTGTGATGAGAAGTAAATAAAATAATTCATGTTTAGTCTACAGAACAGTTACTAACACATAATAAAACAAAAGATTTTACATTTTCCAAAAATCCATTTTTGGATATTCCACCATGAAATTTGATAACTAAATTTATATCTATTATAATACTTCTATTAGTACATTTCACTTTCTCTCACTGAATAAAATGTTTTGAGAAAAATACTTCATTTTCATGCCTATATAACTATTGTTTGCCTTGCCACAGTGTCATACACAAAAAAGTACTCCATGAGTGCTTATTAAACATATAAAAGTCAGAACAAATAATATCCACATTTGTGGATATTAATTATCTTCACTGCTTTTTACCTTGATTATAATTTTTATTCTAAGGCTTCATACTTTATGTAATTTTAATGACATTAAAATTGAGCAAAGTACATTAACAGACAGATTTCAAAAGAAAACATACAAACAGCCTACAAGCATATGAAAAAATGCTCAACAACACTAATAATTAGAGAAATGCCAATCAAAATCAAGATGAGATACTATCTCACATCACTCAGCATGGCTGTTATTAAAAAGTCAAAAAAAATCATAGATGCTGGTGAGATTTCAGAGAAAAAGGAATGCTTACACACTGCTTGTAGTAATGTAAATTGGCACAATCATTTAGAAAAGCAGTTTGGCCATTTGTCAAAAACCTTAAAACATAGTCAACATTCAACCCAGTATTTCCATTATTAGGTATATACCCAAAGAAATATAAATTATTCTAACATAAAGACACATGCATGCATGTGTTCATCATAGCACTATTTACAATAGCAAAGACAGGAAATCAACCTATATGCCCATCAGTGGGAGACTGGATAAAGAAAATGTGGTTTATGTACACCATGGAATACTTTGCAGCCATTAAAAAGAATGAGAACATGTCTTTTGCAGCAACATGAATGGAGCTGGAGGTCATTATCCTAAGCAAACTAACACAGGAACAGAAAAGCAAATACTGCATTTTCTCACTTATAAGTGAGAGCTAAACATTGAGTATGTTAGGGACAAACCGCCCCAAAAAACTTTCTTGGTGCTGCCCACCCCTCCACCGAATGCTCTGCAACTCTTCTCCATGCCACCCAGGCTTTTGCCAAGCCTCTACATTTCTCAGCCCTTAAGTGGTGAAACCAGTAGACTTCACTTATCAGACCTTGCTGCCATAAGCAAACCCCAATTACAAACCAGTCATACTGCACAGGCGGAGGTCGTGGGAAGCATAAACAAACTTTACCTATACCTTCCTATAAGTTCCTGTTCTTCATCTAGCTACCACCATGAATGTCACAAGGTGATATGTGACAAAATTAACCAGCAAACAACCCCGGGATGTGGCCATACCAAAGAACCCCCCCAAATGTCCCTCCCCACTGGAAATCCCTCATTCTGTAAGTTTGGGGCTTCTTCCTCTCTGACTGTTAAGGGGCAGGTTAATGAAAACTTGCTTGCCTGACTTTGGGTCTGTTTTTTCTTTCTCTTGGCTAACCTTACAGAGTACATATGGACACAAAGAAGGGGAAAACAGACATTGGGGCCTACTTGAGGGTGGACGGTGATAGGAGGGTGAGGATTGAAAAACCACCGATTGGATACTAGCTTATGACCTGAGTAATGAAATAATCTGTACACCAGACCTCTGTGACACAAAATTTACCTATATAACAAACCAAAGTAAAATTAAATAAATGTAACAAATAAGTGAAATAAAAGTTAAATAAGTACAAGTTAAAAATTAAAGAAAATCAAGGACTTCATAGAAAAGAAAATTTCCATTTAGACATGCTTTTTGAGTGACAAATAGATATCTCTGAAATAAACCTGGAGTTAAGGGCATATAGGAAAGAAAGACAAAAACATAAAGATAAGTTTCTTTATTTTATCTCAGGAATAATGGATCTGGAAATTCCAAATATCATATTTTTCAATATGACTTTATAAGCAATTTCTAAAAACTTAAAAAATGATCCCCTCCTCTATTCAAGATCCAGTTTGGGTATTAACTTCAGCTGAGTTTCTGCAAATGGAGTCCCTGGATCAGATCCCTGGAGACGCTGAGAACTTTTAAGTGTCTGTGAAGTCAATGTTGCTCTCACAATAATACTAAGTTTTTATTTTTCTTTTCCATTGTATCAATATCTGTACTGCTTAAGTTTGTTTTTGTATTGGCTAGTAATTGTTTTCCTTTCCATAGTTAGTTCTCCTTTCAATATATCTTGTATAGTGGGTCTGGTGGTAACAAACAAGGTCAGCATTTACTTGTCATAAAAGGATCTTATATCTCCTTCACTCAGAAAGCTTAATTTGGCTGGATATGAAACTCTTGGTTGAAAAATTTTTTCTATAAACATGTTGAATATAGAATCCCACTCTCTTCTGGCTTGTAAGATTTCTGCTGAGAGGTCTGCTGTTAGCTTGATGTGGTTCCCTTCATTGGAGACCTGCCCCTTCTCCCTAGCTTCCCTAATATTCTTTCTTTCATTTCAACTTTTGAACATCTAATGGTTATGTGTCTTAGGGATGATCTTTTTGTGTAAAATCTTGCAGAGGTTCTCAGTATTTTCTGAATTTAATTGTCAGCCTCTCTAGTGAGGTTGGGGAATGTCCTGAAATATATTTACCAAGTTGTTTGCTTTCTCCTTTTACTTTCAGGAATGTCAATGATTTGTAGATTTGGCCTATTTACATAATCCCATATTTCTTGTGGGTTTTATTCATTCTTTTTCATTTTTTTCTTTATTTTTGTCTTACTCCCTTATTTCAGACAGCTACTCTTCAAGTCCTGAGATTCTTTCCCCTGCTCAGGCTATTCTGCTGTTAATACCTGTGATTGCATTGTGAAATTCTTGTAGTGCATTGTTCAGCTCCATCAGAGGAGTTAGTTTCTTTTTTGTACCGGCTATGTCATCTGTCAGCACCTGTATTATTTTATTGTGATTCTTAGTTTCCTTGAATTGGGTTGTATCATTCTCTTGAATCTCAATGATCTTCATTTCTATTCATATTCTGAATTCTACTTCTGTCATTTCATCCAATTCAGCCTAGTTAGAAAGATCAGTGTATTAGCTAGGGTTTGTTAGAGGGACAGAATTAATAGGATAGATGTATATATAAATGGGAATTTATTAATGAGTATTAACCACACAATCACAAGGATACCAAATAGTCCATCTGCAAGCTGAGGAGCAAGGATACCAGCCTGAGTCCCAAAGCTCGGGAACTTGGAGCTTCCTGCAAGGGCAGGAAGCATGCAGCATGGGAGAAAGATGTACTCTGGGAGGCTAAGCCAGTCTAGTCTTTTCATGTTCTTATGGTTGATTTTTATTCTGGCCCGTCTAGTAGCTGATTAGATTGTGCGCACCCACATTAAGGGTGGGTCTGCCTTTCCCAGTCCACTGACTCAAATGTTAATCTCCTTTGGCAATACCCTCACCAACACATCCAGAACAATACATCCTTCATTCCAATCAAGTTGGCACACTCAGTATTAACCATCACAAGTCCAGCCCTTGTTAACTTGAACCCAAACACATGTCCTAAGATTATACATAATCTTCAAATAAAGACAATAATAAGATCCCAATTATGCCTAACATAATGCAACTATTCTTTGTACAACTGGAAAGGCACCAATCCCCAACCCGAATGCTATTACATAAAGTTAACAACACTTAAATGCTGATATGAAGTCAATAAATCTTATATCATATGATAAAAGAAAAAAGGAAATAAAGACATTTTCTTAGTACAAGTGCATACATGTGCAAACATGTTTTTTAAAAAAAAGAAGGAGAAAATACTCATGACAATTACAGTTCTCGTTTCTGCAACTGGTCACGTGGTCATAGCTGGTATTGATGACTACCTTCTTCTACTACCCATTCTTTATTCCCTTTTTCTTCAGGAAACACCTCAGTAGGTTGTGGATTTGTTGTTGCTGTTGTTGTTGTTTTTGTTGTTTTTCCTGACAGAGTGACTCCTCAAACCTTCATTCCTAAAAGGATCTGGGCCAATTGTAGTCTTGCCTGAATTGGGCTGTTGTAGTTTCCCATTGACCTTAATCACAGGGCATGGTAATAAGAAGAGACACCCTAATGAATCTCCTGTATTCCATGCATAATCTTTCTTACCTCCGTTGCAGAGTAGTAGACTGATATAATCTTGATGGTCTGAGTCAATCATCCCAGCCAACACTGTATCTCCCTTCTTAGTCTGTTGGCGTAAAGGTAGGAGAAGTGCAAAATATGGCAATCTTAATTTGCAGGTGGCAATCTTAATTTCCAGTTTAGTTGAATCATTGCTGTGTCTCCTGGTGGCAGCATTCCTCCCTCTGAAACTAAGACCTCTGGGCCAGCAGAACACAATGTCACAGGAACAGGAAACAAAAATGTTGTTAGTGGGTGACTAGGGGTAATGGTGAGTGATGCCACTTCCAACTCCACCCCTCGATTCCTGGAACCATGAACCCTGGCTATAGGAGAAACAGTGCCATATATTGGATGCTGATTCAGAGCAAAGACAGCTTTCTGGAGAACCTTGTCCCAGCCATGCAAAGTATTATAACCTAGTTGGCATTTTAGTTGTGACTTCAAAAGGCCATTCTATCATTCTATCAATCCAACTGTTTCAGGATGATGGGGAGCATGGTAAGACCAGTGAATTCCATGAGCATAAGCCCGCTGCCACATTTTTTTAGATGTAAAGTGAGTGCCTTGGTCAGAGGTAATGCTGTGTGAAATACCATGACGGTGGATAAGGCATTCCACGAGTCCACAGATGGTAGTCTTGGCAGAAGTATTGCATGCAGGATAGGCGAACTTATATCCAGAAAAAATGTCTATTCCAGTGAGGACAAACCTCTCTGCCTTTTTCATGATGGAAGAGGTCCAGTATAATCAACCTGCCACCAGGTAACTGGCTGAACACCCTGAGGAATAGGGCCATATTGAGGGCTCAGTGTTGGTCTCTGCTGCTGGCAAACTGGGCAGTCAGCAGTGGACATAACCAAGTCAGCCTGGGAGACTGGAAATCCATGTTCTTCAGCTTATGTGTAACCTCCATCCCTGCCACAATGGCTACTTTATTCATCGGTCCATTGAGTGATGACAGGGGAAGCTAGAAAAAGAGGCTGAGTAGTATCTAGAGAACAGGTCATCCTATCCACTTGATTATTAAAATCTCTTCTGCTAAGGTCACGTATTGGTGAGCACTCACATGGGATACAAATATCATCCCTTTTTTTGGCCACTCAGAAAAGTCTATCCATATACCTCTTCCCCAAATTTCTTTGTCACCAATTTTCTAATCATATTTCCTCCAAGTCCCTGGTCATCCAGTCAATCCATTGGCTACAGCCCATGAATCAGTATATAATTGCACATCGAGCCATTTTTCCTTACATAAAAAGTGCACAACCAGGTGCACTGCTTGAAATTCTGCCCACTGGGAAGATTTCCCTTCACCACTTTCTTTCAGGGATGTCCTGAAAGGGACTGCAGTGCTGCAGCTGTGCACTTGTGGGCGGGGTCTGCATATGCAGAAGGATCTGTGAACCAGGCCTTAGACTTCTCTCCCTCTGTCAAATGATCACAGGGAACTCTCCATGAGGCCATTGGTGCAGGCTGAGGGAGAGAAGGCGGGAATGGAAATAATGGGCATTTGAGCCACTTCCTCATGTAACTTACTTGTGCCTTAAGGATCTACTCAGGCCCAATATACTACTTCCATTTGATCATTTGATGATGGAGTGCTGCTGTGCATGAACCACTCTATGGCAAGATAGGTCAGAAAGCACCCAGGTCATGATAGGCAGTTTAGGTTGCATGGTGGCTTGACTCATAGTCAAACATTCAGTTTCCACCAAAGCCCAATAACAGGCCAAGAGTTGTCTCTCAAAAGGAAAGTAGTTATCTACAGAAGATGACAGGGCCTTGCTTCAAAATCCTATAGGCCTCTGCTGTGATTCACCTATGGGGACCTGCCAAAGGCTCCAAACAGCATCCCTATTTGCTACTGATACCTCAAGCACCATTGAGTCTGCTGGGTCATATGGCCCAAGTGGCAGAGCAGCTTGCACAGAAGCCTGGACCTGTTGTTGAGCCTTTTTCTGTTCTGGACCCCACTCAAAACTGGCACCCTTTCAGGTCACTCAACAAATGGGCTGGAGTAACACACACCTAAATGAGGAATGTGTTGTCTCCAAAATCCAAATAGGCCCACTAAGCATTTGCCTCTTTCTTGGTTGTAGGAGGGACCAAATGCAACAATTTATCCTTCACCTGAGAAGGAATATCTTGACAGGTCCCACACCCCTGGATCCTTAGAAATTTTATCGAGGTAGAAGGTACCTGAATTTTAGTCAGGTTTATTACCCATCCACTGGCATGCAAATGTCTCACCCATAAGTCCAGTATGTTTGCTACTTCTTGCTCACTTGATCCAATCAGTGTAATGTAATCAATGTAATGAACCAGTGTGATATCTTTTGGAAGGGAAAATCAATTAAGTTCGCTCCAAACAAGATTATGACACAAAGCCAGAGAGTTGATATACTCCTGAGGTAGGAGAGTAAAGTTACATTGCTGGCCTTGACAGCTGAAAACAGATTGCTTCTGGTGGGCCTTATGGACAAGAATGGACACTAGGACATTAGTCAAGCCAATGACTTCATACCAGGTACCAGGAGATGTGTTAATTTGCACAAGCAATGAAACCACATCTTGTACAGCAGATGCAATTGGAGCCACCATTTAGTTAATGTACAGTAATCCACTGTCATTCTCCGACATCCAACTGTCTTCTACACAGACCAAATGGGAGAGTTGAAAGGGGATGTGGTGGGAATAACCACCCCTGCATCTTTCAAGTCCTTGATTGCAGCACTAATCTCCACAATCCCTCCAGGGATGTAACATTGTTTTATTTACTTTTTTTTAGGTAGAGGCAGCTCTAATGCCTTTCATTTGACCTTTTCCACCATAATAGCCCTCACCCTACCAACCAGGCAGCAAATGTGGAGGGTTCTGTGAGCTGCTAAGTATGTCTGTGCCAATTATGCATTCTGGCACTAGGGAAACGACCACAGCATGAGTCCGAGGACTCATTGGACCCACTGTAAGTCAAACCTGAGCTAAACCTCCACGGATTACCTGACCTCTATAAGCCCCTACTTTAACTGGAAAACCATGATGCTGTTTTGGGTCCCCTAAAATCAACGGCAGCTCAGAACCAGTGTCCAGTAGTCCCCAGAATGTCTGATTATTTCCCTTTCCCAATACAGTTACTCTGGTAAAAGATCAGCTGTCTCCTTGGGGAAGGATGGGAGAAAGATTAATTGCATAAATTGTTGATAGTGTAGTGATTTCCTTCCTCAACAAAGGGACCTGGCCTCCCTTGCATTCAAGGGATTCTGGGTCTGTAAACTGACTCACCTGGTTATTGATTGAGGTGCTGTGATTCTCAGTTTTTGTAATTCCAATTAGTCTTTTGTCCACTTGACCTGGAAGTTTCCTGCTTATATAAATTAAATAGGGATGCAATAGTCTTCCTATGAATTTCACTTCTACAGAAACTATGATTAATTAGACAATGCCAGAGCTCTGTACGAATCAAACTATTCTGATTTCTGCTTTACCCCTGCTGTCCATTATGGTGGCTATGCCCATTTTGCCTTTGATGGTTGAGTGTCCCCACTTGTCCCCTGCCATGTCAGTATCCAATTATTCCCATTACATTTAAATTTTGCAGTTAAGTGACTGTGGTTCCCACTGTTAGATCTGTCATACAGAGAAGAGCAATTCATACAGAGCTCTTCAAAGATGCAGGTGCTGCCTTCGCAAATCTATTTCACAAAGCATTGTTCAAGGATATATCTTCTGGACCCTCCTAGCTGGAATAAGTAGGTCTAAAGTGACTAATCCACTCCTCCATCCCAATCTCCACAAGCCTTTGGATCCCTTCCTCTACATTAAACCAAGGGAGAAAATCAGGCATTTCCAGCTCGCTCACAGTGGGCCATCTTCTAATTTATAATTCAGCTAACAAAGCAATAAACTCTTAGAATGTTTTTTAACTCCCTGAGGTGCAACATTAAATGCAAAATCCCTACCTAGTGGGCCCAAATCAAAAAATTCATACTGAGTCAACTTTATGTTCCTTCCACCATTATCCTACACCCTTAATATCCATTCTCATGCCTGTTATCTAGATTCCTGCTTATATAAATTAGAAAACTCAAGCTGTTCTTTTCAAGCATAGTGCACCTCCTCATGGGTCACACTCTGAGCCTCACTTCTATGGGCCCACTGGGACTTCAGTCTAGTTATAGGTCTAGAAGTACACAAGGGTGTTAGGGGTGGGTGTTGAGGAGAATAAACATTATCTCGCCTTGCAACTGCCTCAGGAGAGGCCATCACTGTTGCCTCAGTTAGTGCAGGGTTTATCTCCTCAGACAAAGGTGGAAAGGCTGATGGCAGCATGGGTCTTGGAGGGGATCTTGCCACTATTGGGGATGGGGTAGCTGTTCCTTCTGGCAAAAAAGTTTCATCAGAGTTTACAAGCTCAGTGTCCCCAGCTTCATCAGGGTCCTCCCACACATCACCGTTCCAAGTTGCAGGGTCTCATTCTTTACAAATCAATGCCCTCACTTTAACAGTACACCTGGCAAGGCTGTGCATGCACATTTTGTTGCAGGTCAGTCGCTTGCATTATAAGAACCTGTGTTGGATTTTCCACAATTTCAGCTCTTTCTCTACAGGAGATAAGACTCTCACTCAGGGAGATCTTAGCAGATTTGAGGCTCAGCATCTACTTCTGAAGATGGGAGTTAGAATCCCTGAGTTCAGCTTTTTTTTATTTTTTATTTTTTTTCATCACTTTGTCCAGTGGACTTAGGAGCAACCAACCAACTTTATTATGTTCATTTGGTTCTCCACATATGGTCAAAGGTATTATGTACAGAGTTATTAAACTCCTTGCCTCTCACAAGTGGTGAATCTGGAGTGTCAAATGCATTTATTTTGCATAACTCTCTAAACAGTTCATGCCAAGGACTATCAGTGTTCTCCATACTATTAAAAGTAGAGTCCTTAGCATTTTGAAGTCTAATCACATTAAGCAGCCAACTCCAGAAACCTCAAAACCAATGAAAGAACTCCATCCTTAATATTCTGTTCCTCTAGAACCACTCCTGGTACCAATATCTGTATTAGTCAGCGTTCTCTAGAGGGACAGAACCAATATAATGGATGTATATACAAAAAGAAGTTTATTAATGAGTATTAACTCACACGATCACAGTATCCCACAATAGGCCATCTGTAAGCTGAGGAGCAAGGAAGCCAGTTTGTTTCCAAAGCTAAAGAACTTGGAATCTGATGTTCAAGGGCAAGAAGCATGCAGTGTGGGAGAAAGATGTAGGTTGGGAGGCTAAGCCATTCTAGTCTTTTCATGTTCTTCTGTCTGCTTGTTAGTCTGGCCCTGCTAGCAGCTGATTAGATTATGCCCACCCATATTAAAGGTGGGTCTGCCTTTCCCAGTCCACTGACTCAAATGTTAATCTCCTTTGGCAACACCATCACAGACACATCCAGGAGCAACATTTCACATCTTTCAATTCAATCAAGTTCATACTCAGTTAACCATCACAACCAGTGATACTGTAAAGCAATGACACAGACAAGCCTGCACAATCACCAGCTAACATCATGATGACAGGATCAAAACCACACATATCAATAGTGACCTTGAGTGTTAATGGGCTAAATACTCCATTTAAAAAGCATAGAGTTACAAGCTGAATAAAATGCAAGACTGAAAAGCATGCTGTCTTTAAGAGATCCATTTCACATTCAGTGACACTCATAGTTTCAAAATAAAGGGATGGAGGAAAATCTATGAAGCAAATGGAAAACAGAAAAAAACAGGGGTTGCAATTCTAATTTCAGACAAAACAGACTTTAAGCCAACAAAGAATGAAAAAAATAGACAAAAGAAAACATTACATTATAGTATAGGGTTCAATTCAACAAGAAGAACTAACTATCCAAAATATATATGTACCCAACATAGGAACACCCAGATTCATAATGCAAATTCTTACAGATCTACACAGAGATTTAGACTTCCGTACTATAACAGTGAGAGACTTCAACACTCTGTTGACAGTATTAGACAGATTATCAGGGCAGAAAATTACAAAAATATTGCATTAGTCAGGGTTCTGCAGGGGTACAGAACTAATAGGATATATGTATATAGTAAAGGGAAATTATTAACGAGACTTGACTCACACAATCACAAGGTGAAGTCTCACCATAGGCCATCTGCAAGCTGAGGAGTAAAAAAGCCAGTAGTGACTTAGTCCAAGTCTGAAAGCCTCAAAAGCATGGAAACCAACAGTGCAGCCTTCAGTCTGTGGCCAAAGTCTCGAGAACCCTTGGCAAACCACTGGTGTAAGTCCAAGAGTCCAAAAACTGAAAAACCTGGAGTCTGATGTTTGAATGCAGGAAATATCCAGCACTTGAGAAAGACAAAAGCCGGAAGACTCAGCAAGCCAGCTTATTGCACCTTCTTCTGCCTTCTTTTTCTAGCCATGCTGGCAGCCTACTGGATGGGGCCCACCCAGATTGAGGGTTGTCTTCCTCTCCCAGTTCCACTGGCTCAAATGTTGATCTCTTTTGGCAACACTCTCACAGACACACCTAGAAACAATACTTTGCATCTACCAAACAATAAAGTTGACACTTAATATTAATCATCACAGATATTCATGACCTTAACTCAGCCCTGGATCGAATGGATCTGAAAGACATATACAGAACTCTGTAGCTAAAAAGCGATAGAATGTACATTTTTCTCACCACCACATGACACATACTCCAAAATTAACCACATAATCAGACATAAAACAATCTTCAGCAAATACAAAATAACTGAAATCATACCAAAAACACTCTCGGACTGCAGCACAATAGAAATAGAAATCAAGACTAAAAAAAAAAAAAAAATCACTTGAAATCATGCAATTACACGGAAATACAAAAAACCCTCCTGAATGGTTTGGGTAAATAAAGAAATTAAGGCAGAAATCAAAAAGTTCTTAAAGTGGTAAGATACATATATGGCAAACCCACAGCCAACATTATCCTGTATAGGCAAATCCTAGAAGCATTCCCCTTGAAAACCAGTACAAGACAAAGATCCTTGCTCTCACTACTCTTATAGAACATAGTATTGAAAGTCCTGGACAGTGCAATCACGCAAGAGAAAGATATAAAGACAACCAGTTATGAAGTCAAACTATCCCTCTTTTCAGATGATATTGTTCTATATCTAGAAAACGCCATAGTCTCTGCCCGTAAGCTACTTGATATGATAAACAGCTATATGAGTAATAGACGTACAAGATTTTAACAGGTATGTCTTATTTTCTTTAGTTAATGAAGCAGCATTTTTAAGTTGTTATAAGGACATAATCTCATTTATTTTTACTAAACAACTCATAATTTTTAAACCTGGGGAAATGCCTTCATTTGTGGAGACAGCTTTAAAAAGTTGCAGCCCTGAGCATTTCCCCCTACGCTGAACTTGAATCCTTGCTATGTAACCTAAAGTTTTTCCATCATAAAGTGTTAAATAATCTATGATTTTCTTCCCTATGGACATTAAAATAGATAAATTTAATTCACATCTACTTCACAAAGTAAATTCTAGAAGAGAATGTAAGTCATATAGGAAATAAAATGTTCTAATGTTCATTTTGCTAGATGTTAGAATAGTGAATATAACCATGTACTATCCATGATTCCACCATTTGGAAAAATATTCAACAATTTTGATGTCTTAGATGAGAGTCATTAAAAACAAAGCCTGTGTACTAATGTTTATTGGTGTGGGGGATGGGATGGGGATGTTAGTCATGTAATTTCAGGGCATCCGGAGTAAGGAAAAGACAGATGACACAAAAGAAAATGAGCGTGAAAAAGTCACCAATGGCTTAATGAGGAAACAGCGTGTTGCTTGATCACACGGAATATCTGAAAATGCCATGGTGAATCATCATGCATTAAAAGTTTATCTGTAAGAGAAAAGCAGAGCCATAGATTGTTCATTCTTTCTCTTTTCTGTGTTTTGATTCACTGCCCTTCCAGTCACTGGAGATGCCTGATTCCATACTCCTTGCAGTTTAGATCTAGCAGCTAGATCTAAGCCCAGAAGTGCTGGGAAGAGCCAGTGACTGCAAGGGTTAGATCAGATCAGATTGGTATAATAGGAAGTTACAACAAATGTTATGAGACTTTCTTGCAGTTTAGCCCTCACTTCAGTGAATCCATGACAATCAAAATTATTAGGAGATGAGATGACATTGGTAGGATCTGGGGAATCTTCACTATTCAATAACAAAATCCAGGATAAAAGTGGAGCTAAGTGGACCTGGGGAGCTACACAATTTGGATTCCACATAGTTTACCTCTTTCACTATTTATATTAACTAGAAATTACCCATAATATTTGGCTCTGATACTGTAATGTGATATCTCCAGTTTTGCACCAACTCACAAAAGATGGTGAGAAACAGTGAAAAGATGGTAGTATCAACAGGTTGCAAATCCTGTAAAGGAATTACTACTATAAATTACAGCAGCAATTATTGAAACTGGGATATTAAGATGAGTGACCTAGGACACAAAAAGATGAAAACACTAAAACACAATAGGATAAACATTTAGTAGGTTAATGTAATACTTCAGGTAAAATATGATGGGAGTTTTGGCCAGGACAGGTAGAAGGTGATGAGAAGTAGCCAGATTCTCAAATTCTAAAGACATTTTAAAGTTGAGGCTAGCTGAGTTTGGATGATGAAATGGCTAACAGATGTAAGGGAAAGAGGTGAGTAAATAATAAATTTAAGATTTTGGATTGTCATTTACTTAAATGGCAAATAACAGAGGAGCAACTTTGGCAAAGGAGAAATTAGGAGATTTTGGGGATACGTTAATACTGAGATGCCTAGAGATCCAAGAGGAAATGCTGAGAAGACAATTGGATGTATGAGTCTTGAATTCAAGGTAGAAGTTTATACTAGAGATAATAAATTTTGTTGCCATTGGCATAGATATGTAATTTAAAACCACAATATAGGTTAACACAATCTAGACATGAGGGTGGGTAGATAAAGAAGGTTATTAAGGCCTATATCACTCTATTAAGATCAGAAAAATGGAAAGGAAACCTTAAAAGTGATTATTCACAAAAAAACAGAAATTAGAATAAAAAATATAGAATAATGTTGTTCTGGAAATAAAATGGAAAAAAATAAATATTTCAAGTTGATGGAAATGATCACTAGTGTCAAATACATAATATGTCAAGTAAGATGGGAACTGAAAGTTAACCATTTCATTTAGGAACATGAATGTCATTGGTGAACTTGACAAGGGTTTTAATGCAAATGTGATGTGAGTCCTGAGCAGAGTGTATTTAAGGAAAAATTGGAAGAAAGGAAGAGGAGACAGTCTGTATAGACATTTCTTGTCAGGCCTCTAAGCCCAACCCTTAATCTCCCCAACCCTTAAGAAGGTTCTTTGTAATCTCCTGCACCAAGTTAAGCCATCATATCCCCTGTGACTTGCACGTATACATCCAGATGGCCTGAAGTAACTGAAGATCCACAAAAGTAGTGAAAATAGCCTTAACAGATGAAATTCCACCATTGTGATTTGTTTCTGCCCCACCCTAACTGATCAATGTACTTTGTAATCTCCCCAACCCTTAAGAAGGTTCTTTGTAATCTCCCACACCCTTAAGAAGATTCTTTGTAATTCTCCCCACCCTTGAGAATGTACTTTGTGAGATCCAACCACTGCCTGCAAAACATTGCTCCTAACTCCACCGCCTATCCCAAAACCTATAAGAACTAATGATAATCCCACCACCCTTTGCTGACTCTCTTTTCGGACTCATCCCGCCTGCACCCAGGTGAAATAAACAGCCTTGTTGCTCACACAAAGCCTGTTTGGTGGTCTCTTCACATGGACGCGTGTAACAGTAAAGTCTTGGATTTCTCAATAAAAATGAGAAGCCGAGTGTATCAGTCCATTCTCACACTGCTATAAAGAAATGCCCAAGACTGAGTAATTTATAAAGGAATGGGGTTTAATTGACTCAGAGTTCCACACGGCTGGTGAAGCCTTAGGAAACTTACAAAGTAACTGAAGATCCACAAAAGTAGTGAAAATAGCCTTAATTGATGACGTTCCACCATTGTGATTTGTTTCTGCCCCACATGGGGAACTCAAAGACCTTTTTCACATGGCATCAGGAGAGAGCAAAGCGTGCAAAGGAGGAACTTGCCAAACACTTATAAAACCATCAGATCTCATAAGAACTCACTCATTATCACAAGAACAACACGGCGAAACTGCCCACATGTTTTAATCACCTCCTAACAGGTTTCTCTCTTAACACCTGGGGATTAAATTCAAGATGAAATTTCGTTGGGACACAAAGCCTAACTGTATTACTGAGGTGAAACAAAGTACAGGTTCACTGAAAACTATTTCAAGGACCTAAGAGAACAGAAGACTGGAAAGATTATCCATAAGAATATTAAAATTGCTATGAATTAGAAGTAGTGCTGGAGAAGTAAAAAACAAAATATTTCAATGGATAAGGGATAGTGGATACTATGGGTTGAATTATGTCCCCACAAAAGAAAGGTTTTGAGATCTCACCTTTCAATTCCATTCAGTTCAGCTCAGATTTTGCTTATTTCTTGTCTTCTGCCAGCTTTGGGTTTGGCTCATCACTAAAATGATGAGCATTTTAGTAGACACCTAGCTGGGCTCATTTACTGCCATCTCTCCCTGTTCCCCATGACATGTTGATCTTGAAGGACCATTTTATTGAACCATTCCTCACATCTTTAAAAATAGAATGACATATGTTTTCCTAATGAAATTAGCTCAAATTCCTAATGTTCATTTTCAAGGTGTTTATCAATTAGCAGAAAAATTCTAAGTAATACTTAATGAAACTAAAAACAGGAGAGTCTGTAATGTTAATTTCAACTATTCGCCCATGAAGAAACCTATTACATGGTTCATGATAGCAAAAGGGAGAGTCTATTAGTAACAGATAAATAAGTGAGATAAATTGCCTGTCGGGAGTTGAAAGAAAAGTAACCATTTACAGTAGTCTGCTAATGAGTTTATAGCTTCAAAAATCACCTGCATACAACTTCGATGCATATAGCAGCATTCTAAACATTATAGAAAATACAAAATAGTTCACTGTCTGTTATGTACTCAAGAACCATCTTAGGGAATAAATAAAGTTAAGAAAAAAGAATAATATCTCAATAACCCCTAAGAGGTAATAAACGTATTAGAAGGAGAGAGAGAGCACCAGATCTGGTTAGGGGAGAGTTAGTTGATACAAAATTTTAGTGGTGACGAATGAGCATTTTTTCTTGACTGACTACAAAATAGATTAACCTAGCCAGAATAAAAGATTCAAAATAGATTAACCTAGTCAGAATAAAAGATTATGTCATGCACCACATAATATCAGTCAGTGATGGACCACATATATGATGGTGATTTCATAAGATTATAATGAAGCTGAAAATTCCTATCACCTGTTGTTTACTATACTGCACTTTTCATCATTATTTAGAATGTACTATTGTGAAAGAGTAACTTATAAAAAACATTACCTGTAAAATAACCTCAGGCAGGTCCTTCAGGAGGTATTTAAGAAGAAGTCATTGTTATCATAGGAGATGACAGCTTCATGCAAGTAACTGCCCCTGAAAATCTGAGATGTGGAGGTAGAAGGCAGTGATATTTATGATTCTGGCTCTGTGTAGGCCTAGGATCAAGTGTATTTTTGTGTCTTAGTTTGTAACAAAAATGTTTAAAAAGTAATGAAAGCATTAAAAATTATTTTTAAAAAGGTCGTAAATAATCACATAAACAAAGAAAATATTTTTGTACAGCTATGAGATGTTTTTGTGTTTTAAGCTAAGTATTATTTTTAATCAGTCAAGGAGTTGAAAAAAATAAAAACGTTATGATGTAAAAACGTTATAGTGAGCCAAGCTTAATTTATTTTCAAGAAGAAACAATCTTTTAAATGAACTTAGCACAGCCTAAGTGTTCAGTGTTTATAAAGTCTTCAGTTGAATGCAATCTTAGGCCTTTACATTCACTTACCACTCACTCACTGACTCAACCAGCGCAACTTATAGTCCTGTGAGTTCCACTCATGGTGAGAGCCCTATACAGATGTATTAAATTTAATCTTGTATACCATATTTTTACTCTACCTTTTCCTTGGTTAGATATTTTTAGATGCACACACACATATTATTGTGTTACAACTGCCTACAGTATTCAGTTCACTAATGTTTCATACAGGTTTGTAACCTAGAAGCAGTAAGGTATACTCTATAGCTTAGATGTGTAGTAAGCTACAACATCTAGGTTTGTGTACATACATTTTACAATATTTATTCAATGATGAAATTGCCTAAGAATATATTTCTCAGAAACATATTCACTGTTTCAAACAATAGGTGATTGCAACAGACATATCTCAGTTTTTTTGTTATTTGCTTTATTGTGCTTCACAAATATTGTGTTTATTAACATTTGTTTGTGGCACTCCTGTATCAAGAAAGCCTATCGGTAACAATTTTCCAACATCACTTGCTCACTTTGTGTCTCCGTGTTGCATTTTGGCAATTCTCATAATATTTCAAAAATTTTCAGAATTATATCAGTTATGGTCATTTATGATCTTTGATGTTACTATTGTATTGTTTTGTGGCACCATAAACTGCACTCACATAAGGCAGCAAACTTAATACATAAATGTTGTGTTGTATGTGTTCTGACTGCTCTACCTACCAGCACTTCCCCCATCTTTCTCCTTCTTGTCAGGTCTATCTAAACCTTGAGACACAACAATATTTAAAGTAGGCCAATTTATAACCCTACAATGACATGTAAGTATTCACGTCAAATAAAGAGTTTCATGTCTCTCACTTTAAATCAAAAGCTAGAAAATGATTAGACTTAATAAAGAAGGCACTTCAAAAACCAAAATAGGCTGAAAGCTAGGCATCTTGCACTAAATAATGAGCCAAGTTGTGAATGCAAAGAAAAAATTATTGAAGAAAATTAGAAATGTTACTCCAGCAAAACCCTGAATGATAAGAAAATGAAACAGCCTTATTACATGCTGATATGGAGAAAATTTCAGTGGTCTAAATCAAAGACAAAACAGTGACAAAATTCACTTAGGCAAAAGCCTAATCCAGAGCAAGGTCCTAACACGCTTCAACTCTATGAAAACTGAGAGAGGTGAGGATGTTACAGTAGGAAAGTTTGAAGCTAGTAGAGGTTGGTTCATGAGGTTGAAGGAAATAAGCCATCTTCATCACACAAAAATGCAAGGTGAAGCAGCAAATGCTGATGGAGAAGCTGCGGCAAGTTATCTGGAAGATCTAGCTAGGATAATTGAAGAAGGTGGCTGTACTAAAAACAGATTTTCATTGTAGACAAAAACAGCCTTCTGATGGAAGATGATGCCATCTAGGGCTTTCATAGCTGGAGAAAGGAAGTCAATGCCTGACTTCAAAGCTTTAATAGACAAGCTGACCCTCTTGTTAGTGGTTAATGCAGCTAGCGACTTTAAGTTGAAGTCAATGCTCATCCACTATTCTGAAAATCCTAGGGTATTTAAAAATTATGCTAATTATACTCTGCCTGTCCTCTAGAAATGGAACGGCAAAACCTGGATGACAGAACATCTGTTGTTGAGACCTACTGCCCAGAAATAAAGATTTCATTCAAAATATTACTGTTCACTCACAATTCGCCAGTCAACCTAGAACTCTGATTAAAATTTGCAAGGAGATTAATGTAGTGTTCATGCCTGTTAACACAACATCCATTCTGTAGCCCTAGGTCAATGAATGTTTTTGACTTTCAAGATTTATTTAAGAAAAGCATTTCATAGTCAGGCACAGTGGCATGTGTCTGTAATTCCAGCTACTCAGGAGGCTGAGGCAGGAGAATCACTTGAACCCAGAAGGTGGAGGTTGCAGTGAGCCAAGATTGTGCCACAGCCCTCCAACCTGGGCGACACAGCAAGACTACATCTCAAAAACAAAACAAACAACAAAAAGCATTACAAAAGGCTATATTTTCCATTGATAATGATTCTTCTGCTAGATCTGGGCAATTTCTTCTGGAAAGAAAATCACCATTCAAGATACCAATTACGAACATTTGTGATTCACAAAAGGTCAACATATCAACATTAACAGAAGTTTGGAAGAAGATAATTCCAACCTTCATGAATGACTTTAATGGACTCAACACTTCCAGGGAGAAAGTAATATAAAAATGGTGGGAATAGCAAGATAAATAAAATTAGAAGTGGAGCTTAAAGATGGAACTAAATTACTGCAGTCTCATGATAAAACTTGGATGGATGAAGACTTGCTTTTTAGGAATAAACAAATAAATTGATTTTTGGGGGATAGAGTCCACTCCTGGTGAAGATGCTGTGAACTTGGTTGAAATGACAGCACCTGATTTAGAAGATTACAGAAACTTAGTTGATTTAAAACAGTGTCAAGGTTTGAGATGATCAACTAAAACTTTGAAAGAAGTTCTGTTGTGGGGATGATGCTATCAAAAATCACTGCATGTTACAGAGAAATTTTTTATGAAACACCCAATTAATATGGCAAACATCATTGCTGTCTCATTTTAAGAAATTGACATATTTTCTTTCTGGGACCAGAGGAAGATGGCAGATAGGAGGCAGGGCTAATGTGCATCTCCCACTTGGATAGACAGAACGATGTGTCGGTACTCACACTGTGACCTTTTGTTCCAACAATTACTGCAGGAAAGTATCAGGATGATCAAAAGAATTAACAGATTATTTGAAAGAAGTGACATGCCTCTGCAAACTCTGCAGGACAAGTGAAAAGCTTTGAGTTCCCAAATTGTGAGAGTGAGAAAACCTGCCTTTGAACACACATCCCCACTGGGAAATCTAAAAATTCAGATCACGGGAGAAGGATTTAACCTTATCTAGAGCTGGAATGGATTTAGGGAGCCATGTGAAATACAAAAGTAGAATCAGCAGTATGAGGAGCCTTGTAGGCACTCCCATTGAGCCCATGGAAGCCATCTCTTACTATATCTCACAGGGGCCCTTAGGGAGGCAGCCAGCAGAATTAGGGAAGGGACACAGGGTGAAAGAAGCTCCCAAATAAAGGTTGTGATAATTTCAAGTGGGAACAAAACCTCTCGAACAGAATCTAGGGGGTGAATGGGAACTACAGCAGAAATGAGTATAGGGACGGAGTGTCCACCATTGCAGGTAAATGGAGAGAGGTGTGGCGTGAAAGCTGTGCTTGCTTTTTCAGTGGGGAACCTTATGACCTGGGGCGGGTCTGTGTTCTGTGCACAGGCAGCCTGGATCTAAACTCAGCACTTGCACTGTTAGTGGAGCACTGTGGGAAAAAGACCAGCCTTGCCAACTGTGTGGAGGTTTGGTGAGGCCTTTTGCTACCAGCTATCCCCCACTTCCCTAGTGAAGTCTCCTGTGTGGGAGAGGCAGCCATAATCCCCTCTGGAACGTAACCCCATTGGCCTGAGAACTACCTGCTCATCCCCACAGTGACGGCAGCAAGCCCTGCCCAAGGAGAGTCTTTGCTCAGATCAGCCTAACTCTGCCCCTCTGATGGCATTTCTCTACCCACCCTGGTAGCCAAACACAAAAGACATAAACTCTTGGGAGCTTTATGGTCCCACCCATCACCTGAGAAATCAAAATATTTCCCCTGGCCAACTTAGGGCAAGCTCAAATGCCACTGCTAATACAACAGCTGGGATCTCTTGAAAGTGCCACCTCCTGGCTGGAGGTCAACCAACTAAGGCCATTACAGCATCTCATGACAGAATAATTCTGCTCCCAGGAAGGAGAAAACAACAGTTAATTCCACTGCCTGCAACATCCTGGCTAACCAGAAGTCCTGAGTCTGTCCATGTGACTACTTCACTGCTAGCATAACCAGCATTCGAGAAAGCCAGGATGTAACCTGTCTACAACCAAGGATTCTCAGAGTCCACATCACTCCCCTGCCATCTCCACCAGAGCAGGTGCTGGTATCCATGGCTGGGAGACCCAAAGACTGATCGCATCACGGGATTCTTTACAGACATTTCCCAGCACCAGCCCAGAGCCTGGTAACCCCACTGGGTGACTAGAGCCAAAAGATCGATTACAGTCACTGCAGTCTGGTTCTCAGGAAGCCCCATCCCTAAGGGGAGGGGGAGAACACCACATCAAGGGATCACCCCATGGGACAAAATAATCTGAACAGCAGGCCTTAAGTTCCAGATCTTTCTGCTGGTGGGGAGTTTCTCACAGCAGAAACACAATTGCAGTGCTGGATGCAGTAATAGAAATTCTGCACCTATATCACAACAGGCAGGCAGCTTCGGTGATCATGAAGAGCCTTGGCGAAGGGGTCCTTGTTCCCCATTGGTACTCTACTGTAGACACAGCTGGAGCTTCCCCCACGGGAATGCAGTATGGAGTCACCTATAGACAGACTTTCTGGAACAGTCCTGGAGAGGGCAGCCCCATAGGAGGAGCTTACCCCAGATTCAGGCCTGCAAGTGTGGCAGAGTCACAATTCCCCCTACTTGAAACATCAACATTTCCGTAGACAAAAAGTGGTGCCTGTATGATCTGAATAGCTGAAACATAAAGCAGGAGTGAGGCTGTGAAACTTTCCTGTTGATCTGACAGGAAGCTTAGTTAGCTCCCACTCTTCACCCTGATAAAACCTCAGCACATTTAATTGAGAGTTCACCCGGCCATCCTCATTATGGCTGGCACCTTGACCCAACATTGGGTATTACATCTACCCATCTGCCTTAGTCAGGATCAGCGCTTACCCAGGGATACCTCCCCTTTTGGCCTGAAGCCTGATTCATCAACTCAGTCAATAAAATACGAGGACAAATAATAAATAAATAAAGTGTATACCACAAGAGAATGAGATATGCTTCAAGAGATCTTTGCCATTCCAACTCTATAGGAGATAGTAAACTGGTCCACACACCAAGAATATAACTACTACAACCAGCATTAGGGAAAACCAGAACACAAAGACTCTCATAACTAAAGATCTCTTAGAGAGTCATCACCCTTACAAGCATCAAGAATCAAATTAGGCTAAAATAAGCATTAAAGTCTGATCCTTAAGAGAATAAAGAAGAAATATATATCAAATAAAAGCACAGTTCAGTTAAAAATGAATTCCAAAAAAAAAATTTAGTATTAAACTACCCAAATGAGAAGGAACCAGAAAAGTAATTTTGGTAATATGACAAAACAGGGTTTGATAACACCCCCAAAAGATCACACTAGCTCCCTAGCAGTGGATCGAAACCAAGAAGAAATCTCTGAATTGCCAAGTAAAGTGTTCAGAAGTCACGCCTGTAATTCCAGCACTTTGGGAGGCTGAGGTGGGCAGATCACGAGGTCAGGAGTTTGAGACCAGCCTGACCAACATGGTGAAACTCCTCTTCTACTAAAAATACAAAAATTAGCAGGGCATGGTGGCACACACCGGTAATCCCAGCTACTCAGGAGGCTGAGGCAGGAGAAACACTTAAACCCAGGAGGTGGAGGTTGCAGTGAGCCAAGATTGCACCACTGCACTCCAGCCTGGGTGACAAAGCAAGATGCAGTCTCCAAAAAAAAAAAAAAAAAAAAGGAAAAAGAAAAAAGAATTCAGGAGGACGATTACTAAGCTACTCAAGGAGATAACAGAAAAACGTGAAACCAACTTAAAGAAAATTTTAAAAAACAATAGAGGATATGAATGAGAACATTTTCAGAAAAATAGATGTCATAAAGAAAAAAAAACAATCACAACCTCTGAAAATGAAAGCCACAGTTAGAGAAATACAAAATGCAGGGGAAAGTTTTAACAATAGAGTAGAAAAAGTAGAAGGAAGAACTTCAGAGCTCGAAGGCAAGGCTTTCAAATTAAACCAATCCTACAGGCAAAGAAAAAGTAACAAAAAATGAAGAAAGGTTCCAAGAAGTTTGGGATTATGTTAAGTGGCCAAACTTGAGAATAATTGGTGTTCCTGGGGAAGAAGAGAAATCTAAAAGTTTGGAAAATTTATTTGAAGAAATAATTGAGGAAAACTTCCCTGACCTTGCTATAGATCTAGACATTCAAATACAAGAAGCTCAAAGAACTCCTGGGAAATTTGTTGCAAAAAGATAATCACTAAGGCAAATAATCATCAGGTTATCTAAAGTCAAGACAAAGGAAAAAATCTTAAGAGCTGTGAGACAAAAGCATAAGATAACCTATAAAGGAAAACCTATCAAATTAACAGCTATTTCTCGACAGAAACCTTACAAGCCAAAAGAGCTTGATGTCCTATCTTTAGCCTTTTAAACAAGATAATTGTCAGCCAATAGTTTTGTATCCAGAAAAACTAAGCTTCATAAATGAAGGAGAGATAAAGTATTTTTCATTTAAACAAATGCTGAGAGAATTTGTCATTACCAAGCCAGCATGGCAAGAAATTCTAAAAAGGAGTTCTAAATCTTGAAACAAAATCTCAATATACACCAAAATAGAGCTTCATTAAAGCATAAATTTCAGAGGGCCTATACAAAAATAACACAATGAAAAACAAAAGTATTAAGGCAACAGCTAACAGGATAAATAGAATAGTACCTCACATCTCAATGCTAATGTAAATGGTCTAAGTGCTCCACTTAAAAGACACAGAATGGCAGAATGGATAATCTACCAACAAAGTATCTGCTATCTTCAAGAGACTCACCTAAAAAATAAGAATCACACAAACTTAAGGTAAAGGGGTAAAAAATATATATTCCATGCAAATGGAAACCAAAAGTGAGCAGGAGTAGCTATACTTATAGTCAGACAAAGCAGACTTTAAAGCAACAACAATAACAAAGAAAAATAAATAGATGGACATTATATAACAGCATAGCTAACTGAATCCAATAGCGTATCAACAAGAGAATACACCATGATCAAGAGGGTTTCACACCAGGGATGCACAGATGGTTTAATATATGCAAGTTAATAAATAGGTACATCACATAAACAGAATTAAAAACAAAAAATATACTATCATCCCAATAGATGCAGAAACAATATTTGACAAATTCCTGCATCCCTTTATTATTAAAGGCCTCAGCAAAATTGGCATAGAAGGACCATAACTGAAAGTAGGAAAAAACGTCTACAAAAAAACCACAGCCAACATTACACTGAATGGAAAAAAAGTTCAAAGCATTCCCTCTGAGAACTGGAACAAGACAATGGTGTCCACTTTCACCACTTCTATTCAACATATTTTAGTGGAAGTCCTGACCAGAGCAGACAAGAGAAAGAAATATAAGGAGTCAAAATCAGAAAAGTCAAACTGTCGCCATTCACCAACGATATGTTCGTATAACTAGAAAACCCTAAAGACTCATCCAAAAAACTCATAGATCTGATAAATGAATGCAGTAATGTTTCAGAATAAAAAATCAGTGTACACAAATCAATTGCACTGCTGTACACCAATAAACACTAAGCTGAGAATCAAATGAAGAGCTCAGTTTCTTTTACAACAGCTTCCAAAAAATAGAAATAAAATAAAATACTTAGGAATATACTTAACCAAGGAAGTGAAATATCTCTACAAGAAAAACTACGTAACACTGCTGAAAAAGAAACCGCAGATGACACAGACAAATGGAAACACTTCCCATGGAAATGCAAATTAAAATCACAACTCATTCTTACAAGAATCACTATAATTAAAAAAATCAAAAAATAATGTTGGCATGGATGTGGTGAAAAAAGAACACTTTTACACTGCTGGTGGGAATGTAAACTACTATGAACACTATGGAAAACAGTATGGAGATTCCTCAAAGAACTAAAAATAGAACTACCATTTTATCTAGCAATCCCACTATTGAGTATCTACCCAAAGGAAAATAAATCATTATATGAAGAAGACACTTGTACATGCATGTCTATAGCAGCACAACTTGCAGTTATAAAAATACAGAATCGTTCTAAATGCCCATCAACCAATGAGTAAAGTAAATGCAGTGTATATACACACACCAAGAAATACTACTCAGTCATAAAAAGAACTGAAATATTGGCATTTGCAGCAATCCAGATGGAGTTGGAGACCCTTTTTCTAAATGAAGTAACTCAGGAATAGAAAACTAAAAATCCTATATTCTCACCTATAAGTGGGAGCTAAGTTATGAGGACACAAAGGCCTAAGAATTATATAATGGACTTTGGAGACTTGGTGAAAGAGTGGGATGGGTGTGAGGGATAAAATATTATGCATTAAGAGGTGCACCAAAATTTCAGAAATCACCGCTAAAGGACTTATCTCAGCTACCCCAACCTTTAGTAACCACCAGCCTGATCAGTCAGTAGCTATCAACATCCAGGGAAGACCCTCCATCACTCAAGAGAATATGACTTGTTGAAGACTCAGGTTACTGATAACATATTACAGCAATAAAGTAATTTTAAACTAAGGTATGCACATGTTTTTAGACATAATGCTATTCTATTGCATACTTCATAGACTGCAGCATAGTGTAAGCATAAGTTGCATATGCATTGGAAAAATAAAATATTAATGCCAGTCACTTTATTGTGATATTTGCTTTATTGCAGTGATCTGGAACCAAACACAAAAGTTTGAAGGACAAAATGTGGACATTGAATGACTTGAAAGACAGGCAAATTGTATTAAAATTGATTATTTGGTTACATAAAATACAAGAACAGATTTTGAGAAGTAAAGAAACGTGATAATAACTATGATTTTGGAATATTGGTCTAGCAAAGTCATGTAGGATCGTTTGTTGTGGGGAAATAATAGTCAGGGGGATGAATATGAAGGTTATTAGAATAACTAAGCATAAGTAGTTAAGGCCAAAACTAGAGGTTAGGATTGGAATAATAGAAAATATTAATAGGTAATATTTAGTGAAGACTTACTATGTTACCTGCTACATGCTTTATAAATATCCTGCAGTATCTACCACATAAATTAGGCATGTGCTTTTATTATTACTGTGTTACAACTAAAGTGACTTGCGATTATTATACGTGATACGCTCACTCAAGGCTACATTGCTAGTAACTGACCAGAGGTATGTTGAGAACTTGGAATAACCTCCATACTAAATTCTAACATAACAATTGTGTGTGAGAGAGATAATACAATAATTAATGTTTTGGTGACGAACTGATGGGCAAGAAGTTTATAGATAAATCATAGATGATTCTGAAGTTTCACATATGGCTTACTGAGAAATGATGATGATATTTATAAATGTCATAATTTAGAATGGACTGCTTTCTTAAACACTTTATGGAAAGGTTTAGTTTTCTGTTCTTTATATTTACTATTCTCTCAAAAGGAGGTTCGTGGTTGTTGTTTTGTTTGTTTTTGCTTTCTTTTGTGTCATTGTCATTGTCTTTGTTTAAACTCTACAACAATAAAAACTCATTCTTTTTTTCCCACTCAACCTTAAGACATACCTCTAAAGCTAAACATTTTGCTCTATTAACCCTAGCTGCAAATATCTCCTTTATCTTTGAATTTCAAACATATTCATGTGTTCAGAATAATGCCATTTTAAACTTCCCTGTATTTTGTTAAATGATTCTCTCTTTCTCTAAATTGTCCATATTTTCAAATCAGAGGTAAAGTACTATGCTTACATTATAGAGTTGTAGACAATTTTGTATTGCTCTTCTGAATGCTTCACAATTTAAAAATAACCGATATTTAAATATAACTACACTTATACCACCACTACTTTTTACCAAACACAGATGAGCAAGAAAATACCAATTATTATGGAAAGAAGAATTCAGCTGCATTTAAGTATACATTTTCTGACAATCAGAACTGCTAAATATTCATATTTTTATTGGGAAATTATAAAATGTACCTTTCCCTGAAACCTTTAAAATGGAATTGATGTCATATTGCAGTTAATTACTAAAAGTGCAACATTTTTCATTAATACTCAATGGACCTTAGACTATGCTTACTGACCCTATAAATGAAATTCCCAAATAAAGTACACCAATGTTAAAGAAAAGCCTTACCACAGCATGACTAACAAGCAACAAATTAACAAATTATTTCAAGTTTTGATCATTTTTGTGGTATCCTTGTTTTGCTTTTGCTGCAAATATAAAGCATATAAAGCTGGTCTGCACAATGATCATAATCTAACATTTTCTATAATACAAAGACAGTCATGTAAATACTAAAAATCATCATAATTGCTTGAAATAGATTTATAATTTCCAAATGCATGGAGATCAGTATACCGTTTTTTATTTCTTTGTATTTCCCTCTCTCTTTCTATTTATTTCTTTTTTTAAATTTTGCTAACTTGAATTCCCATGTTGAAAAGTCTAATTTCTCTAATCTGCCGGAAAAAAACAAATGCTGCCAAAGAACTTCAGCTTCACAGCATGCATTGAAAACATAGTCCAAAAGGACTGAATCAATCCAGTCATTTGGGACTAATTTAAGCATTTTGATGGGATCAACAATGTCAAAAGCTTATGCAAAATTGCTTTGCTGTTCTGTGTTATCCAGGTGCAATATTCAAATTCCTACAAAAAGTTGCCATTGCAAGATCTGTAGCAATAGAAGGATCTTACAGAAGCGTGTATAATTCTACCTCAGAGAGGAGTAATAGAAGAAATATCTGCTGCAAAACTAATAAACATAAGAACGCAAGTAAGATTGTCTCATGTAGGTGCACTGGTGGATTCAGGCTTTGTAGGTTTTGCCCCTTATATAATTTGAAGTAGGACTCTTTAAGTAAAAGAATAACAAATTAGAATGAAAGTGAATGTTTCCTTAGAATGAGCAAAGGAAATCACACAAAATTACAAATTTATAAAAGCTGACAAGTATCACAAACATCACAACATCCAGAAAAAGAACATAATATTTTTTAATTAAGCGTCTGAGAAACCTCTTTCATATGATTTTTCTATTTTTTTTGTTACCAATGCTTTGATTAGATCTTCATAGCACAATGATTTTGTGACATTTTTTTCTATAGAGAGAAGAGAAACATAATTTGGCTTTCCTCTAGCATAGTTTAGGAAAGTTTCTTTCAAATTTACAACTCATTCTTGGTAATGTAATTAAACTAAAAGATTCTAATCAAATTTATACAATTGACTATAATGTCTCTTTTATACATAAACTGCAAGATTTGGGACACATTTCTATAGCTTAGATGCTGGCTACACACACTTCAAACTTGTTTCTTCTCCAATACTCACGTACTCCCAGAGTTAAGTATCATAAACAAGTTCATATCACAATACCACCTCTGACACTGAAACTTCATGTCATGATGCAGAGTGAATTGGCACAGTACACAAAAGTGCACAGAGCAATGGGAGAGAATGAAATGCACTGTGCAATGCAAGGAAACTGAACATATTCACTCCAGGAAGAGCTGGCAATCTCCAGCTTGGGAATCTACAGTGGTCACTTATTGAGTCATCTGGGGGCAAGATTTTTTCCACAGTCAACTTGTCTGTTTCAAATCATTTGACACCCCTAGTTATTGTCTACCTGATAGAAAAAAATAAGGTGAGAGTTGGCAAAAAAGTTTGATCCAAGATGCCAAAAAAGTAGTAATGGAAGCAGAAAAATTATTTTAGAGCTGCCTACCACCAGGATTGTGCTGCAAGAGTCAACCCTGGGCTAGTAAATATGAAATTGGTAATACTTTTCTCTAACGGTAAATTTAAGGTTAGAATTTCCAGATTCTATAAATCTATAACATACTATAATGGCATATATTCTCAATAATCATGGAAAGTAACAGGTGTCTTTCTAAATGCTACAACCACAATAGTGATCTCTTCGTAGATTAAAAGATAAGAAAAGAATGCTGGCAAAATCTTAATAAAATCGTCTATTTTAAATCCATTTATTTTTCTTACAGAATCTTCAGAGCTTTACAAAGGTGTCTGATGTCTTACTGCTAAAAATTGATTATAAACACCATTTCCTTGGATTCTAAAGCAGCCAGGAAGACTAAAAACACTAATGACCGCAATGTTTTTCCCGTTATAAATTCAGAAAACTAATCAGAATTTAAAAATTAAAATTTAACACAAAACAATGCAATCTTTAAAAGATCAGATTGCCTAGCCCATTGGCTTTGTACTTATAAAAATAGGAAGCTGAAATTTTAAGTTTTGATGGTCACTGTATCATTAACCTATTATGTTTCCCTAGCAAATTACCTGCTCAAATTTAAGTTTTCTTTGTCTGCAAATCTTAAACAGTTCACTGTGTCATGAGTATAATTAGTAAGCAATCATATCTCCCTATATGAGGCAACTTCTCTGTGCATCAAACTAATTACCTAAACAAATTTTTTCCCCATGGAGATTGGTAACAACCATATATAGGAGAAAAAATATTAGAATTAAAGTGTCTTTGTTGTAAGATAATATTTTTTCTAATGATCTGGTGTCACTGCCAGTGTTAATAATTTATCTCTTCCCAAATCTGTTCAGAAATGGAAATACTTTCTCGTATTACCTAAGAAGCTCCTAATAATCCCAACTGAAAAATGCCTGCCCTGCTACTAGTATGGAAATCAAATTTTCTATACCTGTACATTTTAGTTTGTGATGGAGGAATTTGTGCCTAATTATTTATATATGGTTTGAGCTGTATAATTAATAGTGCTGTTTTAAATAATTTTACCTATGATAGTATGAATTTCTCAAACTAATTTTTGTTCTTTCATCTTCCTTTGAGTCACTCGCAGGATGACTTGAAAATAGTATTTAGTTGTTTTTTTTTTTTTTTTTTTTTTTTTTTTTGAGATGGAGTTTCACTCTGTCACCCAAGCTGGAGTGCGATCTCAGTTTACTGCAACCTCTGCCTCCTGGGTCCAAGCAATTTTCCTCCCTCAGTCTCTCGAGTAGCTGAGATTACAGGTGCTTGCCAGCACTCCCAGCTATTTTTTTTTTTTTTTTTTTTTTTTTATTTTCGGTAGAGACAGTGTTTCACCATGTTGGCCAGGCTGGTTTCGAACTCCTGACCTCAAGTGATCTGCCCTCCTTGGCATCCCAAAGTGCTAGGATTACATACATGAGCCACCACGCCAGGCCTGGAAATAGTATTCTTGAATCTTTGTCTTTACTCTTTTAGGAAATGTGGCTTACTATTACGAGCTGATAGAATAGTTTCCTAAACTATCCTCTTATTATTATCTATGATAATATATTGAAAAGTATAGGTCATTGCTTAGACATATGTTGGGTTGTCAATACATTGAATACTCAGTAATACATAACACAAAATATTTTGTCAACATATATTAACTGAATGAAGTTTACAAGTATAGAAGTATGCTTATGGAACTTTCTCATTCTGTACAATCAAGTTGCTCATCTTTCCTAGGACCAGAATAGACCAGAATATTTTCCCTCTTAATTCCTGGGTCCACTGAAGAAAGAATAGCAAATCTTAATTTTGACCTAAAACTAAATTCCAGAGTGCTACTTTCTACATATATTAACTACAAATAGCATACATATTTCAAGATCTGGAATAGAAGTTAATAAGCTACACTTAAATCTTGGTTTGCTTTGGCCCTTGTCCTTGAGTTGCAAAACACAATGCTTATAGCATGTAGACCCTGATTTTATCTTCATAAATGTGACATATTAGAAGCCAAATTAGATGACATACACCTAGAAGAGCCTCAATGATATAATGTATTAAATATTTTGCTATAATGAGTATTTTTGTTAAATTGATTTTGCTAAGACTATGGCAGGTTAAGCTTAATATTTCCAGTTTCTGAATGCTCAGTTTAATATATCAGATTACAGCGTTTCGCCTCTGTTTATTGTTTTGTGCTGCTTGTGTGTGTGTGTGAACAAACTCAAAGAACTAAAAAAAAAAAAAGAAAGAAACTAAGCCCATATTAGTAGACTGAAGTAAAAAATAAATATTAAAGCAGTACTAACAACATATAAAATAATTTGTAAAAACTCAATAAAAGTGAGTTACTTTTTGGAATGACCAACAAAATTCACGAAACTTCAGCTAGACTGAAAAAAGAAAAAATTCAAATAAATAAAATAAGAAATTAGGAGACATTATAACTGATGTCACAGAAATATAAAATGATTATAAGAGATTATTATGAACAGTTGTACAACAACAAATTGGATAACTTGAAAAGATACATTAATTCCTATTAACATAAAACCTACCAAGAATGAATCATGAAGAGGTAGAAAGTCTGAACAGAGTGATAATTAGTAAGGAGTTTGAATGAAAGAAAAAATCTATGAAAAAAGAAAACTTTAGGACCATATGGCCTTACTGGTGAGTTCTACCAAACGCAAATAAGAATTAAAACCAATCCTTCTCAAGTTCTTCCAAAAAATAAAGAACAGTGAATACTATTGGATTCATTTTATGAAGCCGACATGACCCTGATTTCAAAGAAAGGCAAGGAGTCTACCAGAAAAGAAAATTATAAGACAATATCCCTGATGAACATAAATGCAAAAACCCTCAACAAAAGGCTAGCAAACTAAATTCAACAAGATAAAAGCTTCATACATCATGACCAAGTGGAATTACACATAGAATGCAAAAAAATACTAAATTAATATAGGAAGCTATCAGTCAATGTGACATATCATATTAATATAGTGAAAAATAAAAATTACTTGATAATCTCAATAGGTACAGAAAAAGCATTTGAGAAATTTCAACAACTCTTCATGATAAAAACAAACTACAAATAGGAGAAATTAGCCCAAAGTAATAAAAGCCATATATGGATAACCAACAACTATTATATTCAATGGTGAAAAAACTGAAATCTTTTTCTCTAAGATGAGGAACAAGTTGAGGATGCCCACTCTCACCACTTCTGTTCAACACAGTACTGGAGTTTCTAGCCAGGGCAATAAGTAAAAAAGGCATCTAAATCAAATAGGTAGAAAAAAAATTGTGAAGATTATACACACACACACACACACACACACACACACACACACATACTGTTAGAACTAAAAAACAAATTCAATATAACTGCAGAATACAAAATAAATGTACAAAAATTGTGTTTCTGTACACTGACAATGAAATATTAGAAAAATAAGTTATGAAAATAATCTCATTTACAATAGTATCAAAATAATAAAATATATATGAATAACCTAACCAAAAAGGAAAAAGACTTATTTACACTGAAAACTACAAAACACTGGTGAAAGAAAGTAAAGAAGATAAAAATAAATGCAAAGATTCCCTGTGTTTATGGATTGGAAGAGATAATATTGTAAAAATATACATAATACTCAAAATGACCTGCAGATTTTTCCAATCTGTATCAAAAAAACAATTTTTTTACATTAATAGAAAAGCCGTCTTAAAATTTATGTGAGACTATAAAGGACTCTACCCAAATCTTAAGAGAAACAAAGACGAAGGACTCTAACTTCCTAATTTTAACACATATTACAAAGTCACAGTAATCAAAATAGTATGATACTAGCATAGAATAGACACTTAGACCAATAAAGCAGAATAGGAAGCCCAGAAATAACATCATGCATATATGGTCAACAGAGCTTCAACATGAGTGCTAAGAATATACAGTAGAAAAAGGATATTCTCTTCAACAAATGGTGATGAGAAAATTGCAAATTCACACTCAGAAGAATAAAATTGGGCTTTTATGTTACATAATTAATAAAAACCTACTCAAAATGAGTTAAAGACTTAATTGTAGAATGTAAACTGTAAAACTTATAGAAAAATATAGGAGAAAAAGCTTCATGACATTGATTTTGGCAATGATGCATTGGATATAACACCAAAAGTACAGGTGAGAAAAGCAAAAATAAACGAGTGGGACTATATCAAACTAAAAAGCTTTTGCACAACAAAGGAAATAACCAACAGAATAAAAAGGCAGCCTACGGTCTGTAGGAGAATATTTGTGAACATTATATCTGATAGCTTAATATCTAAAATATATAAAAAACTACAACTCAATACCAAAAAAAAACAAATGACCAAATTAATAAGTAATAAAATGATCTGAATAGATATTTGCTCAAAGAAGACATCCAAATAGCCAAGAGGAATATTAAAAGTTGCTCAACATCGTAATCCCCAGGGAAATGCAACTTGACAACGAGATGTTACCTTATACGTGTCAGAATTTAAAAACGAAAACAAACAAAAGTAGCAAGTGTTGATGAGGATGTGGAACACAAGGAACACTTGAGCACTGCAAGTAAACATGTAAATAGTAAAGCTGCTAGGGAAAAACAGTATAGCATTTCCTTAAAACATGAATAATGGAACTACCATGTGATCCAGCAATCCCAATTCTGGGTATTTTTTCAAAATACCTGAAATCCAGATCTTGAAGAGATATTTGTACTCTCATATTCTGGGCAGAGTATTTACAACAGCCAACAGGTAGACAATACTGAAATGTCCACGGACTAATGAATAAAGAAAATATGATATATATATACAATGGAATTTATTTAGTAATAAAACATATGCCATACGCTATAATATGGATGAATCTTGAGGACATTATGTTAAGTGAAAAAAGCCAGTTGCAGAAGGACAAAAACTGTATGATTTAACTTATGTGAAATACCTAAAGGTGTCAAACTCATAGTAGTACAGAGTGGAATGTTGTTTGCCAGGGTCCGGGAGAAACAGAGAATGGAGAGTTGCTTTTCCAAGGATATAAAGTTTCCTTCACGCAGGATGAAAATACTCTAGAAATCTACTCTACACCATTGAGATTATAGTTAGCAACAAAGTACTCTGCACTTAAATATTTGTTAAGAGGGTGGAATTCGTATGTGTGTCTTTTTTAACACACACTCAAACAAAAAGAACTTGAATTCAGTAACTTATCAGACATAGGTTGGAGCTTTCAACTCTGTTGGTCCTGTGGCCTTAGTCAGTCAGTTTACTTAATCCATTTAATATGTAATAGTATTTAACATTTATCCACTATAGCCTTTAGTATGTACAAGACAGTTGTGAAATGCTACATAGATTGATAGATAATAAATAGATGGTCAATTGATACATAAATGTTAACACTTCTTTAATCCTCACAACAATCCATTCTACAAATGAAAAAAACAAGGCAGTGAATGATCAACTAATTTGTCACATAGCTAGTAAGATATTGTGTAAGAATCCAAATCTAGGCAGCCTAGCTTCACAGTTTTTGCTTTTAACTAATCTACTCTTGAAATCTCTTTACTTTCCTGCAAAGAGGTAGTATGTATAAAACACTAAACAAGTGCATTGCACACAACAATTAATATAGGCTTATATTACATTATTTCTTACAATAAAGTGTAATAAAACATGGAAAGTCATGATGAGTATAAGAAGGCAATAAACTTTGCAACAAATTAAATAACCATTGCAATTAAAAGAGTTGAAAGTTTAAGCAATGAAATATAAAGACTTCAGCTAATTATCAGATCATAGTATAGTGGTTCCAATTTTGGTCTCAGTTTCCTGATCTTTATATTTGGAATAATATTTCTCTCACAGGATGTGTAAAAGTTAAATGAATTCGCACACCTGAAGTATTTAGACCAAAGCCTGGCATATGTTAAGTGCTCAAAAACAGTGCATGTGTCACAGAGGATTGACCTGCTGCATAGTTGTAATAATTAAAAATATACGGGAATGTATATTATAAAACCTCTTTTAATGGTGAATGTCAGGATTTAATAACCTTCACAGCAGGAACTATTTCCTTCTATCATAACTGAATCTTGTAATCTCCATGGGCTAGAAAATAGCACAGTATATTGCTTTTATAGTTATCCTTATAATAAACGGGCAATATTAAATAATTTGCCTGAATTCTTTATTTTAGATGAAGTGTTTTCAGCTCCTAAATTGATTTCAGATGTTTTAGATTTCCTAACAGAAAGCATTTCCTTTATTCTCTTTAAAACTAGTCTATGTTAATCTCAAAATTTGGAAATCAAATTGTAGTCAAAATTTAAATAATCTAACATTCTTCAATGCAAGATAATTACTCATTGAACAAAGTTTCAAAACATCAAGAAATGCAGATGGCTCAAGTCATTAGTCATGAAAGAACATCATGAGGCATTTTAGCAGCAGATACTGGGGAAACTATAACTTTGACCAGCATATACCCTTTGAACAGAATAGCAGAAGAAAAGACCATAGTGAATTTAACTGATCTGAAACTATTGATTTTGTAATAGAGTTTTTAAATTTTTAAAAGACCATAGTCATTACTTCAGCAATAATGAACCATCAGTATTCTACCAAACAATTTCTATCAGATATAAAAGGAGATGTAATTAGAAGGAAATCGACTTCAGCTACTCCAGTGAAAATTTTGCATAAATATGTTGTTAAAAATGGTCTTGGTGGTTATGGACCTGTAGTTTATGTTGCTTGCATGGTGTACACTATGGATGTATTAATGGAACTACAGGTCTATGGTAACTATAAGTTAAATATTTAGGTGAATATATGAATTTTCATTATTTTAAATACAGAAAACCTTGTAAATATTCTAAATAATGAAACAATTCAATTTACAATATATGCACAAAGGGGACAAGGTTTAGTCAGCAACAAAAACTACAGATTAAAGAAAAAAAAAGTAGTGATTTTTAAAAATAGCAGGATGGTAAAAGTAAGATGTGTGTATATCAACATAAAAAAATCTCTGAAAATTTAGAAAACTGGATAAGCCAGCCAGGACATTTCTTATGAGAATGCAGCAGGACTAAAGAGCTTCTGCACAGCGAAATAAACTACCATCAGAGTGAACAGGCAACCTGCAGAATGGGAGAAAATTTTTGCAATCTACCCATCTGACAAAGGGCTAAAATCCAGAATCTACAAAGAACTTAAACAAATTTACAAGAAAAAAACAATCCCATCAAAAAGTGGGCAAATGATATGAACAGACACTTCTCAAAGGAAGACATTTATGCAGCCAACAGATACATAAAAAAATGCTCATCCTCTGAGTTTGCATCCTTTGTAGGGACATGGATGCAGCTGGAAACCATCATTCTTAGCAAATTATCACAAGAACAGAAAACCAAACACCGCATGTTCTCACTCATAGGTGGGAACTGAACAATGAGATCACCTGGACTTGGGAAGGGGAACATCACACACCGGGGCCTATCATGGGGAGGGGGGAGGGGGGAGGGATTGCATTAGGAGTTATACCTGATATAAATGACGAATTGATGGGTGCTGACGAGTTGATGGGTGCAGCACACCAACATGGCACAAGTATACATATGCAACAAACCTGCACGTTATGCACATGTACCCTAGAACTTAAAGTATAATAACAATAAAAAAAAAAAAAAAGCTCATCCTCACTGGACATCAGAGAAATGCAAATCAAAACAACAATGAGATACAATTCCATGCCAGTTAGAATGGCGATCATTAAAAAGTCAGGAAACAACAGATGCTGGAGAGGATGTGGAGAAACAGCAATGCTTTTACACTGTTGGTGGGCGTGTAAATTAGTTCAACCATTGTGGAAGACAGTGTGGAGATTCCTCAAGGATCTAGAACTAGAAATACCATTTGACCCAGCCATCCCATTACTGGGTATATACCCAAAGGATTATAAATCATGCTACTGTAAAGACACACGCACACGTATGTTTATTGTGGCACTATTCACAATAGCAAAGACTTGGAACCAACCCAAATGTCCATCAATGATAGGCTGGATTAAGAAAACGTGGCACATATACACCATGGAATACTATACAGCCATAAAAAAGGATGAGTTCATGTCCTTTGCAGGGACATGGGTGAATGGAAACCATCATTCTCAGCACATTGTCACAAGGACAGAAAACCAAGCACCACATATTCTCACTCATAGGTGAGAATTGAACAATGAGAACACTTGGACACAGGGCAGGGAACATCACACACCAGGGCCTGTTGGGGGCTGGGGGGGCTGGGAGAAGGATAGCATTAGAAGAAATATCTAATGTAAATGACGAGTTGATGGGTGCAGCAAACTAACATGGCACATGTATACCTATGTAACAAATCTGCACATGTACCCTAGGACTTAAAGTATAATAATTTTAAAAAGAAATTTTATTATATTTAAATCACTACAACACCTGCCTTATGTGTGGTATAAATTTACTTCCTGACTTCTTCCAATATCAATATTTTGTTCTTGAGAGAAATCAAACATTGACAGTATTGATAGTCTAGGCTATACTGGCAGGAAGAGGCCATCTCATTTTCATATCCTATGGTATAACAATGTGAACCCTGCAAATAGAAATATAGAAATAAATAGAAAATTGTTAATTTTAAGTGTGAAAAAAGAAAAGTGGAGAATTTGTGAACAAACATATCCATTTAAAGCTTTGGTGACTACATAAGGAATAAATGTACAGTTATAATACAGGAATTAGTAAACAATGCAAATTGTGTTTTTATATGGTTATAATTAATATTGACAATTTTTTACTCTATGAAGAACTGAGGGATGCCCAGAAAAAATATCCTCATAATAAAACAAAACACCAGAAGGACCTACCCAGTATTTGAAAGTCAAATAATAAATCTTAATTTAAATTATTTTAACAATTTGCAATTTTATTTCTCCATTCGTTCACCAGTTTGCAGATTCAGAATTTGTGTGTTTATCTTCTTTCAAATACTAGGGAGTTATTTCCTAAATAGTATTTTAAATGTGCACTTTTAAAGAAGTAATTGTGTCTGAAAAGGAAAATAAAAACGTGCTTTGCTGTTGTTAAATGAGCTTCCTTCTAATCAACTTTTAACAGTGATTCCCATAGAATAAACTTACATAAGAATTATTTGAGCATTATGAGTAAAATTTATTCCTAGACTAAAACACATTTCACAGGGAAGCAAAATATAAGACAGACTACATCATTGAGTAAGAAAATTTACTATGCTGGTGTTTTATGTATCTCCTCCATTCTCCCTCTGTATGTCTAGAGATTGCTTTCTACTAGTTTATTTTGTTTTTTGGTTAGGTCATTCTAGGACATTACACATTTATATCTCTGAAAAAAAATCTAATATTAGAGAAAGATTTAAGTACATAAAGCATTTTTTCTCAATTAATAACTTTGTACACATTTAGATAGAAAAACAACTGTTTGTTTTCTGAAATACGAAATAATGTTTTTGTTGAGAATCTGCTTGCATTAAATTGCATCACTTCACAATGTATTAAGATAAGTTTTCGGATTTGTAATAATATGGGAATCCCTTACAGAGAGTAAAAGCAGGAATTACAAATGGTAACTAATCACTCACATTTAGAAAACAAGAGTAGAGTTTAAGCAGTAAAAAAAAAGATAGCTATATTTTTAGATTTGTCTTTTATCCCTCTATCTGTCCTCTTTTGAAGTTCCCACTTTAATACAGTCAGATAAAAAACACATGTGAATATAATAAAAGAGTCAGATAAAATGAGAAGGTATAGGTATTAACACTCTCCAAGAAAAGGGCTTGGATACACCAGAGATCTGTCCATTTTGTAGTTAGCTAGGTGACCTATAGTATTATTTTTTGTTTCTAATTCGGTCTTGAGATCTCCATAACAAGAGCCTCTATAAACTCTAGACTTAACTTATGGGGCTCCAGGGCACTCATCAAGCAGGTATCCTGCAAGAAGTTCTAATTGGTGGGTTTAGAGCAAGCAGGTTCCATGGAATCACACTGTGACTGTGAGGTGGTAACTTGCCATACCTGCACAATCCATACAGAGTATAGGAGTCAGTGAGGTGAGCCAAGTAAGTTGTATTTATCTGTTCCACAGGGATGTGGGACACCAGGAGGTGGTTGTACAAGGCAAATATCTGGGTCGACTACATTGAGGAACCGGGAGGAGGTGGAGAACTAGAAAGTTTATCAAGGGCAATTAAGTTTTTTGGTATGAGAAAGCCCAACTTTTATTCAAAATGGATGCTGAAGTAAAACAAAATTATAGGAATTAATTACTGCTCTAAAAAGATAAATTGCATCTATACCTCGTCCTTATTTTCAGGAAAGCAGAAGTCGTGTGGAGGGAGAGGGCATAAGGACTGAATAAAGAGTGATTTTAAAGAGAACATCAACAGGGCTTTAGGATAAAAAATTTAATTCAGAAATTTAACCCTGATTGAGAGAATGTTAACGCCTTTGGTTGAAGTCATGAACTTGGGAAATAGGCCAATATTTTTAAGAGAGGTGAGTAGGTTATGTACCTTATTGTAGGTAAATTGAATGAGGTGGTAATTAAACTTCCACATGATAATACTGACAACATGTAGAGATATGAAACTAGAGTTAAAACTAGAGATGGTACGACCAAACATATGAGGTGTCCACATAGAGGTAGTAGTTGAAGCCACAATACATGATCATTTTATCCCCCCCAAAATGGAGATTAGTAGAACCAAACGGATTATATACCAAATATATTTGCTAAGAAGGAGTTATGAATTAATGTTTGGGAAATTGCTATTTACATTTATTTTCTTTTATGATGAGTATATATCGACAGAGAGTGATCTAATGATAAAATTAAACATGACTTAATTTCTATTTTAAAATCCCTTTAATATAAGTTTCTCACTGACCCATGGCTATTGCCTGCCCCAAGTACTTATACTAGTCAGTCCCAGCCCTGGCACTAACAGAAAATAATAAATAACTTCCTCTGTCACAGAGATTCAACTTAATGTTTTCAGGATCAAATACACACATTGCTTCAAATGTATTTTATAAATTATATTAAGAAATAGGCCAGACGTGGTGGCTCATGCCTCTAATCTCAGCACTTTGGGAGGCCCAGGTAGATGCATCACTTGAGGTCAGGAGTTCAAGACCAGCCTGGCCAGCATGGGGAAGCCCCGTCTCTAAAATACAAAAATTAGCCAGGTGTGGTGGCACAGGCCTGTAAATCTGGCTGCTTGGGAGGCTGAGGCAAGAAAATTGCTTGAACCCAGGAAGCAGAGGTTACACTGAGCCTAGCCACTGCATTCCACCCTGGGTAACCGAGTAAGACTCTGTCTCAAAAAAAAAAAAAAAAAAAAAAAAAAAAGATATATTTGAAGATGAAGATATATTTGACACCTAGTCGAAAAAGAAATATTAAAATCTACCAAATCATTTTGAGAAAAATATAATTTATATGTGAAATGAAATTATGGTAATTAAGATCATCCTAGTTAGTTATTGCTATAAACTGAATGTGTCCCCCCAAAATTCATGTATAGAAATCCTAACCCCCAAGGTGATGGTAGTGGAAAATGGGGTCTTTGGGATCTAATTAAACCACGCAGGTGGAGCCCTTAGGAATGGGATTAGTGCACTTATAAAGGAGATCTCAAAGAGATTTCTAGTCCTCTTTCTGCCATGTGAGGATACAGCAAGAAATTGGCAGTTTGCAACCCAGGAGAGGGCCTTCACCAGAACCAGACAATGAAGGCACACTGTTCTTGAACTTCCAACCTCCAGAGCTGTGAGTAATAAATATCTGTTGTTTATAAGTCAACACTCTATAGTGTTTTGTTAAAGCAAGCCAAACTAAAATGGAAACGTTGACTATTTAATCATTCATTCACTTACTCATTCAACAAATATATGCCTAACTGGTTCTCTATATTATGCATCATCTTAAGAATTGAGGATATGACGACATGAACAATTAACCCAGTCTGTGCCAGCATGCAGCTTCCCATCTAGAATTGGAGATAAATATTGCATATAAAATCACACAAACATATAGTATCAAAACATCAGAATTACTATGAATACAAAAGTATAGAATATTATTAAAATATGTATTATATATTATGTATATGTGGGGAGGATAAAAGGTCATAGAAGACTTCCTTGAGAAAGTGACCATTAAAATGGAACAGAAGTATGAATAAATGTTAATTTAGTAAAGTGGTGTAAAGAAAAAACAACATGCCAGGCAGATTAAATTGCATATCCAAAGGGTTTGAAGTAGAGGGAGCCTATAGTTCCCCTAAACTGCAAAAAACATCATAGAAGTGGGGTACAGATATTAATCCATTTAGAATGAGTATCAGTCCTCAGTGTGAATTGAGACTCATTAAGTTCATGTTGGTTAAGAACTTGATTTTACATGAATAAGTATGCATGTCTCCCAAGTGCACTAAGAAACTACTGGGTAGTTTGGAACATTTTAGCACAAGCTTTGAAAGCAATCCCATCAAGAATAAGATGGTAACTTAAAGTAAAGGAGTAATGATGTAGATGGATAAAAATGAACAGAATAAGTTACTTAACACTTAACATTGATTTAATGTAAAATATGATATATGTCCACAACTATAAAGGGCCTGATATTTTATCCTACTTGCAAGATAAGAGGTTAGCCTGATGCAGGTTCAAGGATGCCGACAGAGGATATGAGACTTCTGTGTCAGAGACAAAGGATTTTATTACTCATGACGAAAATAGCAGTAACCAGAATGTCAGAAATTAGAATATATTGATTCTTTTACCTCTAATTCCCACAACAATGTGAAATGGGTCTGTAGATGCAGTAGGTTGCCTTACAAGAGAAGAATCCTGAATTTAGGGAACAAACATCTTTATAATGGGCAGTAAGCATGTCTAACATTGTCTTAGAGGGAAAGATTATCTCCGTTATACTAGACAATAAACAAATCTGCTCTTTGCTATGAAGAAATGCTATCTTTCTTTTCTAAGACAGATAGTTATGCAAACACCTTTGAAAAAAATAGTTCACATTAAAGTCAGTAAGTAACACTACTTATAAGTCACCTAGAAAAATGGGAGACACAAGGATAAAAGTCTCCCAAAATTACTGTGAGTTATGAAATGAAAAGCATCACTAAATACAAACACTCATTAAATTACAAATAGTAGTTAAAAAAAGTTTGGATTGAGGAGGGTAATGAGGACAAGATGATAATTTCTGTTCTGGAAATATTGAATTTAAGAGGCCTTCGAGATATCAAATGATTTATGCCAAGTAGATAGATATATGTGAGTGAATGTCACCAAAACAAATCTAATATGGTGATGTAAATTTGGAAGTCATCTGCCTTACATAGTAATGTAAGTCTTAGTTATGGATAAGGTTTCCAAGGGAGATAATAGTTCTTCATTGTTACATAGTAATGTATTTCCAGAACTAAACCCAAATCAAAATACAACATTTCTATCTTTATATGCATGTTCAGTTGTTTCTTTAATCTCCATATGCTACTATGTATAAAAGTAAAATGATTGAACAGGAAGGAATCTTAGACAATACCTAGATCATCATTATTAAGGTAACAAATGCTTTTTAAATATCTAAAAATATATTTTTTCTCCACAGAGACATAAGCACATATACACTAAATAGAGATCATGTGTCTCTCATATCAAGTTAAGGATCCTTTGATATGGTTAGGCTGTGTCCACACCCAAATGTCATCTTGAGTTGTAGTTCCCATAATTCCTGCATGACCTGGGAAGGGCCCAGTGAGAGGTAACTGAATCACGAGGGCAGATCTTTCTCATGCTGGTCTCCTGACAGTGCATAAGTCTCACAAGAACTGACGGTTTTATAAAGGGCAGTTCCCCTGCACATGATCTCTTTGCTTGCCACCATGTAAGATGTGACTTTGCTCCTCCTTCACTTTCTACCATGATTGTGAGGCCTCCCTAGCCATGTGGAGCTGTGAAGCCATTGAACCTCTGTCCTTTATAAATTGACCAGTCTCAGGATGAGAACAGACTAATACAGTAAATTGGTACCAATAGAGTGGGGTGCTGCTGTAAAGATACTCAAAAATGTGGAGGCAACTTTGGAACTGGGTAACAGGCAAAGGTTAGAAGAGTTTGGAGGGCTCAGAAGAAGCCAGGAAAATGTGGGAAAGTTTGGGACTTCCTGGAGACTTGGAGGGCTCAGCAGACAGGAAGATGTGGGAAAGTCTGGAACTTCCTAGAGACTTGTTGAATGGCTTTGACAAAAATGCTGATAGTGATATGGACAATAAAGTCCAGGCTGAGGTGGTCTCAGATGGAGATAAGAAACTTGTTAGGAACTGGAGTAAAGGTCACTTTTGCTATGCAAAGAGACTGGTGGCATTTTACCCTTGCCCTAGAGGTCTTTGGAACTTTGAACTTGAGACAGATTTAGGATATCTTAAGGAAGACATTTCTTAATAGCAAAGTGTTTAAGAAGAAGCAGAGCATAAAAGTTCGGAAAATTTGCAGCCTGACAATGTGATAGAAAAGAAAACCCCATTTTCTGGGGAGAAATTCAATCCAGCTGCAGAAATCAGTGAAAGTAACAAGGAGCCAAATATTAATCACCAAGAGAAAGGGGAAACTAGCTTCAGGGCATGTCAGAAACCTTCATGGCAGCCCTTTCTCCACAGGCCTGGAAGACTAAGAGGGATAAATGGTTTCATGGGCCAGGCCCAGGGTCCCTCTGCTCCATGCAACCTCAAGACATGATGTCCTGAATGCCAGCTGCTTCAGCTCCAGCCATGGCTAAAACGGGCCAATGTACAGCTCAGCCTGTGCAAGCCCCAAGCCTTGGTGGCTTACATGTGGTGTTGGGCCACATGTAAGTGGCCACGTGTGGTGGGTGCCCAGAAGTTTATAATTGAGCTTTGGGGACCTCCGCTTAGATTTCAGAGAATTTATGAAAATATCTGGATGTCCAGGCAGACGTTTCCTGCAGGGATCTCTTCTAGTGCAGTGCAAAAGGGAAATATGGGGTGAGAGCTCCCACACAAAGTCCCCACTAGGCAGCACTGCCTAGTGGAGCTATAAGAAGAGAGACACCATACACCAGACCCCAGAATGGTAGATCCACTGACAGCTTGCACTATGTGCCTGGAAAAGCCACAGGCACTCAATGACAGCTTGTGAAAGCAGCCAGAAGCAGGGGGGATATACTCTGCAAGGTCACAGGGGTGAAGGTGCCCAAGGCCATGGGAACCCACCTCTTACATCTGTGTGACCTGGATGTGAGACATGCAGCCAAAGGAGATCATTTTGGAGCTTTAAGATTTGACTGCCCCACTGGATTTCGGACTTGCATGGGGCCTGTAGTCACTTCATTTTAGCCAATTTCTTCTATTTCAAATGAATGCATTTACCCAATACCTGTACTCTTATTGTATTCAGAAAGTAATACTCAGAAAGGACTTGCCTTGTCTCAGATGAGACTTTAGACTGTGGAGTTTTGAGTTAATGCAGATATGAGTTAAAGCTTGGGGGACTGTTGGGAAGGCATCACTGGTTTTGAAGTGTGAGGGCATGAGATTTTGGAGGCATTGGGGGCAGAATGATATGGTTTGGCTGTGTCCTCACCCAAATTTCATCTTAAATTGCAGCTCCTATAATTCCCACATGTCCTCGGAGGGACCCCGTGGGAGGTAATTGAATCATGGGGGTGGGTCTTTCCCATGCTGTTCTTGTGATAGTAAATAAGTCTCCCAAGAGCTGAATGTTTTATAAAGGGGAGTTCTCCTACACAAGCTCATCTTGCCTGCCACCATGTAAGACATGACATTGCTCCTGCTTTACTTTCCACAATGATTGTGAAGTCTCCCCAGCCATGTGGAACTGTGAATCCATTAAACCTCTTTCCTTTATAAATTACCCAGTCTCACGTATGTATTTATGAGCAGCGTAAGAACAGACTAGTACACCCTTGATCCAGTTTATTATCTTTATTTTATAGCTGCAGATACTGAGTCAAAAAAGAGAAATTTACCTGCCTAAAGTCAGAAATACATTAGATGAATTTAATGGGACAAATAAGAATTATAAGACTATGTTTGAGATGGCTCAAGGCTAGTTTCCTAGGTATCTCTACATCTATGTTCACAAATGCAAGAGTGGTGGAGAGTATAAAATCTTGAAATAGATATTCTGTGTTCAAATCCAGGATCCATGACTTTGTCAGTCAGGGTTCTATTAGAAAGCAAAACCAAAGTTAGATGGAAAGATATGGATGATAGGTAGGAATAGATAATAGTGAGAGAGATCAATAGATAGATAGACAGTTGGTGGATCTGTTAAAGTATTAATTTTACAATTGTTGGAGCAGGCTATGCTTACAGCTGATGCAAGAACTTGAATCCACAGGATAAGCAACAGGGAAAGGAAGATAGATGTAAAGTGGGGGTGACCAAGAAAAAATTTGGACAGTATGAGGGCAGACTGAAACCCATGTAAGTCCTCATTGTCTCTGACCTTGATAATGTAGATGTCACACAGAAGCCAGGGCTCTTTGTCATGGAGATAAATACATCACATAGGTTAGGATTTGGAAAAGTCAAAGGAAAATCCAGGAAATGGTAGAGCCCTTACAGGTTAACTACTGCCTCATGCTAACAAGGTGAGTTTGCAGATCAGCAACGATGTGTGTAAGGGACAAAACAGCTGCTATTTCCCATCTTTTTTCTAAATCTCTAAAGAATCTCACTTGTGGTCCACTCTATCCAGCAACATAGAGCAAGTACATTTATTAGAAATATAATTCAACCTAGCTAAGTTAGCACATTAGAAAGCCACCACAAAGACTTATAAGCTATGAGTTTTACAACAAATTAATTTTAATATCCTAATCCTTAAAATATTAATAGTAATGATATCAATCACATAGGGTTGTTACAAAGGATCAAATGAAATAAGTATGTAAAGAGCATAACACACACGGTCCCTAGAATATTGTTTACACTACATGCATATTAATGTAGAGGGTCACAAATTTACTGAATATTACCTAAAAATTTATCTTTGTACTTTCTCTGTAATCAACTCTAATTTCACTTTCTGCTCCCATAAACGAACACCCTGGTTTTTAGCTAAAATTTTATAGTTAGAAGGACAAAAAGAAAAACATATGAATCCTTTTCAAATTATTACCTTCTTATTTTATTTATTTTTTATTAATTGTCATTTTATATTGCTGCTCTTGCTGTGTGTTATTATGTTGTCATTGTTCTTGTTATTGCCTGAAATGCCTTCCCTTTATTTTTCTGTATATTCAAAGCCTTCCCATTTTTTACATCATCTCTTTCTACGTTAAATGCAGCTTTTCTTCACTGAACTTCCACTTTTCTGAACTCATAATCTATATTTATAATGCTTGTCATGCATTATTTCTCTGACACAAATTAGCACTTAGTTGTACACATTCATATATAATTAATTAAATGACTTGAACATATTAGGGTTGGATCTTTAACTGAGTTTTAAGTTTCTGAATGGCAGGAGAAAGTCTAAGATTGCTAGTATTTGGGAGGAGGGGCCAAGATGGCCGACTAAAACAGCTGCCATCTAAGGCTCCCACCAAGAAGAGGGAAAAACGTGAGTGAATCATACATTGTCAACTGAAGTATTCAGGTTCTATCATTGGGACTGACTAGGCAGTTGGTGCAACCAATGGAGAGTGAGGAAAAGCAGGGTGGTACTACGGCTTGCCTGGGAGCCACACTGGAAAAAGGAAACTCCCAGTCCAGCCAAGGGAGGCAATGAGTGATCGTGCTACCCTATCTGGGAAACCACGCTTTTTTCACAGATTTGTGTAACCCATGGAACAGGAAATCCTTTTCGTGAGCCCACACCACCAGGGCTTCGGGTCCCAAGCACAGAGTGGTGCAGATTCTCAGCAGCCACTTGGTTGGAGACTGCCTAAGACTGCTGAGTTCCTGGGGGGAAGGGTGGCCTTTATCACTGCAGCTGCCTGCTGCCTAAGAAGACTGAGCTTCCAGGAAGAGCAGAGGCAGCCATTGCTGCAGCTCCAGTCTGCCATTATTCTCCTGCTAGTGTCAGGGAGATTGGACAGTTTGGACCCAGGAGGAGTTCCCAACAGTGTAGCACAGCAGCTGTGGAAGATTGTGGCCAGACTGCCTCTTTAAGCCAGTGACCAATCCCTCCTCACCGGGCGGGGCCTCGCTGCAGGAATTTCAGCAAACTCCAGTCAGGGGGTTTAGGGACAGAACTCTGATCTCCCTGGGACTGAGCCCCTGGGGGCAGTGGTGGCTGTGGTCTCCATGGATCAGCAGAGTTAGTCTTTCCTCCTGCTGGCTCTGAGGAATCCCGCAGACCAGACAAGTGGGAATCTGCTTGGGGTGCACAGTGTACCCCCTCCACCAAGGAACAGCTAGAGTGCTTCATTAAGCGAGTCCTGAATCCTGTGCCTCCTGACTCAGTAACCCCAACAAGAACCATCAAATATATTATATAGTAGAGTTCAACTGGCATCAGGTCGGTGCCCTTCTGAGACACAAATCCAACAGGAAGCAGAAGGCAGTCATCTTTGCTGATCTGTACCCTCCACCGGTGACACCTATAGGTGCAGGAGGGACCCAGACTAATAGGGTCTGTAGGGGACCCCCAACAAACCACAGCAGTGCTATGGAAAAGTGGCCCAACCATTAAAAGAAAAACAAACAGAAAGTAACAACAATAGCATCAACAGCAAAGTTCCCACCCAAAACCCTATCAAAAAGGTCAGCAGCCTCAAACACCAAAGCTAGATAAACTCATGAAGATGAGAAACGATGAATGAGAAAACATTGCAAACTCAAAAATCCAGAGTCTCTCTTAAAAATGATTGCAGAATCTCTCTGCAAGGACACAGAACTGGACAGATGCTGAGATGGATGAATTGACAGAAGTAGGCTTCAGAAGGCAGGTAACAAAAAACTTCACGGAGCTAAAGGAGTGTGTTATAACCCAATGCAAAGAAGCTAAGAACCATAATAAAACATTACAAGAGATGTTAACCAGCATAACAAGTTTAGAGAGGACAATAAATGACCTGATAAAGCTGAAAAACACAACACAAGAACTTTACAATGCAACTACAAATATCAATAACCAGATAGAACCAGCAGATGAAAGAATTTCAGAGTTTGAAGACTATCTTGCTGAAATAAGGCAGGCAGACAGATTAGAGAAGAAAGAATGAAAAGGGGTGAATAAAACCTTCAAGAACTGTGAGATTATGTAAAAAGACTGAACCTATAAATGATTGGGGTACCTGAAAAAGATGGGAAGAACAGAACTAAGTTGAAAAACATAATTTAGGATATCATACAGGAGAACTTCCTCAACCTAATAAGACAGGCCACCATTCAAATTCAGGAAATCCAGAGAACCCCAATAAGATACTCCGTGAGAAATCAACACCAAGACACATAATCATCAGATTCTCCAAGGTCAAAATTAATAAAAAAATGTTAAGGGCAGCCAGAGAGAAATGCCAGGTCACCTACAAAGAAAAACCCATAAGACTAACACCAGACCTCTCAGCAGAAACCCTACAAGCCAGAAGAGATTGGAGGCCAGTAATCCACATTCTTAAAAGAATTTCCAAATCAGAATTTCACATCCTGCCGAACTAAGATTCATAAGTGAAAAAGAAATACAATTATTTTTGGAAAAGCAAATGTTGAGGGAATTTGTCACCACCAGGCCTGCGTTGCAAGAGCTCCTGAAGAAAACACTAAATATTGAAAGGAAAATCCATTATCAGCCAATGCAAAAACACACTGAACTAAAAAGACCAATGGCACTATGAAGCAACTATATTAAAAGGTGCAAAATAACCAGCTAGCATCATGATGACAGGATCAAATTCACACATGACAATCTTAACCTTAAATGTAAATGAGCTAAATAACCCAAATAAAAAAAAACAAAACGGCAAGCTGTATGGAGTCAAAACCCATCAGTGTGCTGTATTCAACAGACATATCTTACATGCAAAGACACACATAGGCTGAAAATAGAGGGATGGGGGAAATTTACCAAGCAAATGGAAAGCAGAAAGAGCAGTGGTTGCAATCCTCGCTTCTGAAAAAAAAGACTTTAAACTAACAAAGATCAGAAAAGACAAAGAAGGGTATTACATAATGGGAAAGAGATCCATACAACAAGAAGAGCTAGCTATCCTAAATATATATGCACCCAATACAGGAGCACCCAGATTCTCAAAATAAGTTCTTAGAGACCTACAAAAAGACTTAGATTCCCACACAATACTATTAGTAGACTGTAACACCCCACTGTCAATAGCAGATAATTGAGACAAAAAATTTACAATAATACTCAGGTCTTGAACTCAAGTGGACCTGATAGATATCCACAGAACTCTCCACACAAAAACAACAGAATATACATTCTTCTCCATAGCATGTGGTACTTATGCTAAAATCAATCACAAAATTGGAAGTAAAACACTCTTCAGCAAAAGCAAAAGATCTGAAATCATAACAAACAGTCTCTCAGACAATAGTGCAATCAAATTAGAACTCAAGATTAAGAAACTCACTCAACACCATACAACTACATGGAAATTGAACAAACTGCTCCTAAATGACTCCTGGGTAAATAATGAAATGAAGGCAGAAATCAAGAAGTTATTTGAAACCAGTAATAACAAGAAGTCAACACACCAGAGTCTCTGGGACACAGCTAAAGCAGTGTTAAGAGGAAATTCATAGCACTAAATACCCACATCAAAAAGCTAGAAAGACCTCATTCAAATCCACAGCCTACATCACAATTAATAGAACTAGAGAATCAAGCGAAAAAAAACAAAAACAAAAACAAAAAACGCTAGCAGAAGATAAAAAGTAACCAAGATCAGAGCAGAACTGAAGGAGGAGGGGAACATCACACACTGGGGCCTATCATGGGGAGGGGGGAGGGGGGAGGGATTGCATTGGGGAGTTATACCTGATATAAATGATGAATTGATGGGTGCTGACGAGTTGATGGGTGCAGCACACCAATATGGCACAAGTATACATATGTAACAAACCTGCACGTTATGCACATGTACCCTAGAACTTAAAGTATAATTTAAAAAAAATAATAATAAATAACACTTTCAATACACTGAATATGTGGGAACTAAAAAAAAATGATCTTATGAAGATAGAGAATAGGGTGATAGACACCGGAGGCTGGAGAAGTGTTTGGTGGCAAGGGGCAATGAAAAGAGATTGATTAATGGGTATAAACACATAGTTAATGAAAAAATACATTTTACTGTTTGACAGCAACTAGAATGATTATAGTTACCAATGATGCCTTTTATATTTCAACATAGCTAGAACAGAGAACTTGAAATGTTATCAACCCATCGAAATAATAAATAGTTAAGATTATCGATATTTCAAATACACTAACTTGATCATTATGTGTTCTGTATATGTAAAAAAATACATGTATCCCATAAATATGCATAATATATATATTAATAAATGAAAAACTAAAAAAATTTTTAAAAAAAGCTAGAAAGACCTCATTCAAATCCACAGCCTACATCACAATTAATAGAACTAGAGAATCAAGAGAAAAAAAACAAAAACAAAAACAAAAAATGCTAGCAGAAGATAAAAAGTAACCAAGATCAGAGCAGAACTGAAGGAGATAGAGACAAGAAAAAATCTTCAAAAAAAAAATCAATAAATCCAGGAGTTGGTTTTATAAAAAATTAATTGAACTAGATAAACCACTATCTAGACAAATAAAGAAGAAAAGAGAGAAGAATCAAATAGACAAAAAATATATAAAGGGGATATCACCACTGCCCCACAGAAATACAAAGTGCAATTAGATAATATTATAAACATTTCTATGCAAATAAAATAGAAAATCTAGAAGTAAATGGATAAATGCCTGGACACACACAACCTCCCAAGACTGAACCAGGAAGAAGTTGAATCTCTGAATAGACAAATAACAAGTTCTGAAATTGAAGCAATAATAAATAGCCTACCCACTTAAAAAAAAAAAAAAAAAAAAAAAAAAGCTCAGGAACAGAGAGACTTACAGTCGAATTTTACCAGAGATACAAAGAGAAACTGGTACCATTCTTTCTAAAACTATTCCAAACAATTGAAAAGGATGGACTTCTCCCTAACTTATTTTATGAGACCAGATTCATCCTGATACCAAAACCTGGCAGAGATACCATAAGGAAACAAAACTGCAGGCCAACATTCCTGATGAACATCGATGCAAAAATTCTAAATAAAATACTCGCAAACTGAATCCAGCAGCACATCAAAAACTTTATCCACCGCAATCAAGTCAGCTTCATTCCCATGATGGAAGACTGGTTTAACATACACGAATTAATATATGTAATTCATCAAATAAACAGATCTAAAGACACAAACCACGTGATTATCTCAGTAGAGGCAGAAAGGGCTTTTGATATAATTCAACATCCCTTCATGTTAAAATTTCTGTATAAACTAGGTATTGATGGTACATATCTCAAAATAATAAGAGCAATTTTTGGCAAACTCACAGCAAATATGATGCTGAATGGGCAAAAGCTGGAACCATTCCCCTTGAAAACTGGCACAGGACAAGTATGCCCTTTCTCACCACTCCTATGCAACATAGTATCGAAAGTTCTGGCCAGGGCAATCAGGCAAGAGAAATAAATAAATGTTCAAATAGGAAGAGAGGAAGTCAAACTGTCTCTGCTTGCAGATGACATGATCCTTTATTTAGAAAACCCTACAATTTCAGCCCCAAAGCTTCTTAAGCTGCTAAGCAACTTCAGCAGTATCAGGATACAAAACCAATGTGCAAAAATCACAAGCATTCCCATACAACAATGATAGACAAGCAAAGAGTCAAATCATAAAGGAACTCCCATTCCAAATACTAAAAAGAGAATAAAATACCTAGGAATACAGCTAATGGGAAAGTAAAAGACCTCTTAAAAGAGAACTAGAAACTACTTCTCAAAGAAATTAGAGAGGACACAAACAAATGGAAAAACGTTCCATGCTCGTAGATAGGAAGAATCAACATTGTGAAAATGGCCATACTGCCCAATTAATTTATATATTCAAAGCTATTCTCATTAAACTACCATCAGTATTCTTCACAGAATTAGAAAAAAGTACTTTAAAGTTTATATTGAACCAAAAAAGAGTCCATGTAAGTGAAGACAATCCTAAGCAAAAAGAACAAACCTGGAGGCATCATGCTACTTGACTTCAAACTATACTACAAGGCTACAGTAACCAAAACAGCATGATACTGTTGTACCATGTACAGGTACAAAAAAGACACATAGACCAACGAAACAGAATACAGAACTCAGAAATAACACCACACATCTACAACCTCTGATCTTCAAGAAACCTGACAAAAACAAGCAATAGGGAAAGGATTCCCTATTTAATAAATGGTGCTGGGAAAATTGGCTAGCCTTATGCAGAAAATAGAAACTGGACTCCTTCCTTACACCTTGTAAAAATAAATCAAGATGGATTAAAGACTTACATGTAAAATTCAAAACTATAAAAACCCTAGACAAAAATCTAGGCAATAACATTTAGGACATGGGTACAAGCAAAGATTTCATGAAAAAAAAACGTCAAAAGCAATTGCAACAAAAGCAAAAATTGGCAAATAGTATCTAATTAAACTAACAAGATTCTACAGAGCAAAAGAAACTGTCATCAGAGTGAACAGACAACCTACAGAATGGGAGAAAATTTTTGCAATCTATCCATCTGACAAAGGTCTAATATCCACAATCTGCAAAGACCTTAAACAAATTTACAAGAAGAAAACAAGCAACCCCATTAAAAAGTGGGCAAAGAACATAAACAAACACTTCTCAAAAGAAGACATTTATGTAGCCAACAAACATATCAAAAAAGCTCAACATCTGTGATCATTAGAGAAATGCAAATCAAAACTGCAATGTGATACCATCTCACACCAGTCAGAATGGCAATCACTAAAATGTCAAGAAACAAACAGATGCTGGCGAGGCTATGGAGAAATAGGAAGACTTTGACACTGTTGGTGGGAATGTAAATTATTTAAACCATTGTGGTAGACAGCGTGGCAATTCCTCGAAGTACTAGAACCAGAAGTACCATTTGACCCAGCAACCTCATTACTGGGTATATCGTCAGAGGTATATAAATCATTCTATTATAAAGATACATGCATGTGTATCTTCATTGCAGCATTAGTCCCAATAGAATAGAAAAGACATGGAATCAACCCAAATGCCCATCAATGATAGACTGGATAATGAAAATGTGGTACATATTCACAATGGAATACTATGCAGCCACAAAGAGAAACAACATCATGCTTTTTGCAGGGACATAGATGGAGCTGGAAGCCATAATTTTCAGCCAACTAACACAGGAACACAAGACCAAACACCCCATGTTCTCACTTATAAGTGGAAGCTAAACAATAAGAACAGATGGACACAGTTAGGGGCATAACACACTCACACTGGGGCCTTTTGGAGGTGGGGGGAGGGAGAGCATCAGGATATATAGCTAATTCATGTGGAGCTTAATACCTAGATGATGGGTTGACAGGTGCAGCAAACCACAATGGCACACGTTTACCTATGTAAAAAACCTGCATGTCCTGCATATGTATCCCAGAACTTATAATAAAATAAAATTAAATAAAAAAATAAACTGCAGGTATTTGTATTCAATAATTGAGGAATGTTAATTTGCTGAGTGGGGTGAAAATATTTTCTGACAGAGAAGACAGTAGAATGAAAATTCAGAATATGATAAAAACAATTTCTTAATATTCTAATCGCTACTCAAGTGTTATAATGAATTGTGAAAATGAACAATATAATCAGAATATCATGCCTCTGTGAGATAAAGCTATTCATTTAATAGAAAACAGAAGCTTCTAAGTAACACATTCTAAGGCAACAACCATATATAGGTCAAGAGTGCCAGAAGAAGACTAATATTTTGTTGTTATTTAGAAATGTTTTAAAAAGGTTAGCTTGCATTTAAATGTTTCATTTTAATTGGCTCTAAAAATATACATATTATATTATATCATAACATTATTTTGGGGTTGAAGTCTTATAGAAGAGATAAATAAGACAAAATACAAATATTTAAAATAAATGGTTAGTTTTTAAAGGTCTGAGATGTGGCAGAGCAAGCAAAACTGCTGCACCAGGAAAACTCAGAATGCTCTCAATGCCACTTAAACTTTGTATCCCTTAAGTCACAAACGTTCAGTTTCATAGATATATATAGCTCATGGTTCACGTAGTGTAAATTACTATATTTAATTATGTCTAAAACAATATGGACTATAATATGCACCACTATTTTATGTACTGCTAAGAATAAGAAAGTATTGCCAATTATAACTGGAATCTCATTGATTGTAAATATATTCCTATTTCAGGGATAATAAAAGAATGAAAAACATGTCTTGGAATCAATAAAATAAGGCATGTTTCAACCTCTTACTTAAATGTAAAGGAAATCAAGATTTCTGTTACTTAGCACTCTCAATTATTCACATTACTCTTTAAACTCTTCCAGCAATAGAAGAGTTGTATGACTTCCAAGTATGCTATGGCTCATCACTTAATCTTCATGTTGCAGATTCTCTCTGTAAGAATAAAGCAATATACATCATTTTACTATAAGTAAAACATACAGTGGTAAACATTTTACTTTAAATTCCTTTCTTTTTCTTACTATAAACTCAAATATCTCTATTCTTCCATTTCTATTCAGAAGACGCTTTTGAAGTGTGGTTTAAGAAGAAGGAGAATAATTGTTTAATCTCACTCCTGACAGTGACTTCCTGTAAGGGCAAGTATGCTATGGCTCATCACTTAATCTTCATGTTGCAGATTCGCTCTGTAAGAATAAAGCAATACACATTATAGTCTATCCATTAGTTTGAGAAGGAATAAATAATCTCCACTTATTTTTCTAATTATGATATTTATAACTCCAAAAATATGGCATTTAAGCAGGGAGAAATCCATTTTAATGGTCAATGTATCAGATACTGAAGGTATCACAAAACAGAGGTTGAAAGTTTACAGCAACTGATTCCAGCATAAACATGTATTTGGCTATGTTTGAGCATACTCACTTTCCATCAGATTTCAATGTACCTCCATCTATGCTATGCTTTTAAAGCTGAAAAATCATGTACCTATAAATGAAACTGTCATTTAAAAAATTTAAGCACATAATGACTATAAAACACTTTCTTTGGGAGGATTAAAAACTTCATCAATTTTCTCAGCTCTTTATTCATCAAATGTTTCTTATTTTTGAAAAAATATTTCTGTGACCTTGATTCATATTGAGCAGAAGTTAGATTTCAAGATATCCAACAAATCAGTTCCCATTCTTGTTCTCGTTAAAAATAAAATTTTAAAAACATTGTTTTTCTGGACATTCCCTCACTAACTTCCACAGTTTATCTAACTATATTATTACCAGAAATCAATGATGCATTCTTTTGACAACCCCATTTCATTTTTTATATAATTACTTTACCATATCATTATAAAAACTTACTTTTTATTTATTTTTGAGACCGAGTTTCCCTCTGTCACCCAGGCTGGAGTGCAGTGGTGCGATCTCAGTGCAATCTCCGCCTTCCGGTTTCAAGCAATTCTCCTGCCTCAGCCTCCTGGGTAGCTGGGATCACAGGCTACCACCACCATACCTGGCTAATTTTTTTGTATTTTTAGTAGAGACAGGGTTTCCCCATGTTGGCCAGCCTGGTCTCGAACTCCTGTCCTCAGGTGATCTGCCCACCTCAGCCTCCCAAAGTGCTGGGATTACAGGCGTGACCCACCATGCCGGGCCATTTTTTTTTTTTTTTTCCTTAATAGGTTAGCAACTTTATTTGAATAAAAGGCTTTCACATTTAAATCACATAGTCTTTCCAGATTCAAGAATGTGTGAAATGCCCTGTGAAACTTCTGTTTTTTGGAGCACGAAAGCTTAAGATTGTTATAAAATATAAATATGCATTTTTTATATATAAGTAAAAGCATAAAACTGCATTCAAGGACAGTGTAAAAAAAATTGATAGATACTAAAAAAAAAAAAAAAAAAAAAATACAAAAATGGACCATAGGCAGTAAAATCTTTGAAGAAGAAAAAAATTACAGCATTTCCATCCATAAGTTGTTCATTCACGAAATTTTTTTAGAGACTATTAAAGGGCTTCTGGTTCAATAAGCAGACTTGTGTTTAAGTCGTTTTATCCTAAATTAGAAATACAATAAAGAATAGAGTTTCTTTTGTACAAAAAAGGGAATAGAGTTTTACTAACAGATCAGATACATAAAAAAAAAAAAAAAATGAAAGAATTCCAGAGTGCCTTCATGATCAGTGGCAGATATGACAGAGATCAATAATAAAAAGTGGTGTTGAAATCTTGTGACTTGATTGAAATTGCATATGGAACAGCTGAGGCAGCCTATAACTCCATAGTTTTCTCTAAATGTGCAGAGAACTCTTAGCCTAGTTATCCCTGGGTAAAAAAACATAGCACTTCTTTCTAAAAAAAAATTAAAACATCTGGTGAAAACAAAGGCTTCATTTATGGGTGTTGAAAACTCAGAATAACATTCTTCTCATTCTGGCTGGCATGCAAGTTTTGAGAGGAGAGGAAGAGTTGGTGAGGCCACAGCCTGACATCCAGCCTCCCACTTTCTCATAGCTAATTAAAATATACGACCTTATATACTACACTCATTAAATAAGCTACCAGTTTGATGATGTGCTCATATGAAAAATCAGACCTACTTAAAAAAGAGTAGAGGGAAACCATACCAGCTACCTAGAATTTTCTTCTAAATATAAACAGACAATCACAGCTCACTAGGAATAAGAAACAAATCTTCTGCATGAAAATAAAGGTTGAAATAATTAAAGCATATATTCAGGCAAAACAGAAATGTAAGAAAACTTTAAGAAAAAAAGTCCATATGAAGAACATTTTGATAAGAATTTTAAATGTTGTTTAAAAATGTCAGAAACTAGAAAAATATTTTACATCTTACAAATAGAATTTCCAGAAAAAATCTTTAATAAAGAAGATGAAAATTAAGGTTGTGGGAATCTCTTAAAATGTTAAGCATAAAGGCAAAGAGACAGAAAATATGAGAGAAAAGAGTCATATATGATCACTGCATGAAATCCAACATTTGATCAGTAAGAGTCGCAGAACAGAGAAAAGAAGGGAATACATTTAAACAAAACAATATAAGATAATAAACCACATACCAAAACAAAAACAAAAACAAAAACAAAAAAAACTACTGCACAGATAGAAAAATCTGAGCACAGAACACATCAATTTTTTATTAGTTTTAAATTTAAAAAATTAACTTTTTATTTTAAAATTAAATTTTACATTCAGGGGTATATTTGCATGTTCCTTACATGGGTATATTGCATAATGGTGGAGATTGGGTTTCTAGCATATCAGTCACCAAAATAATGAACATTGTATTCAGTAGGCACTCTTTTAATACTCACCCCCCACCTCCCCCATTTTGTAGTACCCAGTATCTATCCCATTTTGTTTCAAATTGAGCTTATTTGGATCTTCCCTCTTCTTTTCTTGGTTAATCTTGCTAATAGTGTAACAATTTTATTTATTTTTTTCCAAGAACACGCTTTTTCTTTCATTTATCTTTTGTATTTGTTTGTTTGTTTGTTTCAGTTTCACTTGGTTCTTCTCTGATCTTGGTGATTTCTTTTCTTCTGCTGAGTCTGGGTTTGGTTTGTTCTTGTTTCTCTAGTTCCTTGAGGTATGACCTTTGATTGTCTATTTGTGCTCTTTCAGCCTTTATTATGTAGGCATTTAATGCTGTAAACTGTCCTTTTAGCAGTGACTTCTATATCCCAGAGGTTTTTATAGGTTTTGTCACTATTATAATTCAGTTCAAGGAATTTTTTAATTTCCCTCTTGATTCTATAGTTAACGCAAAGATCATTCAGGAACAGGTTATTTAATTTCCATGTATTTACACTGTTTTGAATGTTCCTTTTGAAATTGATTTCCAATTTCATTTCACTGTGGTCTGAGAGAGTACTTAATATAACTTGATTTTAAAAAATTTATTGTGACTTGTTTTGTGGCCTATCATATGCTCTATCTTGGAGAAAGTTCCATGCACTTATTTATAGAATGTGTATTCTTCAGTTGATGGGTGGAGTGTTCTGTAAATATTTGTTAAGTCTATTTGTTCTAGGGGATAGTTTAAATCCATTATTTTTTGTTAACTTTCTGTCTTGATGACCTGTCTATTGCTGTTAGTGTGATATTGAAGTCCCTCACTATTAGTTTGTTGCTGTCTAATTCATTTCTTATGTGTGGTAATAATTGTTTATAACTTTGGGATCTCCAGTGTTAGGTGCATATATATTTAGGATTGTAATATTTTCCTGTTGGACAAGGCCTTTTATCATTAAATAATGTCTCCCCCCTTTTTTTTAATGTTGTTTCTTTAAAGTTTTTCTGTCTGATATAAGAATAGCTACTCTTGCTCACTTTTGGTGTCCATTTGCAGGGAATGTCTTTTTCCACCCCTTTAGGTTAAGTTTATTTGAGTCCTTATGTGTTAGTGAGTCTCTTGAAAGCAGAAGATATTTGGTTGGTGAATTCTTATCCATTCTGCCATTCTGTATCTTTTAAGTGGAGCATTTAGGCCATTTACATTCAAAGGTAGTATTGAGATGTTAGGTACTATTCCATTCAACATGATATTTGTTGCCTGAATACATTGGGTTTTTAAAAATTTATTAATTGTATTTTTATTTTATAGATATTGTGAGATTAATGTTTTAAGGTTGTTCTGTTTTAATCTGTTTTTAGGATTTGTTTCAAGATTTAGAGCTCCTCTTAGCAGTTCTTGTAGTGCTGGCTTGGTAGTGGCAAATTCTCTCAGCATTTGTTTGTCTAAAAAAAAACTGTGCCTTTCCTTCATTTATCAAGTTAGTTTCACTGGATACAAAATTCTTGGCTGATAATTGTTTTGTTTAAGGAGGTTGAAGATAAGACCCCAATCCCTTCTAACTTATAGGATTTCTGCTGAGGAATCTGCTGTTAATCTGATAGATTTTTCTTCATAGCTTACCTGGTGCTTTTGTTTTACAACTCTTAAGATTCTTTCCTTCATCTTGACTTTAGATAACCTAATGATGTACCTAGGTGATAACCTTTTTACAATAAATTTTTCAGGTGTTCTTTGAGCTTCTTGTATTTGGATGTCTAGATCTCTAGCAAGGCCAGGGAAGATTTCCTCAATAATTCCCCCAAATAAAATTTCCAAACTTCTATATTTATCTTCTTCCTCAGGAACACCAATTATTCTTATCTTTGGTCATTTAACATAATCCCAAACTTCTTGGAGCCTTTGGCTACAAAAGGTATTAAACAACCACACAACAATAGTGGGAGACTTTAATGCCCCACTGACAGTGTTAGACAAATCACTGAGGTATAAAACTACCAAAAGAACTTTAGATTCGAATAGGAAAGTAGATAAATTGAACCTAATAGAAATATACAGAACACACCACCCAACAACCACAGAATATATTTTCTTCTCATCTGCACATGGAACATATTCTAAGATTAACCTCATGCTCTGTCATAAAGCAAGCTTCAGTAAATCAAAAAAACTGAAATTATAGCAGGTACATTCTTGGACCACTGCAATAAAAATGGAAATCAATATCAATAAGATCTCTCAAAACTATACAAGTACATAGAAATTAAACTACTTATTCCTTAATAACTCCTTGGTGAACAACATTCATTAAGAAATTTAAAAAATTCTATACAATTAATGCAAATAGGGATACAATTGACTGAAATCTCTGGGATATAGCCAAAGCAGTGCTAAGACAAAAGTTTATAGACTAAACACTTTCCTCAAGTAGTTAGAAAAGTTTCAAATTACCAGTTTAAGTTTGCACCTAAAGGAATTAGGAAAAAAAAGTACAAACCAACCCAGAGGTAGTAGAAAAAGAAACATTAATTAAAATTAGAGAAAAACTGAATGAAATTGAGATGCAAAAATTCATACAAAAGATCAATGAAACCAAAAGTTGGTTATTTAGAGAAATAAACAAGATTATAGACCCATAACAAGACTAACAAAGAAAAAGAAAGAGAAGATACAAAACAAAGGTAATATTACAGCTTACTTCACAGAAATACAAAAGATCCTCAGAGACTTCTATGAACAATTCCATGCACACAAATTGGAAAATCTAGAAGAGATAGATACAGTCCTAGAACCACACACACTGACAAGATTTTTTCGGGAAGAGATTGAACAGTGTGAACTTACTGAAATGCAAGCAGTAACAAAGAACCTACTAAGCCAAAAAAAAAAAAAAAAAAAAAAACCTGACCCAGATAGATTCACAGCTAAATTCTAATAGTTAAACAAAGAAAAATAGATGCAAAACCTAGTGAAATAATTCCAAAAAAATGAGGAGTTGGGGCTCTTCCTTAACTAATTCTGTGAAGCCAGCATTATCCTGATACCAAAATATGACAAAGCCACTAAAAAAAAAAAAAAGAACAAAACAGCAACAACAAATCACTTCAGATCAATATCCATCATTAACATAAATGCAAAAATATTAAAGAAAATATCAGCAAATGGAATTAACACACCAAAAAGTTTACTTACCACAGGCAAGTAAGATTTATTCTTGGGATTCAAGCCTGGTTCAATCTATGCAAATCAATAAATGTGATTCTCCACATAAACAAAATTAAATATAAAAACCTTATGATTGGCCGGACACGATGGCTCAAGCCTGTAATCCCAGCAATTTGGGAGGCCGAGACGGGTGGATCATGAGGTCAGGAGATCGAGATCATCCTGGCTAACACGGTGAAACTCCATCTCTACTAAAAAATACAAAAAACTAGCCAGGTGAGGTGGTGGGTGCCTGTAGTCCCAGCTACTCGGGAGGCTGAGGCAGGAGAATGGCGTAAGCCCGGGAGGCGGAGCTTGCAGTGAGCTGAGATCCGGCCACTGCACCCCAGCCTGGGCAACAGAGCAAGACTCCTTCTCAAAAAAAAAAAAAAAAACCTTATGCTTATTTCAAAAGACAAAGAAACTTCTTTTGATAAAATCCAAAATCAATTCATGATATAAATTCTCAACATATTAAGCATCAAAGGAACACATCTCAAAATAATAAGAGCCATCTATGACAAATACACAATCAACATCACATTGAATGGGCAAAAAACATGATTTCCCTTAAGAACTGAAAAATGACAAGGATGTTCACTTTTATCACACCTATTCAACATAATACTAAAAGTCCTAGCCAGAGCAATCAGGCAAGATAAATAAATGAAAGACATTCAAATTGGAAAATAAGAAGTCAAACTATTTATCTGCAGATGATATAATTATATACCTAGAAAATCCTGAAGACTCTGCCAAAATGCTCCTAAAATTGATAATTGACTTTAGTAAAATTTCAGGATACAAAATCAATGTACAAATCTAATTAGCATTTTTTACACCAAAAACATCCAGGCTGAGAGTGAAATCAAGAACACAATCTCACCTATGATAGTGACAAACAAAATTAAATACCGAGTAATATTAGCAAACTAAGGAAGTTAAAGATCTCTACAAGGGAACTACAAAACCCTGCTGAAAAAATCAGAGATGACACAACCAAGTAGAGAAACATTCCATCCTAATAGATTGAAAGAATCAATATCAAAAAAAGAAATGGTCATATGGATCAAAGCAATTCACAGATTCAATGCTATTCCTATAAAACTACCAATGTCTTTCTTTAAGGAATTAGAGAAAACTATTCAAAAATGCATATGAAACCAAAAAGTAACCCAAATAAACAAAAGAATCCTAAGTGAAATGAACAAAGTCAGAGGCATCACATTACCCGACTTTAACTATTTTATAAAACCACAATAACAAAAACAGCTTGGTACTGGTGTAAAAGCAGACACATAGACAAATGAAAAAAAAAAAAAAAAAAAGATAGAAACCTCAAAAATAAAGCTGCACACTTACAACCATCTGATCTTTGACAAGGCCAACAAAGAAAAGTAATATAGAAATAACTCCCTATTCAATAAAGGGTGCTGGGATAACAGGTTAGGAGATTGAAGCTTGACCCCTACCTTTTATCATATACAAAAATTAACTCAGTATGGAATAAAACTTTAAATGTAATACTTCAAAATATAAAAATCCTTAAAAACAAACTAGAAAATACTCTTGTTGACATCAGCCTTGCCAAATAATTTTTGGCTGTTCCCAAAAGCAATTGCAACAAGAACAAATATAAACTGGGACTTAATTAAACTAAACAGCTTCTGCACAGTAAAAGAAACAGCAGAGCAAACAGACAACCTACAGAATAGGAGAAAATATTTACAAACTATGCATTTTACAAAGGCCTCACATCCATAATCTGCAGAGAACTTAAACAAATCAACAAGCAAAAAACCAAATAACCACATTTAAAAATGGGCAAAATATATGAACAGACACTTTTCAATAGAAGACATGCAAGTGGCCAATAAACATATAAAAAAAAGTTCAGCATCACTAGTCATGATAGAAACGCAAGTTAAAACTACAATGAGATACCATCTCACACCAGTTAAATAGCTATTACTAAAATGTTAAAAATCAACAGATATTGCCAAGGCTGTGAAGAAAATGGAATGCTTATATAGTATTGGTGAAAATGCAAATTAGTCCAGACACTTTGGAAAGCAATTGGATATTTCTCCCAAAAATTAAAACAGAGCAGCCATTTGATCCAGCAATCCCATTACTGAGTATATTACCAAAAGAAAATAAATCTTTCTACCAAAATTACACATGTACTGATATGTTTATCACTATGCCATTCAGAAAAACAAAGACATAGAATCAACCCAGGTGTTCCTCAATGGTAGATAAGATAGATAAAATGTGATATATATAAACTGTGAAATACTATTCAGCCATAAAAACAGTGAAAGCATGTCATTTGCAAGAACATGGATGGAACTGGAAGCTATAATGCTAAGCAAAGTCATGTATGAATAGAAAACCAAAAACCCCATGTCCTCACTTATAAATGGGAGCTAAGCATTAAGCACACATGAACATAAATGTAGGAAAATTTAACACCGTGGACCATCTGGGGAAAACAAAGTCTTATTTATGGGTGTTGAAAACTCAGAATATAATTCTTCTCATTCTGGCTGGCATGCAAGTTTTGAGGGAAAAGGGAGAGTTGGCGAGGCCACAGCCTGATATCCAGCTTCCCACTTTCTCATAGTTAATTAAAATATAAGACCTTATATACTATACAGAAATACTAGTAGAAAGTAGAGGGAGAAGTAGTGGGTTAAAAAATTAGCAATTGGATGCTATGGCCTCTAACACGGTGATAGCATCCATAATACAAATCTCAGCATAATGCAATATTCCTTTGTAACAAATCTGCACATGAACACCCTGTATCTAAAGTAAAAGTTGAAATAAAAACAAAAAGCAAACACTTTGGTAACTGCCAAAATGGAAGTTTGTATATGGGATAGTAGCACTATAACTCAAAGCCATGGAGAAAAGGGAATATTTATACACTATGAAACCTCATATCTACTAAAAATACAAAAATTAGCCTGGTGTGGTGCTAGGTGCCTGTAGTCTCAGCTACTCAGGAGGCTGAGGCAGGAGAATTGCTTGAACCCGGGAGACTGAGGTTGCAGTGAGCCGAGATCATGCCGCTGCACTCCAGCCTGGGTGACAGAGTGAGACTCCGTCTCAAAACAAACAAATGAAAAAAAAAAAAAAAAATGGTAACAGAGAATAATGGCAACAAATGAAAAACAGTAACGTATATGGTACTAATATGTATCTCTAGTTGGTTAATACACAACTACAGCAATGACCACTATGAATGTCAGTGGTCAAAAGGCACCAATTAAAAGACAGAGATTTTTAGAGTTGATCAAAAATCAGTCCAGATTATATGCTTTCTATGAGAAGCCCACATTAAATATAAAGACACATAGAGGAAATGAACTGATGGAGAAAAATGTGCTATGCTAACACTAATCAAAAGATGGAAAAAATACTCTATGTTAACAATAATTAAAGGAAAGCAGGAGTAGCTACATTAATTTCAAACAGAGTATTTCCTTCAAAGGAAGGAAAATTATTAGGGATAAAGAAGGGCACTGTATAATAAAGGTGTCAACTTTCCAAGGAGAAATAACAATTGTTAACATATATGCACCTCATAGCAAAATGTCAAATTAAGTGAGACAGAAACTATTAGAATTGCAAGGAGAAATGGATAAATTCACTAAGATAGTTGGAGATTTCAACAACTCTCTATCAGAAATGAACAGATCCAGCAGGCACAAAATCATTAGAAACATAGATGAACTCCACAATACCATCATTCAACTGGAAATAATAGACATCTATAAACTACTTTATTTTAAAACAGAGCACAATATTCTCAAGCTCACACAGAACATTCATCAAGATAGGGTACATTCTGGCCATAAAAGATATCTTAATACATTTAAAATATTATTTAAAATAATAGAAACCATGCAATGGTTACTACAATAATAGTAAGAGCAGATAGAAATGTAATTGGAAAGAGGAAGTCAATAAGGAAACTCAATAAAATTAAAACCTGATTTTGAAAAGATAATTGATAAACCTCTAGTTATTATAATTAAGAAGAAAAATAGAGGTCACAAATTATTAGTATCAGAAATATAAAAGAAGACTTCATTACAGATCCCATAGACATTAAAGAGATAATCAAGAAATATTATGAACACCTCTATGCCTACAAATTTGATAACCCAGGTGATATGAACCAATTCCTTAGAAGACACAATGTGTCAAAATTTACGCAAGATGAAATAGACAATCTCATAGGCCTATATATATTAAAGAAATAAAATAAGTAATTAATAACATTCTGAAACAGAAAGTACCAGGTCAAGACAGGTTCACTAGTGAATTCTACCAAACATTTAAAGATAAATTTTATTAATTCTCTACAATCTCTTTTAGGGGATTGAAACAGAGGGAATATTTTCTAACCCATTCTAGAAGATTAACATTTACCCTAATACCAAAACCAGACAAAAACATCACAATAAAATGGCACACCAATGCCTCTCATAAACACACGTGCAAAAATTCTCAACAAAAATTAGCAAACTGAATTTAACTATATATAAAAATAGAATTATATACCACAATCAAGTGGGATTTATTTTCAGTTTAGCAAGGCTGGTTCAACATCTGAAAATCAATTAATGTAATCTATCATATCAACAGGCTAAAAAATAAAATCACATGGAAATACATATAGATTCAGAAAATGCATTTGACAAAATCTAACAACCATTCATGATAAAAAAAAAAAAAAAAACTTGGTAAACTCATAATAGAGGATAACTTTATCAATTTGATAAAGAATGTCTACAAAAATATCCACAGATAACATCATACATAATGGTGAGAAACTGGAAACTTTCCCACTAATATCAAGAACAAGGCAAGATGTTTCATCTTACCACCCCTTTTCATTATTTTTCTGAAAGTTCTTGATAATGCAATAAAACAAGTAATGGAAACAAAATGTATATGGATTGAGAAGAAAGAAATAAAACTGTCTTTGTTAACAGATAATATAATCATCTATGTAGAAAATCTGAAACAATTGACCAAAAAACATTTGAACTAATAATTATAGCAAAGTTTCATAATACAAGGTTAATGTACAAAAGTCAATTGCTTTCTTATATGCTAGCAATGAAAAAGTAGAATCTAAAATTAAAATCGCAGTGCCATTTATATTCACAGCCAAAATAACAAACTCTTAGGTGTACGTTTAAAACTATTTGGAAGATCTATATGTGAAAATCTTTAAAAACTCATTTGAATGAAATCAAAGAACTAAATAAATGGAGAGATACTTCATGTTCTTGAATAGAAAGGCTCAGTGTTGTCAAAATGTCAGTTATTCCCAACTTGAATTGGGATTCAATGCAATCCTAATCAAAATCTTAGCAAGTTATTTTGTGGATATCAACAAACTTATTTTAAATTTTATATGATGAGGCAAAAGACTCAGTAATAGTTGACAAAATATTGAAGGAAAATAACAAATTTGTAAGACTGATACTACCTCACTTCAAGATTCATTATAAAGATACAATAATCAAGACAATGTGGTATTGGGCAAAGAGTAGAGAAATAGATCGATGGCAAAGAGATAAAGCCCAGAAATATATGCGCATAAATGTAGTCAACTGAACTATGGCAAAAGAGCCAATGCAATACAATGGAGCAAGGATCGTCTTTCAACAAATTATTCTGGAACAACTAGATAGCCACATGCAAAAATGAACTCAAAATGAATCATGGACTCAAAAGTAAAATGCAAAACTATGAAACTCCTAGAAGATAACACAGAAGAAACCTATTTGACCTTGGGTATGGTGATGACTTTTTACATACAACACTAAAGGCACAATCCAAAAAGAAAGAATTAGTAAACTCTTGGAATCATTAGAATTTAGAACTTCTGCTCTATGATAGACAACGTCAAGAGAATGAGAAGTCAAACTACATACTGAGAGAAGATATTTGCAAATGACATATCTGATTAAGGACTTTTTTCCAAACTATGCAAAGAACTCTCCGAACTCAAAAATAAGAAAAACAAACAAGCTGATTGAAAAACAAGCTGGACTTTGACAATTCACCAGACAGCATATACAGATGGCAACAAGCATATGAAATCATATTCCAAACATATGACATTAAGGAAATAAAAATTATAAAAACAATGAGATACCATTACATACCTATCAATGTAACCAAAATCTGAAACACTGACAATACAAAATACTAGTGAGGATGTGAAGCAACAGGAACTGTCATTTATTACTGTTCAGAATCAAAAATGTTACAACCTTATTGGTGGACAGTTTTTTATAAAACTAAACATATTCTTACCATACTATCCAGCAATCACGCTCATTGGTATTGACCTCAGTAAGTTGCAAACATATGTCCACAAAAAGTCCTGCACAATGATGTTTATAACAGCTTTATTCATGGCTGCCAAAAGATTGAAGAAATGAGGATGTCCTTCAAGAGGTGACCTAATAAAAAACGTGTGGTATATCAAGGCATAGAATATTATTATTACTAAAAAGAAATGAGCTATTAACCATAAAAATACATAGAGTAATTCTTAAATGCACGTTGCTAAGTGAAAGAAGCCAATACTAGAAGGCTACATATTGTACGATTCCAACTATCTGATGTTTTAGAAGAGGCAAAACTATGAAGACAGTAAAACATTAGTGCCTGTACGGGTTCTGGATGGAAAAGAATGAATAAACAGAGCACAGAAGATTTTTAGGGGAGTGAAAATCTGTATGATCCTATAAAGCGGAATATATGTCATTATATAATTTTCCAAATCTGTAAAATGTATAATACCAAGAGTGAAGTCTAAGGTAAACTATGAACTTTGGATAATTATAATGTGTCAATATAGCTTAATCAGTTGTAACTAATGTACCACTCTGGTGGGGGATGTTGATAACGGGGGAGGCTTTGCATGTTTGAAAGAAGGGGTACATGAGAAATATCTCTACCTTCTCAGTTTTCCAGCAAACCTAAAACTGCTTTAAAAACATCTTAAAAGATAAAAAAGAGAAGGAAGTGATTTATAATGAAGGGGGTAATTGAGGGAGAATCAGGAAAGATTTCCTAGATCAGTGAATTAAACCATAAAAGAGATTAAAAGGAAGAAATGGCAAGGTGGGGTAGTAAGAACAATTCACCATAAGGTTGTAAGTTAACACTTGCATGAAGAAATGCACCTACAGAGTATACTTAAATAGCGAGTGGCAACTTGTGGCTGGAACAGAGAATGTACTGCAATGAGATGGAGTAGTGTGTCATGCAAACAATGACAGCAGCAGCAAGTGTTGTAGCGAGCCCAGTGAGAGTGAAAATATTTTTTAGGCCGGGCGCGGTGGCTCAAGCCTGTAATCCCAGCACTTTGGGAGGCTGAGACGGGCGGATCACGAGGTCAGGAGATCGAGACCATCCTGGCTAACACGGTGAAACCCCGTCTCTACTAAAAAAAAATACAAAAAACTAGCCGGGCGAGGTGGCGGGCGCCTGTAGTCCCAGCTACTCGGGAGGATGAGGCAGGAGAATGGCGTGAACCTGGGAGGCGGAGCTTGCAGTGAGCTGAGATCCAGCCACTGCACTCCAGCCTGGGCGACAGAGTGAGACTCTGTCTTCAAAAAAAAAAAAAAAAAAAAGAAAAGAAAACATTTTTTAAAATGATTGAATATTGTGTGTAAGCAATCGTCAGAGACCTTACAGAAAAAAAATATTCAGTAGTGTGGGAGGTTATCGCCGTGAGGCCAAAGGTATAATGCAGTGTAGGCTTCTCTTCTAAGATGTGTTGCAGTGGAAGGAAGAGGGTGAGTGCATAACTTTAGCAGCCACTAGTGTTAAGAAAATTACTTTAAAACATTTTTAAGATGAAATAACAGGAACGTACTTGTAGTACAAGGAAGGAATTGATAAGGAGAGAGTAACTGAAAGTGCAAGAGAAGAGGATAATTACCAGGTAAATGTTTCTGAAGAGAAAGGAATGAGTCCAAATAAGTGGTTCTGCACACATTATCCAGTAGGATCTCACTTCATAATTTCCTTAGTAGGGATTCTCTCTTTACTCTACCAAATTATGCACAGTTTACCAGAAAGTTAAAATTATAGGGTAATTTCAGTGTCTATTTTTATATTGCCTTTCCTTAATTTTAAGATTGTTGCGTTTTAAGACATCTTATTTATTTGTCATTGTATTAGGTGTGACTGCAGAAATTAAGTGAACCCATCATGCAAATTCTGTGTCCGTATATAGTACACACTAAAATACAAAAGATAATTTCCACAGTAGGAAATGTTTGTTTCCTTAGTTACTAGAAGCACAAAGAGCATTGACTGGAGTATAGGCAAACTGCTGACTGCAACTGTTGCACATTTTCTAAGATAGAGAACATTAGCAAAGTTAGCATAGATATCGCGTTTAGCTAATAAATGAAGAAATCATACAAGTACTTCAAAATAATAATTGGCGTCCGCCATAGAGCCCACAACATCACCAAGATTTATGCTTGCTATTCTCTGATCCTTCCGCTGTGCATGCTATGACTTAGGAATTATTTACATGTGTATAGTGACAACATTTAGCCTCTCACACAGAAGCTCAGTAATTGTGCTAATCATAGTGATGAGGTCTATGCCTCTAAATTCAGAAGTTGAAGACTATCTTGCAAGAAATGCTAAAAGATTAAACATGTCGAAGAGTTTGTCACGTACCGACCAAAATCCAATACTTACAAAAATTAGCAAAACAACCCTCAAATTTGGGCAGATCTAACATTTAAATATGAAAGGTTATTTGTATATTTTTTACCAATTTGCACTAACACATATTCACTCCACCACCTCTAGCTTTATTCCTATAGCTAAATATCATTTCTGATTTTTTTCCATTGGATATTTATTGCATGTTGAAAAATCTGGCATTTTCAAGATTGTGTGTTCTTCTGCAAGCTCCTGATTTTAACCTATAGCTTTTCTTTTCTTTCTTCATTCATATAAACTAATCTTGCATTGTATTTTAGAAATCTTCATGATTCTTCCCAAAGAAAATTACTTCATTTCATAGTATAAACTGAAAAGCTAGCTTTTATCTTACTGCTTTATTTGTATTATCACAGAAAGTCACACGGTTTTTCCATTCTTGCAGTAAACTACCATGGAGAATTGATCCTCACACAGTACAGTGAAAGGCTGCAGGCTAAATTCTGTCCAAAGATACAACTCTAGAATTATCCGGGAAATCAAAGGGAAACTCATAGACAGATAAAGAGAAAGATGAGAGAGAGAGAGAGCACCAAAAAGTGAGTTTGTCTCTATTAAGTGAACATTACTTTGTTATTGGCTTCAATCTGATCATGGCTGTCATTTCTTTTACCAGTTTGTTTAAGGAGACACACATCGTTCTAGTTTTAGGCAGTAAAAGGTGACATTGTAGATATAAATAGTGTTAGATTTTGTTGAGGTACTGAATATATTTGAAAAATTTTTGAAAACCTGTTAAATATTTTTAAATATAAGGCATCAGTCAGCAGTTTTTTTAACTTGCCAGATAATAAATCTTTTCAGGCTTGCAGGCCATATAGGCTCTGTTGCAACTTCTCAACTTTTAATATTGGGAAAGTAGCTATAGATAATACATAATTGAATCAGCATGGCTGTGTTCCAATGCAATTGTATTTACAAAAGTAGGCATATTACTCAGGCAGTATTTTACCAACCCCTGAATATATCATTATGATTTATCATCAGTTAGTTTCCCATCTTTCCAATGTACTAGTATTCTTCCATTAAATCCAAATTCTGTTATGTCTGCTATTTTTCTGTGTGTCTATTACATGAAGAGTTTTAATCTAGGATAGCTTCATGAAAATATCCAAGAAAATATAGTTATTAAGGAAATAGTTAGCACTTATGAGGTGTTTGAAAAATTATTGCAATGCATTGTTTCATGTAAACATATGCAGAACTTTATTGAAATGACTCTTTATAGCTTATTTTAAATGTATTGTTTGGTTTTGTTTCTATCTAGTACATAGTTATAATGTCTAGTGTCTCTATGGGTCTATAACTAGTACCCAAGGCAATATGAAAGTAATTGTAAAAAAACAAAATGAACAAGCAAAAAGAGAAAAATAAAATGAGTGAAATAATTAGACACTTTACCAGTGGCATATATGCACAACATCACTTATAATTGCAAAAATGCAAAGTAAACAGAAATTTTTTTTTATCATATTGACAAAAACAGAAAAAAGATTGGTCTTCTGATTCTTGGTGAAGATGTGAGGAAATCGGAATTTCCTAACAGATGTACAGGACAATTCAGCTGTACCTACAGCTATCATAAATGTTTACACCTTTGAACTCAGCACTTCCTACTACTTGGAATTTATGCAAGTCAGCAAAATATTAATAGTCCCATTATTTAAAATACTAAACATTTGGAAACAAGCCAAATGCTTATCATTAGAAGCATGGTAAAAGTAAATTGCAGAACAGCATATAGATCATAATTCCATTTTTATTAAAAAATAAGTAGTTAAAATGAATATAGTGAAGTTGTAGACAATGATAAATTGTGCAGTTTCAGTAAGTTTAAATTTCCTTAACTTCAGTTGCAACCTCTACAAAATTCTAGCTAAAAAACACTATGACTATATAAAAATAAATTCCTGAAAATGAAAAGCAGAATTATGAAACGATTTTGAGGTATAACTATTCAAACAGCCTATTTAGAGTTGTATATATAATATAAATGAAATTAATTAAGGGTAAGATGATAGAGCACTTTTAAATTCACAAACATTATTTTATGTTTTATTTGACAAGAATTTGGAATCATCAGAAGTATTTGAAGAAGCATCAAATTACCACCTTTGATAAACTGGTATCTGTACTATTTAAAGTGGTTTGTATAAGAGTGTTAACATAAGTTGGGAATCTTTGAAAAGAGTTACAGTGGTCAGTTGAATTTAACCTGAACAAAAGCTTTGGTAAAGGCCTTGGGAAAATCAGAATATTATTTCTGATTGTATAGAATGTATAGAATGTATAGAATGTATAGATTGTATAGAATGTATAGAATGAGCTACGTATACTAAGAAGCCTTTAGGTACATTACCAGTATGAATGTGATTGATTGCAAGAAAGAAAATATCAAATTAGAAGGACTCAAATGATGAGAACATGTATTGTTTCACCTGCAGGCTGTGCATTTTCAGGGTTAGTTCATTCAGTTTCACACATATCAGGGTTTTTGGTCAGCTTCTGGTGGTCACAAGATGGCTGCTGCTGTTAAATGAAGTATCCCAGACAACGTGTCCTTCTGTCTCCTTGGCCAGGATTGCATCACATTCTATTGCCTAGACCAAATGTTGATCAAATAAATAGTAATGCCATGATTGTTTCAGACTTTTCAGTATTCACCCCAGGAGAAAGGGAAGGGAATAGCAGGTGTATAAAAGGGTGGATTTAAACACAAATTCAGTTCCTAAGTAAAGAGGTGAAGACAATATGAAGGTAAAGAATTCATCTGTATGGGAAACAACCAATGGCATCCATCACAGATATCAATGGTTTCTATTCAGTAGATGGAAGGTGAAGTTCATGGATTAGATACCAAGGAAATTTATTCACTCAGATTTTTTATTCCCTTATTTAATGCATGATTTTTTCCATTTAGATAAATGTTTTTTTTTCTTTTAATGTAAAAGAGTTAGTAAAATTAGGGTGCAGTGAAAAGCTTACATATCATGTAGAGCAATAAACTGGGACTCAGCAGACTGAGATTTTATTATTCTACTCTGGTAGTTAATTTCTACTTGAAACATGATGTGTCTTTTTGCAAAAAAAAAAAAAAAAAAAAAAAAAAACTGTAAAAAAGGTAAAATACAATAAACTACCTACATCTTACTTTGCAGAACATAATATAGAATTTAAATAGGTATAACATCTGTAAGCTTTAAACTGCTTGGAGGAAGATACTGTGTGAATAAAGTATCACTGAAAATTTTTCCTAAGAACATACTAATAGTACTGAATCTAATATGCGTAAAATTCCTGTTTGTTGAAAAATTATGTTGAGAATAATTAACGTGAAATAATACATATGCCATATGCTGCATTTTTATGTAATATTTAATGAAACCTATTATAACATGCAAGTCATTTTTGCTTATTTTGTAAATAATGAATCAATGTTTTAAACTATTCATCTTTTTCAGAAAATCACTTAAAAATAAATTCAATGTCAAATTAAAGCATAATAATGAGAATAATGTTTATTTTACTTTGACTACTTTCATGTATTGTCTTCTTCAAAATAAAAAGAAAATTAAAATCGTTTTTGCAAAAATAATGTGTTCATTAAGAAATTAAACACCACATTAAAAAAAGTTTACAAGAAAGGAAAAGAAACATCAATCCAAATTCTATTCACCAGAAATAACAATTCAGAGCAGTCAAAATTTAGACCGTAAGTTGATATCCGTCTTTTACAAATATTTGCGAACAGATACAGTATTAATTTAACATCCCTCAAAGTCATTCCCAGTCTCATTAGGTTATTCAGAATATAGCAAAAAAAAATCTATAAGATTTTAGAAAGATGGATCATTTCATTAATTGCAATATAAATATAGGCTCACTTTTCTTTAATTAAACCAGTTTTATTTTTTATTACCAAATTAGAAAATACTGATTAGCTGAGAAATCTTTACATTGCTTAAAGTGGAGGAGTCCAACCTCTTTCTTAATTTGATTTCAAATAAAGACTCCTCAGTATTATATTGCCATGCTTTTTTATTTTTCATCTATATTTTATAAACCCTCTGTGGTACAGATTCAAAAGAGGTTTGACTTGGAAATAGCTTCTGCTAAAGCCAAAGATTTTCAATAGGACAATTGTTCTAATATATTAATGCTTTTAAAATAAGTAACCTATTGAATTGTGACAAACGGAGATTCTCTAGGCACACCATTGTGGTTTTAATATGATACATCTAGGAAGGATCTTAGGAGTCTGAATATTTAATAAGCACTCCATGTAATTCTGATTCATGTGACAGATGGGCCAAGTTTTAGAAACACTGTCCTAAATTCATTGTAACCAGTTTCTCCTAAAAAAAAAAATAGTAAAGTCTTTGCTCTACTAATATTTTTTCTTTGTTTATAAGGCGCACAAGGTGTATTTAAGATCAGGTAAAATTTTCATATACTTAGAAAAACACAGTAATTTTATAACTAAACATTTTTGGAAGTCATGACAAAAACAGAGAATGTTTAAATATGGACATGTAATTTGTAATGTTCTAATTTGGTTGTGGCCATTATATGGGAAAATAAATTATTTTAAAATAAGAAATACCATTATTCTTAAAAATCTATTGATATTCATCATGTAGAAATTTAGAGAAATTCTTCTTTTAGTTCCAGAAATACTGATTTTTTAAATAATAAATATGTGTTTCCTGAGCCATCTCTTTTTTCTCATTACAAGTGTTGAAAGTATTCTATCACTTAAAGCATGCAATCTTACTGGTAAACTTCTACATTGATCTTCTATTCGTTGTTAAAAAAAATCTTAAAATATTAGTCAATCATCACTCGCTCTATTCATATCCTTTTCTAGGACACGCATCCACCACCACTGTTTCAGGCATTTCTATTTAAAGTGTGCTGAATGTCTCCTGAAATCTTACCATTGGTTCCTTTAGAGTATATACTTATTTGTGTTGAATGTGGCTGATTATGGTTATAAAATGAGTACCTACTCTCATGTCTGTCTTTGTTTTTGTTTTTGTTTTTTCTTTTTTAGTTTTTTCTGTCTTTAGAAATGTGAATCTATTAATTACCTCCCCAATACTCTGAAGGATGCTAGTATCAGAATTGGTACTCATTTCTAATTGTCTAATTCTCCTGAGGCCAACTCAATTCATGTGTTACCCACTTTATATTGCTTTATCATGCTTGATGAAAGAAAGCTTATCAAAACTAAAACGAAAGAATTGTATACTTACTAGTATAAGGTTTCATCTATTTTCTTTATGCAAAAGAAAAAATTAAAAACCTAAGCATTTTCTCCAAGATTCTCTCTTACATTTTCTCTAAAAATTATAGCATTTTCTCTTTACAAAATTCCACCATACACTTGTTTACAAAGATTACCAAACTCTTTCCCTGCTTAGTTAATAACTCCAGAAGATTTATCTTTTTCACTATGCCTTTTGGTTTGATCATAGAGAGTTTATGAATGTCCTTCATAATGACAGTATAACATCTCTCAGTGTCAAATGCACTTAATTTTATCTTGTATGTAATATAAACAATTCACTATCTGTAGCACTTTAGGTGAACCCTGGATTGGTTGAAATAGCAGCATGTATACCACAAGTATTATTTACCCATTTCTTTTGCCAACTATATGGCAAGAGTTTCTAGGAAAGATTGTCACAGAATATAGAAGACAGAATGTGTGTGTGTGTGTGTGTGTGTGTGTGTGTGTGTATTATCTTATATATATACACTTATTTTCTTATTATTAAGCTTATACATATCAAGACAAATTCCCTTAGTCCCTAGAATTTCTAATATGGGATATACCCAGTGAGAAGAGTGAGAAGGCAAGGAAGCCTGAATTAAGTACAACACCAATATTCACAAAGTGAGGAAAATGAATGTGCCAATGAAAAACATGGAAAAGAAATATTCAAAGAAGTAAAAATCTAAGATCATTACATAGAAGCTGAAAGAGAAAAGAGTTTCAAAAAGATGAAGTGGTATATTAGTCTGTTCTTGTGTGCAATAAAGAACTGCTTGAGACTGGGTAATTTATAAGGAAAGAGGTTTAATTGACTCACAGTTCTGCATGGCTGGGGAAGCCTCAGGAAACTTACAATCATGGCAGAACGGGGAGTAAAAACAGCCTTCTTCAAATGATGGTGGGAAGCACAAGTGCTGAGCAAAGGGGGGAAAATTCCATATAAAACCATCAGATTTCATGAGAACTCACTCACTATCATGAGAACAGCAGCATGGGAGTAACCACCGCCATGATTCAATTACCTCCCACCAAGTTTTTCCCATAACATGTGGGGATTATGGAAACTACAATTCAAGATGGCATTTGGGTGGAGACACAGACAAACCATATTATTTCATCCCTGGCCCCTCTCAAATCTCATGTCCTTGCTATTTAAAACACAAACTGGCCTTTCCAACAGTCCTCCAAAGTCTTAACTCATTCCAGCATTAACCCAAACATCCAAGTTCAGAGTTTCATCTGAGACAAGGCAAGTCCCTTCCACCTATGAGTCTGCAAAATCAAAAGCAAGTTAATTACTTCCTAGATACAATGGGGGTACAGGCATTGGTCAAATACACCTGCTCCAAGTGAGAGAAATTGGCCAAAACAAAGGGGCCACAGGCCCCATGCATGTTTTAAATTCATTAGGGCAGTCATTAAACCCTAAAGCTACAAAATGATCTTTTTTGACTTCATTTCTCTCATCCAGTTCATGCTGATGCAAGAGGCAGGCTACCACTGCCTTGGGCAGCTTCAGCCCTGTGGCTTTTCAGGGTATAGCCCCTTCCTGGCTGCTTTCATGGGCTGGTGTTGAGTGCCTGCAGCTTTTCCAAGTGCACAGTGCAAGCTGTCAGTGGGTCTACCATTCTGGGGTCTGGAGGATAGTGGCCCCCTTCTCACAGCTCATAGCTTCACTATGATGTTACTTATTTTAAAAGCATTAATATATTAGAACAATTGTCCTATTGAAAATCTTTGGCTTTAGCAGAAGCTATTTCCAAGTCAAACCTCTTTTGAATCTGTACCACAGAGGGTTTATAAAAGCTCCAGTAGGCAATGCCGCAGTAGGGACTCTGTGTGGGGGCTCCAACTCCACATTTTCCTTCCTCACTGTCCTAGAAGAGATTCTCCATGAGGGCTCTGCCCCTGTAGCAAACTTCTGCCTGGACACTCAGGCATTTTCATACATTCTCTGAAATCTAGGCAGAGGTTGCCAAAACCTCCCTTCTTGTCTTCTGCACACCTGCAGGATCAACACCACGTGGAAGCTTCCAAGGCTGGGAGCTGAAGCAATGGCCCAAGCTATAACTTGACTCCTTTTAGTCATGGCTGGAGCTGAAGCATCTGGGATGTAGAGCATCACGTCCCTAGGCTACGCAGAGCAGGGGGATCCTGGGCTAGGTCCAGGAAAGCATTTTTACCTTCTAGACCTTCAGGCCTGTGATGGGAGGGGCTATCATGAAGGTCTCTGAAATGCTCTGGAAACATTTTCTCCATTGTCCTGCTGGTTAACACTTGACTTCCTGTTATTTATGCAATTTTCTACAGTGGAATTGAATTTATCCCCGGAAAATGTTTATTTTTCTTTTCTGTCATATCATCAGGCTATAATTTTTCAAATTTTTATGCTCTGCTTCCTATTGAATGCTTTACCACTTAGAAATTTCTTTCAGCAGTTACCCTAAATGATCTCTCTCAAATTCGAAGTTCTATAGATCTCTAGGGTGGGGCAAAATGCCACCAGTCTTTTTGCTAAATCATAACAGGAATCACCTTTATTTCAGTTCCCAAGAAGGTCCTCATCTCCATCTGAGATCATCTCAGCCTGGACTTCATTGTCCATGTCACTATCAGAATTTAGTGAAAGCCATTCAACAAATCTCTAGGAAGTTCCAAACTTTCCCACATTCTTCTCTCTTCTGAGCTGTCAAAGTTATTACAACCTCTGTCTGTTACCCAGCTTCAGAGTTGCTTCCACATTTTCAGTTATCCTTACAGCAGAGCCCCACTACCTCCTGGTACCAATTTACTGTGTTCGTTTATTCTCATGCTGCTATAAAGAAATGCCCAGGACTGGGTAATTTATAAAGGAAAGAGATTTAATTAACTCACAGTTCAGCATGGGTTGGGTGGCCTTGGGAAACGTACAACATAGTGGAAGGGGAAGCAAACCTATCCTTCTTCACATGATTGCAGGAGGGAGAAGTGCCAAAGACCCTTACAAAACCATCCGATCTCATGAGAATTCACTTATTATCACAGCAGCATGGGGGTAACTGCCCCCATAATTCAATTACCTCCCACCAGGTCCCTCCCACAACATGTGGGAGTTAAGGAAACTATAATTCAAGATGAGATTTTGGTGGGGATGCAGGAAAATTATATCAAGTGGTGAATAATGTCAAATGCTGCAGAAAGTCTCAGTAATATCAAGTTTAAAAACAAGACATAGAATTTGGCATTAATAGTACTTTAGTGTCCTCGCTGATGTAAGTTTCTTTTTGTGGGTCTGAATGAAATTCATTTATATTGCCGACGACACTACCTCAAATAATTTCTAAAGGCTCTTTTTGAAAATTTGTTTAAATTGGTTCTCCTACTGAAAAATACAGATACATTTAAACATAAATATCCCACACTGCATGTTACAACAAGTTGAGGGTCCAGAATCAAAGAAATTTCTCTTCTGATAGAGCTTCATAGAAGAATGTGAAAAAAAATCAACTTTTTTTTTTTGTTTTGTTTTACACTTCACTGCTATTTGTTAATCTGTCCATGGTACTCAAAATTGTTTAGAAACAGTCAGGCAGATTGGACCAATGCTAGGAAATTCCAAAAATGATGTGAGATCGAGTAACTCATACTAAACAATAACTTAATTTTACATTTAAAAATAACTAAGAGTGTAATGATATTATTTGTAACTCAAAGGATAAATGCTTGAGGGGATGGATACCCCATTCACTATGATGTAATTATTTCACTTTGCATGCCTGTTTCAAAACATTTCATGTACTCTATAAATATATACACCTACAATGTATTCACCAAAATTAAAAACTAGGAAACAAAAACAAAATGAAACAAAACAAAACAAAACAAAAACTTGTGTTTGGGGCAGTTTTTTCAGTTTCACTCAAAATTTTACTTGATAAATCTAATAAAGAATGGTAAGAGGATGGGACTTGAGGAGTGCAGAGTCTGGATGTCATTTCTCCAAGTCATTTTTAAATTAATTATTATCTCTAGAGAAGAAGATCCTTTGTTAAGCACCTTGGCTGCTTTTTTATCTTTGTCTCCATGCTCTTGCATTCAAAGGTGAGTTTATCTAGAAATACTCAATTCAAGCGATTGTTTAATTATAAAAGAGATGTGGGGGGAATTGACCTTTGTGCAAACCATAATAACATTGTAAACCTAGTCTTTTTAGAAATGGTTCAACCAGTCCACTATCAATGTAGCTGCTTATTACTCTATTCACTTACTTCAAAGTGGCATTTGTTTTGAGTAAGACTTTATGTAATTATTACCATTAGCTTGAAACCACAGAGGTCTCTCTCTATTTGCCCTACTTACTTCAAAAGCCAAGTGACCTCCTACAAATAAAAGATATTCTTATTTTCATTTTGTATTTGAATGAGTATTTGTTCATTTTATTCGAATGTGATAAGTATAAAAGCACTGAGAAACAGAAAACAAAATACTTGAAATTTTGAAGAAAAAAATGTAAGAATAACTAAAAAGCATATAGTATGGTACCTCATAAAAGTTAGGGTAGATTTGCATTTGAAAATGTCTCATAAGACAAAAAAATGTAGACTTTTCCCTGATGCTCAGTGTATAACTGTGGTAACATGTGTTCAGTAGTATGATAAATTTTGCAGGACAATCTTTAAAATAAGATTATCTCTGAGCGACTAGCCAGGATGATCAATTAGGTTTAGACCTAAGCTATTTTCTTTGCTCTCCAAGACACTTTGTATCCCAAAGAATTGGTAACAGGAGTCTGAATATCTGATGGCCAGATTACGCAATAATTTCAAGAATAAGTAGGAAAGGACAAAATACAAATCAAATGTAGCCAGTACGAATGATAGCTCTGATTGTAGTAGAATGGAAAGGAGCAAAAACCCACAACAACTTTAGCTATTTTTTCTAGAAAGCTGACTTGATTTTATATGAATAGGCATATTAGAATTCTGAAATGGTATTTGATATTCTGTCTAAATTTCATGGTATCAATCATGCCATTTCTAAGGGCTTGCTCAGTCCAATATTTAGCACAATGAAAGCAAAGATTATTTTCTAACACCTATTAGTTCATGCATCCTTATTTTTGCAATGTGGATGAAGAGAGGTAACCTGTAAAAGGAGGAAATTGAGGATGAAAAAATGGCAAGGACTTTTCATCTGGTTCCCGCTGTCTTTTTGTGTGGCTTGTCCTTGATTGCTGCCATTGACTTCAAATAATATGTTACTCATCCATTTACTCTGTCTCCTTGCATCTCCTGTACTGAAAGCCAGACTTTAAAATAAAGATAGTCAGCTTTCAGGAGAGGAAAAACAAGAACAACGACAACAACAAAAGCAAAAACAAAAAACAAAAAAACCTCTGTGCTTGTAGCTTGAAAGAGATTTGAACCTGTCAGAAAATTATTACACAAATTTGAAAGGAATGCCAAACACTACAAAAAATTATTTTTGACAAAGAAAATTCCTTCTGGAGTTATACTTAAAAGATAAAACTTTGAGAAACAAAATAGTGCATTATATTAAAAAAGGGTGAGGAAAGATTTACTGTTTCATTTCATATCTAATGTATGGTCCTCGTAGTATAAGTGAGTTTAAAGTTATTATAGAGTAAAAATAAACTTCTTTAAACACAAATGAAGTTTAACATTAAAACGAATTTGTTAATTCGCTTGACAAATCAAACCATTTACACTGGGGGTCAGCACATTACGGAACTCAGGCCAAATCCAGCCCAATTCCTGTTTTTTATGTAGGCCTCTAGTCAAGAATGGTTTACAGGTTGATTTGATACAGGGAACACTGACTTTGAACCCCAAGTAAGCAAATATCCAGTCCCAATAAGAGTCATTATTTTTATTAGAATTTCATTAAAATAATTGTACTCAATTTTTATATTTTGAATTTCATCAATAAAAATATTGTAGACACTTGTTTTCCTTTCTGTTAATGTTGCCTACTGGCCCACACAGCCTAAAATATTTACTATTAGCTAATCATTCTAGATTGCATTTGTTATCTGTACTAATAAGCAACCTAGAATAATTATATATGACCAGTTCTTATTATCATGGAAACTAAATGGAATAAATATGATACTATGTTGTAGATTTAAAGTTGCCATTAGTTGCAGAGACTGGGGCTTTTTAAAAGGTATGTTTTTCTTTTTAAAAGGAGTCTTTCAACACATGTTACACATGAATCGTGTTTTTTCTGCAAAAGAATATGAGGAACAATTAGAGGGAATTTTTTATTCTACTGTCCTTTTTATCGGCCAATACTCTAATTTGGTAAACTATGGAGTATTAATAGAGATTATAAATTGAAGCCTCGGATGTCTTTCTTATTGCACATCTAGTTTGTTTAAAAGCATTCATTTCCTAGAATATTATCTAAAACTTGCTGATATTTGTATTGTATATCAGTTGTTATTGAATCATTTAATATAACTATTTTTGTTTTCAAGACTGAGATGTAAAGTCCATGACTGAAGGGATCATATATCCTGTGTCTCTGATGCCTCTCTTTCTTGCTATCTGTCACTTTTTCCATTTTACTCTACAAATGTAACATTACCTAAGTGTTCCGTTAATGATAGTCCCCAAATCGTGTTTGCAAGGGTCCTCTTTAATCTTTTAAGATCATTCTATGAACACCTCCTCTTCTGAGGAGCTAGTCACAAATCCTTTTTTCAAATAAAATGTATCTGTGGCTACATCATAATTGTGAAATAAAATCAACAGTGTTATCTTGGTCATGACTAAATCAAGAAAGAATTAGTCCCTGAGCTAAATATTGTTAACAGTATACGAGGGGCAGCCATATCACCTCCCAAGTGGTTGTAAACCAAAAATAAAATGCTAAGCCTCCCAACCAAATAAATGCATGACCTCTTGCCTGAGGGGTTCCTAAAGAAACCTGAAATACTAGCTCAGGCCATGATGAGGGGGTGGGGGTTACACATGCTTCCCTTTGGAGTTTAGGCAAGACGACCAGCATTAACATTAAAATAGAGATTATAACACTGACGAAAGAAACTCTTTGTAGCATTACAATACCCAACTCCAGCCTGACTTCTAACATCATGTGACAGATAATAGGCCCCAAAGGAAATTAAAATGTTTTACCCCAAAATATATTTCTTTAGCATATTTTGGAATTGCTCTGCAAAGCCATCTCTTGTGAGAGAAATTTCCATTCTGTATATAATCCCTTCCTTTACTAGACCTTTTCCAGGGAGTCTGATACCATTTAAGGTCCTTATAAGAGACATTTACCATCTATTCTCTCTGAAGCCTAATATCTGGAAGCTTCATCTACATAAGAACCTTCCTTTCCACATGTCCCACCTTATCTTAACTCAAGCATTTCTTCATGCTGAATTCAACTCTTCAGCCAGGGCTTAATTCTTTCAACAAGTTGCTGATCAGAAAATCATTGAATCCACCCATGACCTGGAAGCCCCTACTTTGAAAAGTTCTGCCTTTCTAGGCAGAATCGATGTATACCTTCCATGTATTGATTTATTTATTTGCTTGTAACTTCTCTCTCCTTAAAATGTATAAAGTTACACCCCGTAACACAATGAACATGGGCACATGTTATCATGACCTCCTCAGGCTGTGTCATGGGCCATGGTCCTTAACCTTAGCAAATAAACCTCTAAAATAATTGAAACTTGCCATGGGTATTTTCTTTGATTTCTACAGTTTAATGTGCAAATCTGCCTAAATTGTTTAAATAGATAATAGGTCCCATCAAATCCTTTGGTTTATGGAATGTTAATAGGCAGAACATCCTAATGTTTCTGGAGGCAAGTTATATGCCAAATGTTGGAAAGGATGGAACCCAGTGTGATTATATGGTTATGAGTTGCTCCTCTATACTATTGCAGTTTTCTATTATTTGTATAATAGACTCACTACAATATTATTAATCTAAGAAATCTGAGCATGCTTTTTCCTCCAAAACTTATTGAATAATAATTAATGTATTAGTCAGGATTCTTCGGAGAAAAATAATTAACTAGATATCTATAGATATATACAAAGATTGATTATAAGGGATTGACTCATGCCATTATGGAGGCTGAGAAGTCCCACGATCTGCTATCTGCAAGCTGGAGGGTCAAGAAAACCAGTGATGTAGCTCTACTTTAAGCCCAAGGCTTGAGAACCAGAGGAACCAATGAAGTAAGTAAATCCCAGATCATGTCTGAAGGTCCAAGAACCAGGGACACTGATGTCTGAGGGAAGGAAAAGATGACTGTCCTGTATCAAAAAAAAAAAAAAAAATGTAGTTTCTCTTCATTCGGCTTTTTGTTTTATTCATCCTTCAGGAGATTGGATGATGCCCACCCACAGTGGTGAGGACAATTGTCTTTCAGTATATTGATCAAAATGATGATCTCTTCCAGAAACATCCTTACAGGTACCACTAGAAATAATGTTTTTTTACCAGTTATCTGTGCATCCTTCAGCACAATCAAGCTGAAATGTAACATTAACCATCACAATTAATCTACCAGTTTGACATAAATATATCCTTCATGTGGGGTAAAACAAAGCCATAAACTATTTTATGACCACAGACAAGAAACTAACAGCTCCATGCTTTAGTTTTTCATTTGTTTGTTTGTTTCTGAAATTAGGGTAATAATAGTATCTACTCCACAAGGTTGGTGTGAACATTAAGTGTTCGTAAATTTTGTGTGAGTTCTTAAAAATAACAAACACATATATAAGACAATATTTGCCAAGCATTATTCTTAATACTTTTCCAAATGTTAACTCATTTAATGTACATACCAATGCTATGAGGTATGTACTATAATTGCACTTATGTCACAGAGAAGGAGACTGAGGCATAGGGAGAAAAACTGATTCACCTGAAGTTACGAAGCTAGTAAGTGACATTAAACAGTACCTGGTATATCGCAGTGGCTCAATCATTATTTTTATTGTTATTATTACTATCACTATATGAAATTTGATTATGCTTTTTATGACTTCCTATACGATTGAATTGGATAAAAGTGTTGGTTCTACTATAAGTTAATGATTTTAAACATATTGGATACGTTTCTATCCATTTCAGTAATTATCATTATTGATCCTCCTTTTTTTATATCTTTGAATTATGCTTTGAAGAAGTAGAAACCTCTTCAGATTGACTCTTAAATTCTTTTGATACAACCCAGTAGTTTTGATAGATTTTTATTCATGACAAAATAAGAAAAATCCTAATTTGTCACTCTTGGAGGTTGTTAAAACATCAGTCCATCACTGGAGACTTGTAAATGAATTCATTCAAACATTAATTTTGCCTTTACTTCGTACACTGTCCTTCCAGAAAACCGCAAACTCAATAAGTAGATGTTTCTCATTATTCTTTGTACAGTAGTATTCCAGATAAGTAATAACAAAGGAATTTTACGTTTGAATACCAACATTTCGTAAGGCCTAATTAATTAATGTATCTATGCAATAATCATCAGTGGCTTAGGGATGCTAGTATCATATTAAGGGAGACAACCAAATGTTATGTGCCCATGATGGAAGTATGAAACCCCACAAATGACATATGCTTACAATACAGCTGATCTTGAATCTGATCAAATCTGTAGTCCAGAACTACTTAGTGTAATTATATAAAAGTTCTATAATCCATACTAATAAATACAGTAGACACATGCCAAATGTAGTGGCTGTATGTATATATACAAACATTCATACACACACATACACAAACACACACACACACACAATCTCTATCATTCCGAGACACATACTGAAGTATGTATGAATGAAATGACATAATGATGTCTGGAATTTGCTTCAAAATTATTCACTTGTGACTGGGAAGATAAGTGGGTTGGGTTAAGATGAAACAAAATAAAGCATTATGTGATAGTTATTGAACTTGTATGATGGGTACACAGGAGTTCATTACACGAAAATATCTACTTTTGTGCATATTTGATGCTTTCCAAAATGACAAGTTTTGTTTTTCCTTACTGGCTTCAAAATCTGAAGATACACTACATTTCTCCATTGTGGTGATGGGCATTCTGTGCATTGATTTTCCTGTTAATAAGAGATAGGCAGATTAGAAGCCAATGGCAGTCTAGTTAAAGGTCTTTAGAAAAAGAAAAATAATAAACAAATAGGCAACTTATTCAACTTATTCATTATATTATGAATCACTGCAGACAATACTTATCAAATTGTTAAGAAAAGTGGAATTATAATTCAACTGTGAAAGTTTTGGTACAGGCCCCAGACAGCATTTTGATAGGAAAATTTGAAATCTTTTGTCCAAAAGCCATAGTTTGATTTATTGTCCTTTTATAATCCTCAGAAATGTTGTAGTAATTGTAGACAAAAGTATTTTATTTGAATGTTCACATTTTATTAAAAAAAGGATTTAATATTATATCCTGAGACCAAAGGTCTTTGATTTCCTGTTCGCTAATCCTGCTTAGAGCTTTTGGGCTAAAATAATATTTTTAAGTTTGTCATGCTACAGTGAATTTCAGCTAATCTGCCTGTGGTCTTTCAAAACAAATACATTAAAAGGAAAATTTTAAATGATTAAACTAACTTCTATTCAATGAGTACTTGCTGGAATTCAGACATTTTGTTAGACAATTTAAATCCCTTATTTAATTCATTGTCCTGGGTACCGAAGGTAGGAACTAGTACTCATTACGTGAAATAACAGATTAAAGAACATAAATCAAAGAAGTTAAGTAGCTTGTATAAAATCACACAGTTATAAATTCTGAGAATGCAGTGATATAATTAGAAAAGGCTTAGTGATTTTTATTATTGTGAATTTTGCTTTATTGTATTTTCTGTGTTTTGCTTTTTTGTTGTTACTTATCACAGAATGATGGTAGCTGATAAAATCAGCTGATGACTATATTTAGGGTATGTCAGGAAGAATCCTGGTAATGTGCCCAGAGACCTAGGTTAAGTGTAGATTATTAATCAGTTTTGGAAGAAGCATAATAAAAGTCATGGTCTTTGAAGCAAGATTGGCCAATTTTTATGTGTAAGTCTATCACTGACATCTGTGTAACAATAGCAAGTGTACTTAACTATATATAACCTGTTTGTCTTCATCTCTAAAAGAATAGCAAGGCTTAATTATAATGTTTTATAATTAGAGTTGGTGAATCCCATGCCTTTAGGCTAATGTCTTGCACATAATAAGATTTAATAAATGATACTAGGTTTTACTACATGATATTTGTGTAGCACTGGACAATTTACTTATCTTTTTGATATCTCAATTTCCAAATATATAAAATGGAGATAACGATAATCATATTGCCTTCTAAGGTTGATGAAATTTGCAAATTAATTTTATATAAGTATTTATAATAGCAGTGCTTGGTATATACTAAATGCTTTATTAGTGCTGGCTTTATTCTATTAGTACTAATTTTAAATTATAATTAATGTAAGAGTTCATGTTATGTCCAAAGTCTTTCTTGTGGCTTAGAATATAAAAAATAGATTTTCAAAATGATGTATTCCCACCTTAAATTGGTTAATTTATCTGAATAATGCAATAAGTATGAACATTTTAACAAAATATAGGTACTATCAGGTTCCAAGTAAATAAACAACACAGAAGATTGCTTGGTCTGATTTTAGACATGGTGATTAACTACTCATCTGCATGAAAAAGAGGCAGACAAAGATGACATTTCAAATGAATATGAAAAGAATACGTTAGTAATTAAGTGATATGAGAGGAATTGGCTATCGGAAAACAAAATTTGATTCCTATCATCATAAGCCAATATAAAGCCCAGATTTAAGTTCTAAATGCAAATGAAGTTAAAAGAATTTTTTCGAAGACATGAAAATCTGCCCTTTTGGGGAGTACATAAGTTAACATATGTTAACTACAAAAGTTAAAGAAGAAACCATAACTTAAAAAAAATGATCTAACACATATTAGTACTAGTAAGAGCCAATATCCCAGTATTAAAAATTTACACTCCTATGAAATTAGAGAGGATTGTAAAAACTTTAGATTTATGTTTGTAAAAGTCAGATAAGTGTAGGCACACTCATTCATTACTGTTGAGAGCATAAATTGGTACATTTCTTATTCAGAGCAATTTGACAGTGTAGTGTTAATATGTTAAGAAGAAAAGAGGACGAGGAAAAGCAAGAAGAAGGAAGAGGATAAGGAGGAAGAGGAAAAAGAGGAAGATGGAGAGGAAGAAAAAGAAAAAGAAAAAAAGAGAAAATATATATATGAAAAAAGCAACACTTCAAAAAAGTCATACCTGGCTGGGCGCCGTGGCTTATGCCTATAATCCCAGCACTTTGGGAGGCCAAGGTGGGAGGATCATCTGAGGTCAAGAATTTGAGACCATCCTGGCCAACATGGTGAAACCCTGTCTCTACTAAAAATACAAATATATATATTTTAGCCAGGCGTGCTGGTGCATGCCTGTAATCTCAGCTACTCAGGAGACTGAGGCAGGAAAATCGCTTGAACCTGGGCGGCTGAGGTTGCAGTGAGCCGAGATTGTGCCATTGCACTCCAGCCTGAGCAACAAGAGCTAGATTCCAACTCAAAAAAAAAAAAAAAAAAAAAAGTCATACCTTTTCACCACACATTTTAATGTCTATAGATCTGTGTTAGCATAGATCTGTGTTAGTCCACTCTCACACTGCTATAAAGAAATACCTGTGATGGGGTGATTTATAAAGGAAAGATGCTTAATTGACTCACAATTCCGTATAGCTGGGGAAGCCTCAGGAAACTTACAATTATGGCAGAAGGGGAAGCAGGCATCATTTTCATAAGGCAGCAGGAGGTAAAAGTGAGAGTGCGGAAAAAAACTGCCATTTTAAAACCATCAGATCTCATGAGAACACACTCACTATCATGAGAACAGCATGAGGGAAACTGCCTCATGTTCCAATCACTTCCCTCCCTTGACACCTGGGGATTAGAGGTCCTTCCCTGGACAGGTGGGAATTACAATTTGAGATGAGATTTGGGAGGGGACACAGAGCCAAACCATATCAAGATCTCCTCAGGAATTAATGATAAACTTTTATAAATATTAAGGCATAAATCGCTTCACTGAAGTGTTCTGTATTGCTTGAAATGTATTTTAAGCTATCTAAATGACAATAAAGAATATATCAAATAAATTATTGTACATCCATGTGATGACTTAAGTTACAGATATTAAAAAATAGTTTTGGAAAAATATAATTATAGAAAAATACTCATTATACAGAATATAAAACATTATATAAAATATGCCCAAATGTCAAAATTATATATACATGGATAAAAAACATACTGAAAGAGTATATGCCAAGATATGAACCTGATTTCTGGGTAGCAGATTAAAGCAGATCTTCATTTTCCTCTTTTTTCTTTTCAGCATTTTATAAATTCACCAGTTCATGCATATGTGCATATGTGTGTGTGTGTGTGTATTCTCAAAATATATACTTCTGTGAAAAACATAATTTAAATCGTATATAGACAGCTTAATACCATAACTATTTTCAATTTTCTTACAGTATATTTTCCAAATGTTTAAAGTATTATGATTAAAATAGTGTAATTAGGGAAATCAAAGAGTTTCATAAAATAAAGCAATTCTTTCCATGATGATACTTTTAAGAAATACTTAATACAGAATGTGCTTCTACTCTTAGAGTAAGGAAAGACTTTCTAGGCATAATACAAAATCCTGAAACTTCTATTTTAAAAGATTAATATACACAAATAGAAACTGCAAAATTTTGAATAATGAAAAACAAATTTAAAGGCAAATACTTGAGTATATTTATAAAATATAACTGAATATTGTTAGCATTAATTATATAAAGATAATTCCTGCATAGAGGAAATACATGGAAGTGGTAGAAAGGGACCACAAAGTAAAACAGAAAAAAAAAAAAAAAAAAAAAAAAAATCTGGAGGGAAATACACGGTAAATTTACAAATGACAGTATACATATAAAACAGTACTCAAGCAAAAATGTAGATAAATCTCAAAAGCACAATTCTGAGTGAAAGAATATAGGCTACAAGGATTACATACTATATGATTTCATTTGTATAAAGTACAAAACAAGTAAAATTGGTCTATCCAGGTTGAAATTAGGATAGTGGATACCCTTGGCAATGGCCATGGTTTTAAGTAGACAGTAGAGATCTTCTCAGTTGCTTAAAATATACTCTTTCTTAATTTGTGTTTCACTGTGTTCAGTTTCTGAAAATTCAGTAAACAATTCAATTCTGATCAATGTACTTTTCATTGTATTATAATTTAATAACACTAATTTTAATGAATCACATTATCCTAGGTTATGTTCAAATTCCAGTAAGATTCCAGAGAGCATCTTGAATCCGCATATAAAGTGTACAAGCAGAAAACAAGTCTGCTAGCCTTAAAAACTTATTATGAGGCCGGGCGCGGTGGCCTATGCCTGTAATCCCAGCACTTTGGGAGGCCGAGGCGGGCAGATCACGAGGTCAGGAGATCGAGACCATCCTGGCTAACACGGTGAACCCTCATCTCTACTAAAAATACAAAAAATAAATTAGCCGGGGGTGATGGTGGGCACCTCTTGTCCCAGCTACTCGGGAGGCTGAGGCAGGAGAATGGCGTGAACCCGGGAGGCGGAGCTTGCAGAGAGTCGAGATCGCACCACTGCACTCCAGCCTGGGCAACAGAGAGAGACTCCGTCTCAAAAATAATAATAAAATCATATAATTCACAATCACTATGTCATTATAAAAGTTTTTTATTATTTCCTGAGGAGATCTTGATATGGTTTGGCGCTGTGTCCTCTCCCAAATCTCATCTCAAATTGTAATTCCCACCTGTCCAGGGAAGGGACCTCTAATCTCCAGGTGTCAAGGGAGGGAAGTGATTGGAACATTTAAATGTTTAAAACATTAAAAATGTCAATTTAATTTCTTATACACATAGAACTGGATATTGAGAAATAAATTTCACTTGAAAATTGTACAGCAGGTCTAGATAAGTACATATTGACGCATATTTCTGTGGTTTATTGTGTGATGCAAACTTACCTTTAAAGTAAGTAGTAATTTATGTAGCCAATGATGATTTATCTAAAATGTATGCTCAGTATGAATATTAAACTAGAAAATGAAATACATAAAAATAAATATAAAATTGAATATATATAATTCATCAACTGATAACTATTATTAAATATTTTTCACCCTCCAAATTTGTTTCTATGCAACTAGACCCTTTTGTAAACTGTGTCAGAAAAAAGGAAAAAATCTTTGAAATGGGCCAAAAAATATTACTAAGAGTCTTATCAAGTACACCATTCAGAATTATCTGTGCCTGTCATTATACTCAAGTTACTTTACCAGTCAGTAGGTTGTAGAATACTGGCAATAAAGTAAATGACCTTTGTTCAAAGAAAAACTATTTTAATCCACTGGAGATGCTATTGATTATTGTACTTGTATATTGATCAATTTGGAAAAATTTGTAAAGCAATTTTAGCATTCCTTATGGCTTATATAGGTTAATGTATGTTCTAAATTCTTATTTGAATTAGTTACAACAACGTATAGGTTCCCAAATTAGTTGATGTTAAAGCATTTGAAACAAGTTTATATTTTTATGAGTCACAATTTTGTATTTGAAAGATTCATCAACATTAGCTTTTTAACAAAATAGGTCATGTACATATTTTCATGTCATTAAATACATATTGGCATCATTTCTTTAGTGGCTCCGTAATATTCCATTGTATAGATTTATCATATCCCCTACCATTAGTCACTTATGTCACTGCCGATTTTTATTATAAAGGCAATAATGAAAAAAATAAAAATTGCAGCTACTCCACTATAATGTAAACTCTATGAAACATTTTTTTTCTGTTTTTTTTTTTTTTTAACCTATCTATTGCTGTGCCTGCAAAGGTTCTTAGAACATAATATGTATAAACAACTATTAACTGTGTTGAATATATGAAAGAGTACACTTAAAACCCAGAAATGCACATCAGAAGCTATGTTTCATCAGTCACATTGAAAAAATATAAAAATATTTACAATATCCAGTGCTGGCAAGGGTGTAGAAAGGAATGGTATCACTCACTCTTGATAAAATTCTAGATTATGGTACTTTTGCTGGAGGAAATATGACTGTACCTCACAAAATGTAAAATGTGACTATCTTTGGAATCAGTATTTATACTTCTGAGAATTTACCTTATGGGAGAAAAGTTTAACTTTGCATGCAGATACACAAGATATCGATTATTACAGCATTGTTTATAACAATGAGAAATTAGAAGCAGTCTTCATGTCAATCAATGAAATGTTAGTAAAGAAATACTGGTATGTCCAGTATTCATGAATTCCAATAAGTGGTATAAAAAGAGTTACTTACAAAGATATTTAAACGTTCCCATATATATGATTAAGTGAAAAAAAGTAAGTCATAGAACCCAATGTATAATGTTATATGACACCATAAAAATGCTTCCTTTATATGGATAAAAAAGAAATCTTAAAGGACATATATCAAACCTTTACTATGATTATTTCTGAAGGATAAGATGGGAAAAGGATCATGAGATTTTTTTTCCAAAATGTATACCTCCATATCATTTTAGTTATTTTAGTCATAAACATTAATTGATTGATAATAAATAAAAAGAAAAATAAATAATTTCATATCAAACTGAAGAATTTAAGACCATGCTATCCCCAAATATGCTGCTCTTGGATATTGATTATTTTGAGTTAAAGACACTTGAAAAAATACAACATCAAGACCTGTCTGACTTTCCTTCTGTTTCTTAAAAGCAGGTGACGAGATTCCCATGTGAAAGATGTCCTTTCTACACCAGAAGGAAAGTATCATTTTTTTATCATCAAAGATGGGACACTGGGCAGGTACTTAACAATACGTACCTGGGAGGGGCCCTTCCATTTAGATTGTAATTGGTCCTCAGGGGATTCTTCTTTCCAGGGTTTTAATAGAATTTCCATATTCTTGAAGGGCCTTTTGGACCTGGCCTAAATTCTAAAAAGGGGGGTATGGTGAGTTATGTCTGACATCCTGTTTCTTTTCACTGCCTAAATTTGTTTTTCAGGTTTCTTATTGTCAATTAAATGCTCTAGGCCAGACAAGAAGGGTGGTGGGCAGGCACCCATTTTTTCTTAAAATACTTTTTAAGCAATAAAATAGACAAAGACTAAAAGTCAAAAATAAGGTTACACATCAAGAAAAAACAAGAGTATAGCATCAAGTTATACTGGAGAAAATCATTGCTTTTATATACCTCTAAGATGAAATATTTCAGCAACTGGCCATAACAACTATTAGAACCAGGGGATAGAAAAATCACAGAAGCTGACAAAAAAGCTAAAGAAGAGAGTTATCCTCCTCCCCTTTTAATGAGAAAATGGATTATAAGCATTTGCCAGCTAATGAAATACAACAAAAGGAGTGTATTTATTAAACAAAGTCTATAAGGTGGTGGAAAAACAGAATGACAAGATAATCAGTTTGAACTTTACAGCAGAAAACAGATAAGACAATACCAAAGATTGGAGGTGGTTTAGAGGCCCCCTAGAGTGGACCTCTAACTCACAATACCTCTCTAGAGTAGGCCTCTAAGCCATAATATCCAATGTCAAAAACCCCAGAGCAGATGGGGATGACCAACACTGAAGGTGGGCCTCTAACTCACACTTCTAGAATGAACACTCTCACAATCAGGTGTCCTGCCTTCTACAATTGCCAAATGCAGTTAATGGGGAGCTAAAGCAAAAGCTGCAAATGAAACCTATATTTCAGTGTGGAAAGTAAATTAAAATAAAATTTCCAATCAAAAAATTAAAATAGTGTTAGAGGAGAAATGGCTGAGAGAAGGAGTGACAAGGACGAAGCTGATCCATTGTGCTTCTGTTCAGGGCACTCAAATGGCGGGGGATTTTGAATTGACTACCTTGCCAAGGTCTTATTTCCAGGTTCACCCAATGTTGAAAGGGGAACAGATGGAACACTTACCCATCCACAGGAGCCAAAATGATACTGACCAGTCCCCAATGTGGTGCTTGGGTGAAGGTCTCCACCCAAGCTTTACAGCTTTACGGTCTCCACCTCTCAGCTGTCATGAGAGGACTGGCACATGATACTGTAACCAGCCAGGCAAAATGGTGGGTCTTTTTCTATGAGGTGGCACTGTGGCTGCTTGCACATCTATCTGCTCAGATCTGCTTCCACCACCTGCCAGGAAAGATGATGGCTCTGAGAAGAGCCTTTGGCTAGAGTTACAGCTCTACAGTGTTATGCCTCATCAATCATAATCTTGCTGCCTCACCACCTCACTGTCTCACCAATCATTGCCTTTCACCTTCTCTCCATCCAACTGTTTCACCAATTGCCACCTCTTGCCATCTCACCATCTCATTGTCTCATTGATTGCCAATTGTCAACTTGTCACCTTGTCAATCACCCAATTGCCATTTTACCATTTTGTTTCATCTCTTTTTGATCACCAAGATAATATAGGACAAGTGAGCCCCAAAATTGAGACTTAGCCTGGGAAGGTTCTTGGCTTCCCTCAGGAAAGAATACAAGGGTGAATCAGTGGCAAGAGAGGGCAACTTTTATTGAACCAGTGCTGCTCCTTGCAGAGCACGGCTAACCCACAGCCAGTGTGCCCAGAGTTGGCAGCATATGGGCTGTTGGCAGTTAGTTGCATTTATATCCACTTTTACTTACATGAGAATTAAGAGGCAGATAATTCAGAACTTTCTAGAAAAAGGGAGGAGAGTTTCTGGAATCATGTAAGATAACTTCTGGGCCATTTTCATGGTCCATTGCAATGGCATTTGTAAACTGTCATTGTGCCAATGGGAGTGTCATTATGCTAACGAGCAGTGAGGGCGACTAGATATCACTTCCATTGACTTCTGCAGGTTTGGGACAGCTTCCTCACTTCACCCTGAGAATCAACCAGATTCTGCTTAAATTAGCAGGATCATTACTGGAAAACAAGTCCCGCCAGCCTCCTACCTTACTGTTTGTAAATTAAATTAGATAAATTTGTATGCTTTTCTCCTGATAATCTGTCTTACGTTAGTTTAACTCTTAGTCCCAGTTTAAAAAAAAAAAAAATCTAAGAGTGTAGAAATAAATTTTGCCACCACCTATAAGACATTGGTTAAAAGAAAATGTACATAATTCAGTTAGCACAAGAGAGATTTTGACATTCTCAGTCACTGTTTTTCAAATTTGTGTCTCTTATTCAGCAGAAGGTCATGTATATTATCCAACTCAATAAATAATAGCTCAACATAGTATAAACTATTTTTTTCATTATATTTAAAAAGTGTAAAAATTTCAGCAGCTGGGGATAATGGTATGTTCTCTCCTGGATTTTGGAGCTCCATGGATTTGTGTTTGAGCTCTCTCAGTTTCTTTGAGCAAATTTCTGATCCAAACTGTCTTTGGAAGTCATGACAGAAACGGGACTGGGTCCATAATAGTGTTTCATTAAGGAATTAAGTGACTTGGATCCAGTTAGAGGCCTCTTACATCTGAATGGGTCAGAGAGAAATGGATAGTAAATGGTAATATTGCAGAGGGTATAAAATTTGGCTTTTTGGAAATTCACAGGGGTTTTGTCTTCTATTCTTTTGTTTCATTTTTCTTACATGCTTAGGTAGGAAAAAAAAAATTGACTAAGTTAATCTAGGAACCTGAGAGCAAAGCCAGTATCTTAGGTAAAAATAGGATTCTTAATTTCTGAAGAACTGAGCAGCAAATTCTTACAGAAATGGCAAAATCTTACTAAAGATGACTTCCAGTAGAATGTTCCAAATGAACAAAACTGCACTGAAGCACATTTGAAAATGAGAGTTCCCAAATTAGTCTCATCTATGGATGCCCATTAACATGAAGAAGTTTCTATAAAGTTTTCAGTATTTGTATTTAAAGACTGTACATAAGGCAAATAAAAACTTGAGTGACTAATTGATTTAAAAAAGTGAAATCTGCCTTGCAATTTTTCCTGATGGCAATGAGTGACATGATTAGGCATGTACAGGACTGTGGAAAATGAGAAACTTTTTCTCCCCAAGGGGTAAAAATTGAGAGCTGATGAGATTGCTGGAAAAGATTCCCTCACGACTAACAAGCGGCCACCTGAACTTTTGATTCAGGTTCGCTGCAATGGGTGGGTTTTTCTCTAACCTCCTTGAGCTAATCACCTTCCGCACCCTGTGGCAGGCAATGATTCTCTCTCTCTTGCTCCCTCTCTGTGCAAAACAGTTGAGAGAATGATAAAAATCACTATCTCTTGGAAAGTTTTAATTAATGGTAAAAATGATGTATGAGGCTACTCTTAAGCTGTAGTGAATCTGGTAAACTCTGCGGTATTAATTTGTCTTTTTGTGTTGTTCTGTCATGAAACGGGTACCTTATGATAGAACATGGGCTTAGGATTCCATAAGATCACTCTTCAAGATGGCCCAGAAAGCTAGTCAGTAACAAACTTTGCTGCAGGTCTCTGAACCAAACTAAAAACTGGATGAGGTCTCCATCTTGTTTTATGTCCTTGGGAGCTTGATCTTGTAACTACGTCGTGGTACTTTCTCTTGGTCTTTGCCATCTAGGGAACAGGAATTTGGTGGTTCATGTAACAGTTAGCTCTACAAATTATCTTGAGTAGTTAAAAGTCATTGCAAGCTCAAAATTGACTGCTCTAGACTCCTTCTGGGGAGAGCAATGGAAACTTCCCAGTAATCCTTTACCTCAGCAGCTAAGGCTTTGCCATTTCAAAATGGTGGCCTGGGTTCAATCCTGGCTTAGGGATTTAGTATAGTTTTTGTTGATATCTGTGTGACCTTTAACATCTGTTGATTCTTTTCCTCTCTATGAACAACTTCTAGGTTCCCTTCTTAAGTTTTCCTTTCTCTGAGCTACCTTTGAAGATTCCAACTTCTGTAACAACTGTTTACCATGTCTTTGAAAGTAGCTCATACACTTGTACACTCATGGTTAAACCATAACCATTTTTAAAGCTTGTTAGTTTCACCTATGAGGTTAATTTTGATAACATTTAAAAGCCAGGAATATTTGCTGTTTGGCCTGGCTAAAGTAGAGTAATAAGAAATTTACAAGGATTTTTATTTATTTATTTATGTATTTATTTTTTGCAAGTGCTGTGGTTAAAAGTCAGCTTAATTAAAAGTGGCTATCCAATCTCTACGTATATTTAAGAGGACTTCTTTGTTTTCTTTCTCTTTTTGAATCTTGTTTTTCTGAAGAAAGGGTGTTTTCTTTTCAGTGAACTGAATTGTTTTTCTTTATTATTTTTCTTCTTGCCTCTCACAATGCACACCTGAGAAGACCTAAGATAACTTCTAATAGCGTGGGACTCCTTGGGAAAAACAGAGTAGCCACCGTAGATTCTGTTTTAGGAAAAACCTCTGTTTTTCTTGTGAAACCCCAGGAATTGAAAGTATATAGATCCCTCTCAAAATTCAAGGCCGTGTTCTGTTTTTCATCGTGTTATCTTATAAGTTTGAGTTAAGGGGGTATCAGAAATTACTTCTCTTTATGAGAGAACTTTTGTGTGTAATAACTAGGTAGGAAATGTACTTTTAGTGATGGCTAATTGCAGTTATGTCAGATACTTGGCTCTTTGCATGTTTGGATTAGAGATGCAGACGCTTAGCCACCTAGAAGGTATGGAAATATTCCCACCTGCCACTGAGAGATAAGACTCCCATTGGTGATGGACTGATTGCAAGATGGTCTGATTGAAAAATCAGCTGATTGGCTGGGTTGCCATGCAATGAAATGCAAGGTAAAAGCTTTACACTGTCTTCTCCCATAGCGTTTCTGTTTCAGGGGATCCAGAATGTGATATAAAAATTGAACCCTTAATTTTGGAAATTTGTTTTTGTCGTCAAGCTCTGCCCGTTGATAAGGTCCTAGAAAATGCATGCTTTTCTGGCCCTCTTCCTTGAAGAACTCCATCTTGAAGCCAATAATCCATTTAAGAAAGTTAAAAACTGGCAAATGAAAAACGTGACAACTACTGGATCTTCTTCTGTCTCTATGCATAGTTGTATATGTGTTGTGCTTCTGATGTTTATATAAGAGAGCTCTAATTAATTGGATTAAAGAAAAATAAGCAAATTGATTTCAAATCAAATAATTTAAATTAAAGACTTTGTCAAAAAATTAAAACTAATGCCTTTTACTTCATGTGACTTAATAAGTTTTCAGAAATAAAGAGCTTTAAAAATTATTGGTAACATAAAGACATTTTGTCTAAATGAAACAGGTCAGATATTAGGTTTGCTACATGATTTAAGGTAATAAACTGCTTTTTTGGCTTTTAAAAATTGTTCAACTCGCCACTTTACGGCTTGGTAAAGTAAGGTCTGGGATGTATGAAGTTAGCTATGCCCCTAGCTATGCTGAAAAGAATCAGACCATATCTGCACTTCTGTCTGGTGACCTAGGCTCCAAACCTAGTACATAATTAAAATCACTTGCTTACCACGTTTTTCATCAAAGATAAAAATTGCTGAAAGTTGACATTGTAACATTTGACTAAGACTACTAAAAAGTGTTGTACATGCAAGGTGTATGAAGAAAGTGAAATATGCTTTTAATAAAAGATGATATGAAGGCATGAAAATGTAAATTTTTACCTGGTTTAGAGGGTTAAAGGATTGTTTTGTATCAGATAGGATAAAGCTGGAGTTTTGAGTAAGTTGTGAAGGATTTGAGAAAAACTCATCCTGCAAAAATTCTGTGCGATATATATTAGCTAAATTTAAAAGGGTATTATTTAGTTTTTTCTGTGCATTCAACATTGGAATAAAAGCACAACAGGGTTTACTTTAAGAACTGATCTGCTCTTTAACAAAAATTTGTAGAGGATTAGAGAAAGTTTTTGAGAATCTCACCTTATGATCAAACTGATTAAGATTGACAGATTTGTCTATAAGGTTTTATTAAAGATTGGGGTTGACATTAATAGTACACTAATGCAAAGGTGAAATTTGGCTTTCTTTCTTGAACCAGATACTCAGGTCATATTAAAGAATAATACAAATTTTTGTTTTACTTTTGAATAAACTAGTGAACAAAGAAAAAAAGACAAGGGACAGATTGTTTTGAAAGCTAAATTGTCCCTCTTTCAATGAGTGATGACTTATGCCTTTTTAAGGTTTTCGAGTCATCATTTTGGCCAACTGAATGACTTATGGTGACCTGGAATTCTATTTCATAATATCAAGTGTTTCAAACCTTTAACACATTTTATAGGCTTTCCAAAATAAAATTTCAGCTTCAAAATAGTCTCTTCTGACTTCTAACTTTGGGATACTATGGAGGATCCCTGAAGCATCCAAAAGAGAGGTAAACAGGATTATTTAGCATGTTAAGTTACATGAGAAGCATTGTCAAAACAAAAAAATATATGTTTCACCTTCTTTAGGTTATATTTTAGTGAATGACATTAGCATATGTTATAAAATTGTATGGGATTGCTAAAGTTCTAATATGTCTAAGTATGTGTTATCCATCACAATTATAGTTATTATGTTAAGTTATTGTAGGCCACAGAAATAACCAAATTTCCTTGTGAATTGTGTTTTTAACCATAGCCATTTAACGTCATTTCCACATTAATTGCTTAATGCTGACACAGTTTCTGAAAACTTCACAAACACACAAAATCCTAGAATATAGTGTCTTCTAGGAGGTTCATGAAAAGATGGAAAGGACCCTGAAAGCACTCTTGAATACAGGTTTCTAATAACTCTGAAATCATTATCATTTGGACCGGGTAAGAATTCCTGAACCTTTAATGAAAAGAACATTGTCAGGAGGCTTTCATCCTTCTAGATGGACATCATTCGTTAGGTCCTTTTTCTATGATTTGGATTCAGAGATGCAAGAATTAGAAATGTACCTCCCATGATGGGCTCAATTGCAGATCCTACTGGAAAGGCTATGGTTACACAACAAACTTTAAATTCTCTTGGGAAACTTCTGCTAAATAATAGAATTCTTCTGGATTACTTTCTGGCTAAACAGAAGTATCTGTGCAGCTGCTGGCCCTTGTGGACTATGGAAAAACATATGACATCAGGTATTATAGAGATCCAGTTGTAGGGGATTAGCAAAGATACTGCTTAGTTAAGAGAGTAGATTCGGCTGGGCGTGGTGGTTCACGCCTGTAATCCCAGCATTTTGGGAGGCCGAGGTGGGCAAATCACGAGGTCAGGAGATCGAGACCATCCTGGTTAACACAGTGAAACCCTGTCTCTACTAAAAATACAAATGAATAGCTGGGTGCAGTGGCTGGCGTCTGTAGTCCCAGCTACTTGGGAGGCTGAGGCAGGAGAATGGCATGAACCTGGGAGGCGGAGCTTGCAGTGAGCCAGGATCGCACCACTGCACTCCAGCCTGGGCAACAGAGCAAGACTCCATCTCAAAAAAGAAAAAAAAAAAAATAGACTCTATCAGGCTCTTTCTTTTGTCTGTTTGATTTTAGGTGGTTTAATTTATGGGGACCCTGGGTTAGAAGCATACTCCAAACTCTTGATATTATCTTCCTGAGAGTCATAATAGTAGTCTCCCTGGTGTGTTGTATTTCCTAAAACATTGTAAATGTTTGCATGTAACCATCTCTAGAATGTCAAATGGTCTCTCTTCAACTGACCTGACAAAAGCTAAAAGAAATGTGTGACCATAAGGACATCATAACCTATGAATGACATGCTGAGACTGGAACCCCAAAATGATGGTAAATGAGATTGGCACTAAGGCCTTAATTTTTGGTCACACTTTCACCTAGGTGAGAACCTGATCAAAAAGGGGGAATTTATTTAAACAAAATTATGGAAGGTTATTGTTTTGGACTGAGCTCATGCACTAGGCCCCAACAGACAAAACCAAACAAAAATGGAATTGCTCATGCTAAATGTGACATAATCAAACTAAGACTTTAAGGAAAAGCATAGTTCTGGAACAGACATGGTTTTGTTTTCTCCTATAAACAGTGTTTTCCAGCATAAGGAGGTAACCTCTACTCAGTCCTTGTTCCACCTTGCAAAACCCATTGTTTTACTTTTCCCGGTGAGTCTCCAGATCAAATAAGTACATTTACAATCTTGATAGTGACATCAATGACTAAGGTTTTGGTCAATCTCACAAAATTGAGAAAATTACAAAATGGGGAAATTGTTAAATCAAGTTTAGCCTAATGCTACCTTCTGACATATTTAAGTTTGGCTCAAAGGCTTTTCTGTACATCATGAACTATATCAAGTGGAGGTCTAAAGAGACCATAGCCTACATTTGTGCCAATCAAATGCAGCCAGTTGTTCAAACCATGTTCAAATAAGGTAAATGCTGAGCTGTAACCTATCCAGCTCTTTCTGTATCTCACTTTCGTTTTCTGTACTTCACTTTCCTTTTCCTCTCCATAAATCTTCTTCCACCACATGGCGACACTGGAGTCTCTGAGCCTACTGTGACTTAGAAGTCTGCCTGATTTGTGAATCACTCATCGCTCAATTAAACTCCTTTAAATTTAACCCAGTTGAAGTTTTTTTTATCACTAGTAAAAAATATATCTCTATTCTGCATATTCCTTGATTTTTTCTGGGAAAGATATTTCTCACTTGACTATTAGTTTACATTAAATGCAAAGTTAATGATAATTATACCACAGATATTAGAACTGTGTTACAATTTTACATAGTCATTTATTAGTAGACATATGTTATTTTGTATATATACATAAATATTTGTTCAGAAAAACAAAGTTTCATTTTTAAATGAAGAATTTTTAGACATATTTGCTGACAAAAACACAAAATACAGATAACTAGAAAATCATTATATTTCTTAAAATAAGAAGAAAAATATTCAGCTTTAATATGAGAATTTTGTCTACAATGCATTCAGGTCAGTTTAGATACCGTCACCTACTGCCTGAGTAAAATGCCACACACCTTTCTTGAACTTTCCAGGTTCTTTTCTTTCCAAAGAGAACATTCTTAAATTTTCTCAACTCCTTCATTTAAATTCTTCATTTATTTATCATTAGAATATGAGATACTTTCATATAGAAATAATAACTTTTTCAAATGTAAATCCTTCTGCTGAGTGCAGTAGATTCAAGTAATGTTTATCAAATTGAATTACAGCACATATTCATGGTAAAAATATAATTAGTTAAAAATTTTATTTACCTATTTTCCTGCACTTCTTACTAGTTCTTTATATAATATTTATATAATAGTATAACATACATTAAAGCATACTTAAAAAGTAAATCATTTCAATTAATAGAATGTATTACATTTTCTACCTGAGTTCAAATCCTAGTTCTGCCCCTTCCCTAGTTGTGTAGCCTTTGATAAGTTGTTTGACCTCTTAAGGTTGTGATTTTCTTATTTGCAAAATGGGGAGCACAAAAATGGGACCCACCTCATAAAGTAATTATGGCAGTTATATGAATTAATGTATGTAAATATATATGTATAGTAAGTGTTTTATGTGTTTGTATTTAGTTGATGTTTGAAAAATGTTATTCACATATAAACTGTGAATAACTAGAAGCAGAAGACAGTTGAAGTTCCTTAACAAAAAGCAGATTAGCATGAGAAAAAGAAACAGTAGTTTGTTAACATGTATATCTCATATATACATAGATGCTATCTTGAAAAATGAATAATGTCAAGAGGTGGCCTAGAACTCTGGTTTGTTAGCATCTTCAACTGAAACAAGCAAAAAAGGGTATAGAGGAGGCAAGACATGGAACAGTAACCAGAAAATGCAGGGTAAACAAGAGTAAGGTTTGCTATGCAGTTATAAGTCAATGTCTTCTCCATTGATAAGAGTGTCTTGTGATTTCATCATCCTTCTTTTCTTGGTACACAGAAACCCTTACAAATGGAGATTTCCCTTAAAAGTATGAAGTTTTTCTTATAAAAGGGTAAACTGTGCTGCTTTTAGAATTTCTCCTATGACTGCTATTTCTCAAAATAACCAGATTAAAAAAAAATTTATGCCAAAAAGACATATTTTGATCTCCTATAGTCATATTTTAGGATGGCATATGTTGGAATCCTATACATTGAAAGTCCATAGTTATATTAGTCAATTTTCACACTGCTATGAAGAAATATCTGAGATTGGGTAATCTATAAAGAAAAAGAGGTATAATGGACGTACAGTTCCACGTGGAAGGGGAGACCTCACAATCATGGTGGAGGGCGAAGGAGATGCAAAGTCACATCGTGCATGGTAGCAGGCAAGATAGAGCATGTGCAGGCAAACTGCCTTTTATGAAACAATCAGACCTCATGAGACTTATTCACTATCAAGAGAACATCACAGGAAAAACCCATCTCTATGATTCAATTACCTCCCACTCCGTTTCTCACACACGCGGGAAATATGAGAGCTACAATTCAAAATGAGATTTGGGTGGGGACACAGCCAAACCATTTGAATAGTTTACATTAGGATTCACTCTTGGTGTTACACATTCTATAGGTTTTGACAAATGCATAATGACATGTATCTATTATTGCAATATCGTACTGAATAATCTCACTACTATAAAATCCTCTGTGCTTTGTCTATCCTTCCCTCACTACACAGTAACCCCTAACAACCACTAACCTTTTCACTGTCTTCATAGTTTTGCCTTTTATAGAATATCATATAGTTGGAATCATATATTACATAGCTTTATTTCACTTAGCAATATGTATTTAGATTTCCTGCATGTGTTTATATACCTTGATAACTCCTTTCTCTCTCTTTCTTTCTTTCTTTCTTTCTTTCTTTCTTTCTTTCTTTCTTTCT